>NC_053155.1:197857734-198231900 GCF_016835505.1 Polypterus senegalus
TTCAGTGTGCACAAAACCATGCTTTTATCAAGGCTTCGCTCGGGTAGTCTTTTGAAATGAAATTTTCCTCCGATCAGTCGTCGGAACGCGCTTTATTCCAACTCTAACATTTTTGTAGCTGTGATGTGTGCATCAGTGTAATCGATGTACCAGGAAATAATGCATTGACAAAAGTTCCCCTTTGTTTGGAACTGAAAGTGTGATTAAATGCGTTATTTTTTTTTTACGCGTTATGGAGTACATGCATTGAAGCTTCTCAGCTGTGCTTGTGCTAAGAAGAGAAAACATTTTAAAAAACAACGTAACATGATTCTGTGTTAACCGCATATTTTTCATACGTCCCAAACCAAGGAGATGCGAGGGTAAAATGAATCGGGAAGCGCGAGTACATACTCAGTGCATCCCCTCTCAGGAATCGAACCTCGGATGTCTGCGCTAGAGGCGAGGCCTCTACAATTGCGCCACGGCATGTGGCTTGTCTATTTGAGAGTATGTAGATCGGGGTGTGTATATATATATATACATATATATATATATATATATATATATATATATATATATATATATATATATATGATACACAGTGGAACCTCGGTATACGTCCTTAATCCGTTCCAGACCCTTTGACTTATACCAAACAGGACGTATACCAAACAAAATTTTCCCATAAGAAATAATGGGAAAATGATTAATCCGTTCCCATGAAAAAAAAAAATCCTATTGCTATTGGCATATTATACATTGATGGGGTTATATAAAATAATTTAATCAATGCTTAATACTAAAATACATAAATACAAAAGCAATTAGATGAAATAAATGAAAATTTTACCTCACTTTACTTTTTAATAACATCTTTGTTTTTCACAATCGTAGATACCGTCGTTCTCGGTAAACGGTATGCAACAGCCATGTCCCGGATATGCATGCCACCTTCATACTTTTCAACAATCAATTCAAATTTACATGAAAAAAACACAAAATCCCGTTGTGACGGTGCAAGTTTGCTGTATGCTCCCATCTGCTGCCGGGGAGCCCTTGAATCCTACACCGTCGGTAATGTGCCTCGCTGCTAACCTCATCGGTAACAACAAAGCAAGGGGATGGTGAAAAGTTCCAATAAATAATCCATACAATCAGAAGTGAAACGTGGAGGTTAAAAACAATAGAAAAAAGTCTTAAAAACAACGAAGTTAAAAGCAGGAAGCATTCTTTAAAAAAAACAAGAAGCCCGTTGCCGGCTTCCCAACTGGGGAGTCGCCCTACTTGCAGCTGACCTTCGCACTGCCTGTTTCAGCCACTTATTCCATGCGCGCTCTCTCTCGCGTTCGTTCTTTATTTTTACTCCCCTTCAAGCCAACTTGCGTTTCTGTTTATCAAGATAAGCAGCCCTCTCTCTCTCTCTCTCTCTCTCACTCACTCAACCTCCCCTCTTTTTTTTCTTTTTACTCCCCTTCTAGCTGACTCGCGCTTCTGTTTATCAAGATAAGCAGCCCCAGGAACAATCATGAATGCGGACTGTCCCTCACAAGTGCGCTTTGGTGAGAAACACCCACATCGCTAATTGCCCTGAAAACCTTCAGCCACATAACCACCACGCCCCCTCACTAAGCTGCGAGTGCGGTGATTATTTATTTTAAAGCTGGACTTTGACAGGAGCTGTGGACCAGCTATATCACACACGTGAAAGTTCACAGAGAGTTATAGCGAGGGTGTTTCACTGAATGCTAGCAACTGGCGCACTAACGCTCGTGGGCAGTCGTGGCTTTGTCTCGAGAGAGGTAAACAAGGTTAGCACACGAGTCGTATTCCAAACAAAGGTCGTATACCAAGCAAAGTTTTTTGTGTCCAAACAGGACGTATACCAAGTTGGACTTATTCCAAAACAGACGTATACCGAGGTACCACTGTATATTCGCAGCGGAGAAGTAGTGTGTTAAAGAAGTTATGAAAAAGAAAAGGGAACATTTTAAAAATAACTTAACATGATTGTCAATATACAGTAATTGTTTTGTGAGTGTTATTGAGTGTTGCTGTCATCAAGGATTTGATTATCATTATTTCTTTCAATCAGGGTTGTATTTGTACGATGTGTTGTGTTCAAGTTACATTCCGTGTTTGTCAATCGTTGTAAAGATATGAATATGCTTGTATGTATCAGACGCTTCATATTTTTTTGCTGCCTTCTCAATTGTGTAATTCAGTTTTTGTTCAGCACTCTTTGGAACTGTTGCTTTTTGTCTGTGCACTGCGTCAGTTCACGTGAGCCGCTTGTTCTTGCATCGAAGGTTCCCAGCTGTGCTGGTGCCATCTCTTGTGATTTCCACGGCTGTATGTAATGTTAGCTAAGACCCGGCACTTAAAAGTTTCTCTCGCAGTTTCGCTGAGTTTGTGCCAAACACCACCCTGACCATCTCATCTTCCTCTGCATAAGCACAGTCCTTCACCCGTGAATATTTAGCGGCAGTGTTTCTATTGGATTGCCGCTGACGGACAGCCTTATATGGGCAGGCACTAAATTACAAACGCCAGCGGCAGCCTGTCTATGAAATTAATTTAAACTTTATGTTTACACCGTGCTTTGTTTCCGAAGTAGCAGCACTCATGAATATGGTTGTATATGTCAGTCGCTCGCTTCTTATTGTTTCGCTGCCTTCTCAATTATATAATGCATGTTTTCTTCAGCACTTTTTTGAGCTCTTCCTGGTTTTCTACGTACTGCGTTGATAGTCAGTTCACGTGATTATGTGGGAGGCGTGATGATGTCACATGAAACTCCGCCCCCCACGGCCATCCAGCTCAACTCCATTACAGTATATGGAGAAAAATAGCTTCCAGTTATGACCATTACGAGTAGAATTTCAAAATGAAACCTGCCCAACTTTTTTAAGTAAGCTGTAAGGAATGAGCTTGCCAAATTTCAGCCTTCTACCTACACGGGAAGTTGGAGAATTAGTGATGAGTCAGTGAGTGTGTGAGGGCTTTGCCTTTTATTAGTATAGATCATTGTGTGGGTATGTTTCTTGTTGTTATAAAATAAATGTTTATTTGAACATATACAATAAATCAGAATATCCACAGTACCAGAACAAGCAACCTATTGCATATTTTACTTCGTCAGTATATTGTTAATTAATTGTTAATTAAGATTTGTTGCTATGAGACGGTTTAAACTTCCTGAGTTGTGCAAATTTAGTACCTACATTTAGCACTAACTGTTGTTTCTTTCTGGTATAGCAGAAAGTTTTTTAAAAAAAAAAGCCTATGTGTCTATACTTTTTTTGATACTTTGATTGTAGAGAATGAAATTTTAATAAAATGTGAATGCAATAAAATTGTAACACAATGTATTTGTATTTTTAGGCCATCAGGAAAACAACAATTTTTGTTCTGTTAATATCAACATTGGGCCAGGAGATTGTGAATGGTTTGCTGTTCCGGAGCCTTACTGGGGTGTCATGAACGAATTCTGCGAAAAGTATGTACATAGCTTAACACATTTTTGTTTGACGGCATGGTATGTGATTTAAATTTGTCTTGTTGATGTGTTTTTATTTCTATTTTTGTCATTACTGCTTTTTCTAAATTTGTTTTATTGTTTTGATGCTAATATTTTCATATTCTCATAATGCAATCAATTCTTTAAATATAATTTTTTTTTAAAGCAGGAAGGTTCAAGTTCTTGATATTAAACATTGCTTTAACAGTGGTTGTTCTTTTATTTCCTGGTTGAATGCTTTATTGGCCTGTTAACTGTGGGCCCTGATTGGGTCTATAAACGCATAATGTTATATTTCCATTTAAGAAAAATAAGAGTGTCTACTTTATGCATTAAGCTATGACTATATCCCATGCAATTGAAAACACTCATTCACTGAATACAAATTTGCCATTGACAAACATGATTTAAACAGAAAATCAAGCATTGAGAACCCACTGTATAATAGTTAAGTGCTGTAATATACCTCTATTTCTAAATCATTATCAGTGCAATATGTCTCAGTGTTTCATTGACTTTACATTCATGGCTCATGAGAGCTGTTTGAGTATATCATGCGTATGCTGATTTATCAGAACGTTTATGGAACAGATTTGTGTTTCACTGTACTACCCAGAGGATGCAACTCACTAAATCAATTAAATGTGCAAAACATTTAATCTGGACTCCTAGCCCACTTTTCTGTGAAGTGAAGCCTCTGTTGTACACACATCATTTACAGATTATGAATAAAAGTTCTGCTAAAATGGTATGTTACACATTTAGTCTTGTTTTTAAATCATTTTTAAATTAGCTACTTTTGATGGAAGATATTTGTGTTTACCTTTGTGTTTCCTTTCAGTCATGTGTATTGGCAGTATTTTGTATCAAAAAAATTGATACAACAAAATTTTCTCTAGTGGCTAGTGTATATGTGTTGGATGATGAATTGAACACTCCATCCAGACTTGGTTTGTTTTTTGAAGCCTACACTACTGTGATGGGTTTCAGAATTTAGCAAGTTTTGAACATGTTGTGTTGATGAAAATTCACACATTTTTTATTTTTGTTTTTGTATTTTGAATTTTTGTGGATTCATTCACCCATTTTCAATTACTTAGAAAATGAAGATGGCCTTTTTCGTATTATTGACACAATTCAGAGTAAAATGTAAGGTTTTAGTGTTTAAAGAATACCCACTTAATGTTGAAGATAACTACTGCGGGACCGTGGCTTAACATTTTAGTGGCTCATATTTAAATAAATAAATGGCCAGCTCAATCTCTGTGGGTATGCATGCTCACGTATCTGCAGTAGGTTTGTGAGGAAGTTGAAGCGAGACACACCTGCACATCAGAGTTTCAGTTGTTTCATCTTCCTTCTGTGGTGTGCGATTGAGATACTGCACCCATGGATGCTTTTAGGAGGGAGCCAGCACAGGAGTAAAAGAACAATAAAGAAAAGAAAGAACACAACTCTGAGAATAGCATCTGTGGGAAGAGGCAGGACGAGCCAGCCAGCCAGAGCGGTTTGAAAGACAGCATGGCTAGGAGCCAGTGAAGGAGCAAAGTATTGGCGCTCTAGGGGCAGATTATCCCCACTCAGTATTGGTAAGGATTGGATGCAATCAAGTGGGAGTCCTACCCCAGGGATCTGAGGTACGCCAGGGAGCAAGAAGGAAGACTGGAGGCCAACCGACCCTGAGCAGTAAGGCCAATGCCACTCGAGGTAGCTAAGATCAGGATCAGAAAGTGTGGCCCGCAGTTGCTAGTGTCTCAGTCAGCTGAGCGAGCAATGGGTAGTGAGTTGAAAAGACTAAGATGTTGCACTGGACTTGTCTGGCAAAGCATGAAGAACCTGATGACTGCTGGTTTACTGTCATTTTTTAATTCTGATTTTTAATCTTAACAGATTGTCAACCTGTTTTTAAGGATTATGAATTTATTGAAGGTAGCACTGAATATTTTGTGCACTTTTTTGCTGCTTTTAATAAAAGCACTATGTTCACTTTTGCACCCACTCCTTGCTTTGAGTGAGTGTTGTCATCCTCAGACTCATCCCTCAGATATGTTACCGGCGGTGGCAGGTTCCAGAGCCTCCCTGGTGCAGGGGTCAGACCCTTACCACAGTGCTTCAGTTTCGGTGCCTTACATTAACTTATTTTAGACCTGTTTTCAGTTTCTTTGTTTATTTTCCCATTTCACTTTTTTCTGTCAAATAAATTTTTATAATCCTGTTTTCAAAAAGTATGTATTTTTCAGTAAGTGTTAAAATAAATTTACATCTTTTAGCCATAAACTTTTTTCCTCTTTGGTGTAATTCTGCAACTCCCTTTTAGCCTCCCCTTCCTAAACACTAATGTTTTCATAACTTTATGAATTTATTTTGATTACATATATCTTTATTTCATGTTCTCCTCCTCTACAGGAATAATATCAATTTTCTAATGGGTTCCTGGTGGCCTAACTTAGAAGATTTGTATGAGTCAAATATTCCTGTCTATCGCTTTATCCAGCGTCCTGGAGATCTTGTATGGGTGAATGCTGGCACGATACACTGGGTTCAGGCAGTTGGCTGGTGCAATAATATTGCATGGAATGTTGGACCACTAACAGGTATCTCTTTCTTCTTTAGTTTAAAGCTAAAAAAATATTTTATGTGCTTCTTGCCATTGCAATTTAAATTCCTTTTTTGTTGAAACTTTAACATTCATTAGCCTTAAAATTATCATGATCAATCCATGAAGTTTAAGTTTATTGACAGGTACTGCAGGGAAAATAAGTATTGAATGCGTCAACGTTTTTCTCAGTAAATATGTTTCTAATGTGGCTATTGACCTAAAATTTTCACCAGATGTCGGTAATAACCCAAGTAATCCACACATACAAAGAAATCAAAACAAATAAGTCCATAAATGAAGTTGTGTGTAATAGTCATGTGTAATAAAATTTCCCTTGCCCGGACACAGGTCACCAGGGCCCACCTCTGGAGCCTGGCGTGGATTTGGGGCTCAGTGGCGAGCGCCTGGTGGCTGGGCCTGTGCCCATGGGGCTCGGTCGGGCACAGCCCGAAGAGGCAACGTGGGTCCCCCTTCCCATGGGCTCACCACCTATAGGAGGGGCCAAGGAGGTCGGGTGCAGTGTGAGTTGGGTGGTGGCCGAAGGCGGGGACCTTGGCAGTCTAATCCTCGGCTACAGAAGCTGGCTACAGAATGTCACCTCTCTGAAAGGGAAGGAGCCTGAGCTAGTGCGCAAGGTCAAGAGGTTCCGGCTAGATATAGTTGGGCTCACCTGAACGCACAGCTTGGACTCTGGAACCAATCTCCTTGAGAGGGGCTGGACTCTCTACCACTCTGGAGTTGCCCCCGGTGAGAGGCGCAGAGCGGGTGTTGGCATACTTACTGCCCTCCGACTTGGAGTCTGTTCATTGGGGTTTACCCCGGTGGACGAAAGGGTGGCCTCCCTCTGCCTTCGGATGGAGGGACAGGTCCTAACTGTTGTTTGTGTGTATGCGCCAAACAGCAGTTTGGAGTACCCACCCTTTTTGGAGTCCCTGGAGGGGGGTGCTAGAGGGCATACCTTCTGGGGACTCCCTCGTACTGCTGGGAGACTTCAATGCTTACGTGGGCAATGACAGTGAAACCTGGAAGGACGTGATTGGGAGGAATGGCCCCCCCGATCTGAACCTGAGCTGTGTTTTGTTATTGGACTTCTGTGCTTGTCACGGATTGTCCATACCGAACACCATGTTCAAGCATAGGTGTTCATATGTGCACCTGGCACCAGGACACCCCAGGCCTCAGTTCGATGATCGACTTTGTGGTCGTGTCGTCAGACTTGCGGCCACTTATCTTGGACACTCGGGTGAAGAGAGGGGCGGAGCTGTCAACTGATCACCACCTGGTGGTGAATAGGCTTCGATGGTGGGGGAGGATGCCGGTCAGGCCTGGTAGGCCCAAACGTGTTGTGAGGGTCTGCTGGGAACGTCTGGCAGAGTCCCCTGTCAGAAGTAGCTTCAACTCACACCTCTGGCAGAACTTCGACCATGTCCCGAGGGAGGTGGGGGACATAGAGTCCGAATGGGCCATGTTCCGTGCCTCTATTGTTGAGGTGGCTGACTGGAGCTGTGGCTGTAAGGTGGCCAGTGCCTGTCGTGGTGGAGGTCCCCAAACCCGTTGGTGGACACCGGCGGTGAGGTATGCCATCATGCTGAAGGAGTCCTACCGGACCCTTTTGTCCTGTGGGACTCTAGAGGCAGCTAATAGGTAACGGCAGGCCAAGCGGAATGCGGCTTTGGTGGTTGCTGAGGCAAAAACTCAGACGTGGGAGGAGTTTGGAGATGCCATGGAGAACGACTTTTGGACAGCTTTGAGGAATTTCTGGTCCACCATCCGGCGTCTCAGGAGGGGGAAGCAGTGCAGTGTCAACACTGTATATGGTGGGGATGGTGCACTGCTGACCTTGACTTGAGACGTTGTGGGTCAGTGGGGGGAGTACTTCGAAAGACCTCCTCAATCCCACTAACATGCCTTCCAATGAGGAAGCTGAGCCTGGGGACTCCCCCATCTCTGGAACTGAGGTCACTGAGGTGATCAAAAACTCCTTGGAGGCAGGGCCCTGAGGGTGGATGAGATACGCCCGGAATTCCTCAAAGCTCTGGATGTTGTAGGACTGTCTTGGTTGACACGTCTGTGCAACATCGCATGCACATCGGGGACAGTGCCTCTGGATTGGCAAACCGGGGTGGTGGTCCCCCTCTTTAAGAAGGGAGGCCGGAGGGTGTGTTCCAACTATAGAGGGATCACACTCCTCAGCCTCCCTGGAAAAGTCTATTCGGGGGTTCTGGAGAGGAGGGTCCGTCGGATAGTCGAACCTCGGATTCAGGAGGAACATTGTGGTTTTCATCCTGGTTGCGGAACAGTGGACCAGCTCTACACCCTTAGCCAGGGTCCTGGAGGGTGCATGGGAGTTTGCCCAACCAGTCTACATGTGTTTTGTGGACTTGGAAAAGGCGTTTGACCGTGTCCCTCGGGGAATCCTGTGGGGAGTGCTCCGGGAGTATGGGGTACTGGACCCCCTGATAAGGGCTGTTTGGTCCTTGTACAACCGGTGTCAGAGCTTGGTCCGCATTGCCGGCAGTAAGTCGAACCCGTTTCCAGTGTGAGTTGGACTCTGCCAGGGCTGCCCTTGGTCACCGATTCTGTTCATAAGCCCAGGGTGTTGAGTCAGGATTGGGTCACTGCTTTTTGCAGATGATGTTGTCCTGTTTGCTTCATCAGGCTGTGATCTTCAGCTCTCTCTGGATCAGTTCGCAGCTGAGTGTGAAGCGGCTGGGATGGGAATCAGCACCTCCAAATCCGAGACCATGGTCCTCAGCCGGAAGAGGGTTGGGAGCGTGATCCTGCTCCAAGTGGAGGAGTTCAAGTATCTCGGGGTCTTGTTCACGAGTGAGGGAAGAATGGAGCGTGAGATCGACAGGCGGATCAGTGCGGTGCCCGCAGTGATGCAGGCTCTGCATCGGATTGTCATGGTGAAAAAGGAGCTGAGCCGTAAGGCAGAGCTCTCAATTTACCAGTCGATCTATGTTCCTACCTTCACCTATGTTCATGAGCTATGGGTAGTGACCGAAAGAACGAGATCGCAAATACAAGCGGCTGAAATGAGTTTCCTCCGCAGGGTGTCTGGGCCTTCCCTTAAAGATAGGGTGAGAAGCTCAGTCATCCAGGAGGAGCTCAGAGTAGAGCCGCAGCTCCTCCGCATGGAGAGGAGTCATGTGAGGTGTTCCGAGCACATACAACTGGGAGGAGGCCCCGTAGAAGACCCAGGACACGCTGGAGGGACTATGTCTCCCGGCTGGCCTGGGAATGCCTCGGTATTCCCCCGGAAGAGTTAGAAGTGGTGGCCAGGGATAGGGAAGTCTGAGCATCCCTGACCAAGCTGCTGCTCCCACGACCCAACCTCGGATAAGCGGAAGAAGATGGATGGATGGTAATAAAGTAGAGTGACAGGGAAAAAGTATCGAACATGCTTACTGAAATTTAATACTTAGTATAAAAGCCTCCTGTATGAAGAAACTAGTCACATGCATCGCTGATGAAGGTTCCGGGGGCCTCTTCTATGAACTGATCTTCATTTCTTTCCAAAGATTTTCAATTGGATTCAAGTCGGGTGATTGAATGGGCCATTCTAGCGGCTTTATTTTCTTTCTCTGAAACCAGTTGAGAGTTTCCTTGGCTGTGTGTTTGGGATCAATATCTTGCTGAAATGTCCGCCCTTGTTTCATCTTCAGCATCCTGGTAGATGGCAGCAGATTCTTATTAAGAATTTCCCAATACATTTCCCCATTCATCCTTCCTTCAATTATATGAAGTCTGCCAGTACCATATGCTGAAAAACAGCCCCACACTATGATGTTCCTTCCACCAAACTTCACTGTTGGTGTGGTGTTTTTGGTGTGATGTGCAGTACCATGTCTCCTCCAAACATGGTGTGTGCAATGACATCCAAAGAGTTAAATTTTGGCCAGACTCAATATTCCCAGGATTTTATTGGCTTGACCAAATGTTGTGCAGTAAATTTTAAACGAGCTTCAACATTCTTTTTCTTCAGCAGTGGAGTTTTGTGCGGTGAGTGTGCATGGAGGCCATGGCGGTTGAGTGAATTACTTATTGTTTTCTTTGAAACATCTGTACCTGCTAATTCCAGGTCTTTCTGAAGCTCTCCTTGAGTTCTCCTTGGCTCTTGAACAACTCTTCTGATTATTCTTCTGACTACTCTGTCAGAAATCTTGCGAGGAGCATCTGGTCGTAACCGGTTTATAGTGAAATGTTCTTTCCGCTTCTGGATTATGGCCCCAACAGTGCTCACTGGAACATTTAGAAGTTTAGACATATGTCTGTAACCAATGCCATCAGTATGTTTTGCAGCAGTAAGGTTGTGAAGATCTTGAGAGAGCTTGTTGCTTAAACCCATCATGCAATAATTCTTGTATGACACCTTGGTAATGAGAAACCTTTTTATAGCCTATAGGCAGTTAGGACTAAACCAGCTGATATTAATTTGTATGGGATGATAGGGGTCAGGATTGCTTTCAAAGTACTGGCAGCTTTTAGCTGGTTTCTTGGCTTTCCATGCCTTTTTGTACCTTCTTTTCTTCATGTGTTCAGTACTTTTTCCCTGTGTCATTCCACTTTATTACACATAATTTATGGGTTTTATTTTTTTTTAATTGTTTTGATGTCTTTGTACTTATGGATTAATTGGGTTATTACTGACATCTGGGGAAAATTTTATGTCAAAAGCCCCATTAGAAATATATTTACTGAGAAATAAATTGTCACGTTCAATACTTATTTTCCCCACTATATTTACAGTGCAATAGGATTCTTCTTTGTATATTTCCCATAGATTTGTGACAGTAATATAATACAGCACATGATGGCAGCTTTTAAAGCGATTGAAATAGTTTAAAAAAAAAAAAAATCTGCAGAGGAATATTACATAAAATTCAAAGGTTGACCAAAGAGGTTCTGTCAGTAGTAAAAGTATGATCAAAAAAGAGGAGTGTAATAGCAGAGTTTTTATGTGTGAGCAATTTGATATCTTACCAGTAGCTGCAGGTACCATTAAACTATGCAGTGTTTTAGAGACTTGAATGAGAGAAAGGCTTAATAAAGCTGAATTAAAGCAAATTGCCAGTTTTTTGTAACATTTAACCTAGATGGCTTAAAAACTTGGTGATGATATATATATCTGTTCTTAAAACATACCTTTAGATAAGCTCAACATTTATCTTGGATAAATTAATGTATTTGTTAAAGAAAAAAAATTTGAACTGCATATGTCTGGTATAGTTATATTAATAAGCAGTCAAAATGAGTTAAGAGAAGGTCATTATGATTCAGTAATACACGACAATTCTATTATAAAACAAAGGCTATAACACAGTCATTGGCAAACTTAACAGAAAGAAGTTAGCACCACTTATCAACCAGAAGGTTTGACTTATGTGAATCTGTGAAACCAACGGTAAATTGTCTACGTTTTCATTTCTAACCCATTACAAGCACTGGCTCTGTGCTATGTGCTTTAACTAAAATAAAGCCTTCTACTCCAAAGGGTAATTTTAACAGACTTTGACATGGGTGCAATATTGAAACCAGCCTCAGATGGTGCGGAGCACAAGTGACAGAACATATGTGAAAGCAAAATGTCCATATTTCTGAAGAAAGGAGTCAACTGATCACTGACCTCTCATAGTTTTTATGCTAATATTGTAACTATAGTACTGCCTGCATCCATAAGTCATGGCTAAATTTATAAAGGAATGAGAAAGTTAGTGGCATCTGAACAAAGAAATGACTTATTGTAGTAAACATTCTTTCACATGTGCCAGACAAAGCTCTCTACAAGATTCTGCACAAATCAGGGCAAGGCATTACCCTCCATCTCTTAATTTAACAAGAATCAAGCTCAGAGTACACTGCTGCCTGTAAGAATTATGTTTTTGGACTTCTCTAGCGCCTTCAACACCATCTAACCTCTGCTCCTTAGAGACAAGCTGACTGAGATGGGAGTAGACTCACACCTGGTGGCATGGATCGTGGACTATCTTACAGACAGACCTCAATATGTGCGTCTTGGGAACTGCAGGTCTGACATTGTGTTCAGCAATACAGAGGCGCCGCAGGGGACTGTACTTTCTCCGGTCCTGTTCAATCTATATACATCAGACTTCCAATATGACTCGGAGTCCAGTCACGTGCAAAAGTTCGCTGATGACACTGCTATTGTGGGCTGCATCAGGAGTGGGCAGGAGGAGGAGTACAGGAAGCTAATCAAAGACTTTGTTAAATGGTGCGACTCAAACCACTTACATCTTAACACCAGCAAAACCAAGGAGCTGGTGGTAGATTTTAGGAGGCCCAGGCCCCTCATGGACCCTGTGATCATCAGAGGTGATTGTGTGCAGAAGGTGCAGACCTATAAATATCTGGGAGTGCAGCTGGATGACAAATTGGACTGGACTGCCAATACTGATGCTCTATGTAAGAAAGGTCAGAGCCAACTATACTTTCTGAAAAGGTTGGCATCCTTCAACATCTGCAATAAGATGCTGCAGATGTTCTACCAGACGGTTGTGGTGAGTGCCCTCTTCTACGCGGCGGTGTGCTGGGGAGGCAGCATAAAGATGAAAGACGCCTCACGCCTGGACAAACTTGTTAGGAAGGCAGGCTCTATTGTAGGAGTAAAGTTGGACAGTTTAACATCTGTGGCAGAGCGACGGGCATTAAGCAAACTCCTGTCAATCATGAAGAATCCGCTGCATCCACTGAACAGTGTCATTTCCAGGCAGAGGAGTAGCTTCAGTGACGGACTTTTGTCATTGTCTTGCACCACCTACAGACTGAGGAGATCATTCCTCGCCCACACTATGCGACTCTTCAGTTCCATCCGGGGGAGTAAATGCTAACATTACTCAAAGTTATTGTCTGCTTATTTATTTATTTATTTATTTATTTATTTTTTCATTTTTCATTTTTATTACTATTTAATTTAATATTTTTTTTGTATCAGTATACTGCTGCTGGATTATGTGAATTTCCCCTTGGGATTAATAAAGTATCTATCTATCTATTTGTATTTATCAGTATATAACCAGTTCAGTATGCAGTTTCTTATCTAAAACATTTTAGTTTGGACATCTTCAACACATGGTATCAAACTTTTATTCAGTTATAAGTTGTTTTGTTGGGAGAGAGAGAAGAAAAACTGCCTGAAAAAATGGAACTGAAGTTTGGTTATTGTGATTCCAACTTTCATACAACACTTTCACTTCGTCAACCCTATCTAGACCATCAGCCATGATGTCACTCTTTGTGGTTATTTGTAATAGAATTTTTACAGTGACATAATAATGAATAATGCTCTGCCATAGTGAAATTTGTTTTTGTACAGGCATTTTTTTTTTAATTCATCCAGTATTAGTGTTAGACATATCCTTTCTGTAAGTTGCTCAGAGTCAAATGGTTTGCAAATTAACACACTAACTGAAGCTGCTTGTGCTTTTTGTGAATTTTCAATTTCCGAAATCTTTTAACATGTAAAGAAGTTATTTAGTTCAGCAAATCCTTGTATCTGTAATTAGCTTTTGGACATAGCCTCTTCTTAAAGCATTTATTGTCTGTTATTGTTAATTTGAGGAAATCAGATGCCAATACCAATTTGGCACTCAGAATCCCTACACTGTTACAGTTTCTATTCTGATATTAGATTTTTGTCTAAAATTGGTTGTTATAATTAAGGTTGTTTTGCTGCCAAAATACAAGAAAGTTTTTGTAATGACATTTTTTAGGTTTGCTTTGAATTAATTTTTGTATTATATGTAGTGATTTTGATGTACATTTATTTAATGTTGTTGTTGTTTTTTTTTTTTTAATTTCTTGTAAAATGTTTCAACAGCACACCAGTATAAACTTGCTGTAGAGAGATATGAGTGGAATAAACTTCAAAGTGTAAAGTCTATTGTTCCCATGATTCACCTTTCCTGGAACATGGCAAGAAACATCAAAGTGTCAGATCCCAAGCTTTTTGAAATGATTAAGTAAGTTTAACTGCTCTGTATAATTCATGTACTTAAGAAAAACTGTTTAAATTTACTCTTGTTAATCTTATCCTATTTTGCATACATTTTCTACTATGAAGTATCATAACTGTTAATTTAGTCTAACAATTAACTGGTACTTTGTCTTCATAAGTTCATGACAGTTTAGGAGAGTAATATTTTACATGTTTTGTAAATTCTTTCTTTGCTACAATTATAGCAATACGTTCTGGATTAGTATAAATCTACAAGTTATTTTTTTTATTTCATTACTTTAGTTAAAATGGTGGGCAAAGTCATTTCAGTCTAAAGAGTGATAAAATATTACATAAGTCTTTAGAGAGAGGTTCTAGAGGTATTCTAGTTGGATTAATTGGCAATTTCAAACCAGCCATGTACAAATGTGAGTTTGAATATGGATATGAGTGTGAATGGGCCCTTCAATGGACTGGCAACCTATTCAGGGCTGTTTTCCACCTTGCACAAGGTAGTAATCAATTTAGGTTTGGATGTTTTTAACTCACTTTTTCACAATTAAGGTATATATTAATTTGCAATGTGGTTTTGTATTCTAAAGTGAAGCATATTTTAGCAATTTAAAAAAATAATTAGTTCGCTCTTGTGTTTTATAATGGAGTCCCATTGTGGGGGGGGGGACTTAAAATTTACAAATACATCTATTTTTCAAGTTATCAAGTATTGAGATTAAACACAAAATAGTATATCTGTTTCAGTTTAAGAAGAAAAAATGATGAGATCAGCTCATCTTCCTCAGCAGCACACTTCTGAGCTAGGGGTATGTGTTCACCTTGGAAAATTATTACCGAGAGTGATTATTGACTTTGAATGCTGATGTGAATTGCTATTTCCGTTCTGGAAACAATTAGACAATAACAACTGAAAAAAAATCACACAATTTCTTATTGTAGCTGCATTTTCGCATAATTACCAAAGTTCTGCAACTTTAGTTTGCTTCATGGGATTCTAACAGTAGTGTGACACATTGAAATGATTCCACAGACCAAATATCTTCATTTTTAAAAGGTTTAGTAAAAGTTCAAAATAAAACAGTTCACACAAAAATAGAGAAAAAATAGATATTGCAAAGTAAAGAAAAGTTCTTTTATTGCTTATGTCTTGTTTTGCTTAAGTTTGCTTATACAGTTGAACCGTTTCTAAACTGTCATAAAACTGTATGCCTATCCCATTCACAAACTGTAAATGGGTCTATTGGTCCATGCTAGTAATGAGACTAATTCCAAATACTGTAGCCACTGATTAGATCTGCACAGTATTTAGTATATATTTTGAATCATTCCCCTCTACAAAACTGTTTTCATTTATTTTGCATGGATTTTATTGCATGAGTGACTTGTTTTTGATCATGCCACAATATTTCATTAAGAGAGGAAGTCTTTAGGATGTATACTCCTAGGAAGACAGCAGTACTACATTTCTTCTATTAATAAACTGTCTCTCTGTCCATTGAATAATGGAGGCCTAGTTCTTTAGGGTTGGTTTTCTTGTATGGTCTAGTACTACCTGGTTTTAGAGTTTTAGCAACATGTCACTCTTGATCTGTCCATGTTGCCCTTCAACACATATATGTTGTGAAGAGCAGGAAGCACATTAACATTATATACCTAGTACACTTGATTGAAAAACTCATCTTCATGTAATTCTTAGAGGTAAGTTTGATCAGTAAAGATGTGACAATAAACAATTTATTGTGATATAGTATGTCTGTTTTATGTATTTAGTAGAAATTAGATGAAGATCAGGCCGCAATTTCAGATATACTGAAAAAGTTAAGCTTTACAGTTTTTTCCCCCACAAATGTAGATGTTGTGATTGCTAGTATTGATTTATTAATTAATTTATTTTTTGCTTGGCATATTGATTTGATAGTTTGTTTTTTGCTTTCGTGTGTAGACTTACCTGTTAAACAGCATCATGACATGGAGTATAGTTTGCATTTTATAGCCAGGCACCCTAAGCAATGAAAATTTTTTTTCCTGGATTGCACTTGATGCTTACTAGAATAGGCTCCAACTCCCTGCAACCCTGTTCTATATAGGCTGGCATGAAGAAGGATGAATGAACCATATGATTCAGTATTCTAAATCATGCAGTATTTTTTTTTTCTCAGATATGCAATTCCTGTAGAAAGTACTCATCCTCTTGAAAATCTTTGTTTTACTGTTTTAAAACACTAATTAACCAAATTAGGATTTTTTAGATAATATGATTTTTCTTACATTTAAGTTTTACTTAAGCTTCAGTTCCTTGTATTTACAAGAAAAATTATTATTTTTACTTCACTGTCTCAGCAGTTAAGCAGTCATTGAGCCTATTTCAAAAACTGAGGGGCACAATGATACCTAACACACACATGGTCTGTATAAATTGTATAGTATAGTATAAATTGTTTGGAAAAATTCACCACCATTATAGGAATTTATCTGATTTTCCAAAATAATTCTCAAATTCTCTTCCACTTTTTGTGGTATCCTTGTATTTGAAACCTTTTTTTCCAAGTTATCTTACAACCACTTCTATTTGTAGCCTTTCTTAACCACCATTTTGGTCTTACTCTGTAACAGTAGCTCCAATTACATGTTATAATGGTCGGAAGTTTTTCGTTCCTGTCAGATTTTATTTATTCCAGACTAGGGGGCTTTGTTCACTGCTCACTTCACTCGCCAACCCACGGGCCTGTGCTACGCGCTAGCCTCTTTGTGGTTCTGTCACTCGCATATGGGGATGCAAATGTACAATTTAAACAGAATTGCGTTTCTTCTCTCTAATAAATAAACCAACTTTTTTGAGATTTTGTCTCTGTAATTTGTTAATTGTCTTTGCAAAAGCTATTCTAACAGGGAACAGTTAACGTTTTAATACGAATGGCATATCAAGATCTCCTTTGTTGTCTGTTTTCTATGGAAGATGTACTGTATTACCTTTCTTGGATACATCCTTCTTTCTACAGTAATTCGTGAGATGGAAGACCGGACTGTGTTAATGGTTGTAGGTATTCTTCGGGATATTATAAGTTGATGTTTTCATCGTCCACATGATCGCCACCAACTGTTTCAGCATCGTATAAAAACCGGATTCCAAAAAAGTTGGGACACTATACAAATCGTCAATAAAAACTGAATGCAATGATGTGGAGGTGCCAACTTCTAATATTTTATTCAGAATAGAACATAAATCACGGAACAAAAGTTTAAACTGAGAAAATGTATCATTTTAAGGGAAAAATATGTTGATTCAGAATTTCATGGTGTCAACAAATCCCAAAAAAGTTGGGACAAGGCCATTTTCACCACTGTGTGGCATCACCCCTTCTTCTTACAACACTCAACAGACGTCTGGGGACCGAGGAGACCAGTTTCTCAAGTTTAGAAATAGGAATGCTCTCCCATTCTTGTCTAATACAGGCCTCTAACTGTTCAATCGTCTTGGGCCTTCTTTGTAGCACCTTCCTCTTTATGATGCGCCAAATGTTCTCTATAGGTGAAAGATCTGGACTGCAGACTGGCCATTTCAGTACCCGGATCCTTCTCCTACGCAGCCATGATGTTGTTATTGATGCAGAATGTGGTCTGGCATTATCTTGTTGAAAAATGCAGGGTCTTTCCTGAAAGAGATGACGTCTGGATGGGAGCATATGTTGTTCTAGAACCTGAATATATTTTTCTGCATTGATGGTGCCTTTCCAGACATGCAAGCCATGCCACACGCACTCATGCAACCCCATACCATCAGAGATGCAGGCTTCTGAACTGAGCGTTGATAACAACTTGGGTTGTCCTTGTCCTCTTTGGTCCGGATGACATGGCGTCCCAGATTTCCAAAAAGAACTTCGAATCGTGACTCGTCTGACCACAGAACAGTCTTCCATTTTGCCACACTTTTTAATGATCCCTGGCCCAGTGAAAACGCCTGAGCTTGTGGAACTTGCTTAGAAATGGCTTCTTCTTTGCACTGTAGAGTTTCAGCTGGCAACGACGGATGGCACGGTGGATTGTGTTCACTGACAATGGTTTCTGGAAGTATTCCTGAGCCCATTCTGTGATTTCCTTTACAGTAGCATTCCTGTTTGTGGTGCAGTGTCGTTTAAGGGCCTGGAGATCACGGGCATCCAGTATGGTTTCACGGCCTTGACCCTTACGCACAGAGATTGTTCCAGATTCTCTGAATCTTCGGATGATGTTATGCACAGTTGATGATGATAGATGCAAAGTCTTTGCAATTTTTCGCTGGGTAACACCTTTCTGATATTGCTCCACTATCTTTCTGCGCAACATTGTGGGAATTGGTGATCCTCTACCCATCTTGGCTTCTGAGAGACACTGCCACTCTGAGAAGCTCTTTTTATACCCAATCATGTTGCCAATTGACCTAATTAGTATTAATTGGTCTTCCAGCTCTTCGTTATGCTCAAATTTACTTTTTCCAGCCTCTTATTGCTACTTGTCCCAACTTTTTTGGGATTTGTTGACACCATGAAATTTTGAATCAACATATTTTTCCTTTAAAATGATACATTTACTCGGATTAAATGTTTGATCTGTCATCTACGTTCTATTACAAATAAAATATTGACATTTGCCATCTCCACATCATTGCATTCAGTTTTTATTCACAATTTGTTTAGTGTCCCAACTTTTTTGGAATCCGGTTTGTATTAATACGCATTTAACAGATTTGCCGTGTGACCAATCGGCAGTTTTGCCGTTAATTAGTTTGACTTCATCGTTGCTCGGTGCTAGGATTGCCCATGTACTCATTTCTTTTGTTGTTAACCTTTAGCAATAAAATTCTTTAATAAGATTTGGACATATGTCGTCTTTAATTGGGCAGAGTGGTGGCTCTGAGGCTCAGGATCTGTGCTAGTATCTCAAAGGTTGCCGGTTCGAATCCCCATCACTGCCAAAAGAGATCCTACTCTTCTGGGCTCTTGAGCAAGGCCCTTAACCTTCAGTTGCTCCAGGGGCACTGTACAATGGCTGACCCTGCACTCTGACCCCAAGGGGTATGCAAAAACAAATTCCTAATACAAGAAATTGTATAAGGTGAAATAAAGAGCAAAAAAAAAAGTGAGGAAAATGTATAAGAGCTGAGTGTGCAGGAAGTGTCTGTGAGTGGACCTTGGGCATGTTTTTATATGTTTGAGAGGAGAGCGTGACTTGAAAAAAATCTCTTCCAAAAAGTCTCATCACAGGATTTTTTTTTAATTTTTATAATAGAGAGAAGTGTATACCTGTATGCTATTTTGCATTCTTAAAACTGCCTCAGAGTTCAAGTTAACAGCTTAGACTTCTCAATCAATTACTATTATAAAATAAACCAAATATATCAGATATTTGCACAGCAAAACAGCTTGAATACTTTTTAAAATAAAATTGTTTTTTTATTTGTTTGGATAAATGTATTCACTCCGGATAACAAACATAAACTGGACATAAAACTGCATCCTTCCCAGAAATACAAAAACTTTGGTATTTTTGTTATCATCGAGAAAAGATGCAAAATAACAAAAAAAGTCTTTTTGTGCAAAATTTCCATGTACTTTTTTGTTTCATAATTTGTTTTTTTACATTTGCAGTCCTCGTTCTTCTTTCCTGTGTCCTCCACAAATTTTCTGCAGTTTTCTTTACATATTTTTTTTTTTGCAGCTCCCTCTGCTCTTTCTTTATACCTAAGACATTCCTTTACCACAGGTGACTTTTCTTTTTTTATTGTACTTTATTTAAACAGTTTAGCTTGCAGAGCTCATTAGCCAGCCTCTTCCCTCCATTGTAACAACTGGTGTCAGACTTGAGCCACCTGTAGTGAAGTCGCTTCCACAGTTTGTTCTGATAGCTCTTTAACTGCCTGTTACAGACAACCTGCACATTCTTTTCCCCATCATAGCCTAGCCACATGGTAAGAAGCGTGATGTACAGCTCCAGAATTATCTTGCCTTAGCCCCAGACAAGGTATCCTCTGCTCCTAGCATATGGGGATATACAACAGATGCGGTCCATTCTGAGGCAGGACAAAGAAAAAATATTCACAGGCTATTGATTGGGGACAGGCTTCAACTTTGCCCGGTGGTTTGTCACACTGGTTCCATTCTGTTGTTTGGACCTGAACTGGACATGCTGCCACTTTTAACTGTTATCGTTTTTGTTTTGTGTTTTTTTTTTTTTTTGCTAAATTTTCTTTTTTTTTTTTTTTTCTTTTTTCTTAATTTTGTGTGACATCTGATCTTTCTGAACCAGCTCCAGACAACCAAGTCAATGTTACAGCCTTTCTTAAGTAAGAGTACATTAGTAAGAGAAGCAATACAAGGAACAAATCTGCTTTTACAGTTCACTGTGCAGAAATCAAGCCGGTTTATTTATTTTATAATAACCCACTCAGTTAGTGTTTACAATCCTCCAAATTGTATAGCCAAGGTAGACATTGTCACTTAGGTCCTTTCTACTTCTTTCTTCTTTTTTTTTTTTTGTTCTTCTTAAGCAACTTGCACTTTCAGCTTCCTGTTTTAAAGTCACAGCAATCCACAGGAGCTTTATGTGTCACTACACTACAGGCGTCATTCAACTCCAGCAATGTAGGCATATTCACTATTCCGCACTCAATTTGTGTCCTCCGCCTTTCAGCATCTCTGTTGCTGCTTTGCATCAAGAGCAGGCTGATGCAGCCCCTCTGTAATCCCATTTGGCCAAAAAAATTGCACTTTTCATGTTTGAATATTGTTTTAAAATTAAATGAAAAAATTTCCCAGACCCATTTTAAGTGATGTTCAAGACGCATGCAAAATACAGAAGTATTGCAACATAGTGTGTCTGGAGTAACATGATGCTGAAATTAATGCAAGGTTAAAAAAATGTTCTTTTGCCATCAATTGTCAACTTTGCCTTTCAATAAGAATTTTTCTCCTAGATTAGAATTATATTCAAATAGTGATCTTTGTTATACTGATAAGTACTTTTATTGCAAGCAAAATAATGATGCCACATTTTCATCAATGAATAATACATTTTTTATATGCAATTGTGAATTTAAACTTTTCTGAATGTTTTTAATATTATTCCAGCAATTTGTCCAAACTTTCCAACAAATTTCTGTTTCAGTTTAAAAGAAAACAAACTGCAGCCTAACTGTAACTGTCTAGCTTAACTAAGTTTTCAAGGCAAATTCTTTTTAGAAAACAGTCATATGTCATAACATTATCACCTTAGAAATATTTTGGCGAAAATGGGCTATTTAGCTCTACAAAGCTTGACAATTCTGTCCATCTAATTTCTCTAAAATGACATCAAGTCAACATTTGAAGGTCCCTAAAGTTCTACTCTATACCACAATATTTGGTAATTGTTTTTTTTTCTGTGTGTGTATAGTTTTGTGTATGAAGAAAAACATAGTAATGTTTGCGTGATATTTACCCGTAACAAGTTTCCAGCTGTGCCCTCGTGTTCCAGCTGAACTCATTTTAAAGTAACAGCCTGGGTCCACAGTACTAATTCATTTTATAATTTTAAACACTTATCTTGTTACCTTTTAATCTTTTTGCTTAAACTGAAAATAATCCAACTTATTTAATCATTTTTCATAACTGATACCCTGCAGTCTTAGAATCAGTCTAGTCGTTCTTCTCTTTTCTTTATCTAGCATTTCTATGTCTTTTTTTGTAACCAGAGATCAAAACTGTACACAGTCCTCCAGTTGAGGACTCACCAGTGCATTATAAAGCTTAAGTATCACATTATTTGACTTGTACTGTGCATGTTGGGCTATTTAACAATTGAATTACCAAAGCCTACAAAAAATCTCGTAAATCTGGCCCACCTTAAATCCTTTTTCACCTCTCTGTCTTCATCTTTTGTCTTGTAAAAGTGCCAATCAAGACAAGCAGCAAGCCTTCTAGCCTTCATTATCTGGGAGTGAAGTGCTGGATTTTTACAATGGAAATAGATCGTTATTTCACGTGTTCCGTTTGTGCAATAATCAGTGTAAACACATCGTTAAAACAGAAACATTTTTTATATTTTAGTAATAAATGACAAAATGTAGACATAAACTATGTAATGTGTGAAGCTAGAAGTCCAAAGATCAAATAAACACTTTCACAAAAGGTTCGGGGATAATGCAACAGCTTCCATGGTGCAGCACAGAGAGAAGTGTGTACATTGCAACAGGTACACTTGTCGTAAATGTAGGAAGGACAGTACTTGGGTGTGTGGGAACTGTTAACATTTGAATTTGATGATTGCATATAGCACGAAACTGACCTCTCTGTACTATTCTTTCCTCTGCATTTCCTAGAGTACAAAAGAAACACCACCATGCACCAAAATGTGGAGACCGGGCAAGCTTGAAAAAAAAAAAAAACACGCGGCCACTAATTACAACCGCAAGATGGTATGCGAATGAATATGAATAATGTTGCATCTGTGCCACAATTTTTTCTGAAATGTACTATACAGGTCATAAAATAAATAATAATTCCAAATATCCATACAGTGGTGTGAAAAACTATTTGCCCCCTTCCTGATTTCTTATTCTTTTGCATGTTTGTCACACAAAATGTTTCTGATCATCAAACACTTTTAACCATTAGTCAAATATAACACAAGTAAACACAAAATGCAGTTTTTAAACGATGGTTTTTATTATTTAGGGAGAAAAAAAATCCAAACCTACATGGCCCTGTGTGAAAAAGTAATTGCCCCCTGAACCTAATAACTGGTTGGGCCACCCTTAGCAGCAATAACTGCAATCAAGCGTTTGCGATAACTTGCAATGAGTCTTTACAGCTCTGGAGGAATTTTGGCCCACTCATCTTTGCAGAATTGTTGTAATTCAGCTTTATTTGAGGGTTTTCTAGCATGAACCGTCTTTTTAAGGTCATGCCATAGCATCTTAATTGGATTCAGGTCAGGACTTTGACTAGGCCACTCCAAAGTCTTCATTTAGTTTTTCTTCAGCCATTCAGAGGTGGATTTGCTGGTGTGTTTTGGGTCATTGTCCTGTTGCAGCACCCAAGATCGCTTCAGCTTGAGTTGACGAACAGATGGCAGGACATTCTCCTTCAGGATTTTTTGGTAGACAGTAGAATTCATGGTTCCATCTATCACAGCAAGCCTTCCAGGTCCTGAAGCAGCAAAACAACCCCAGACCATCACACTACCACCACCATATTTTACTGTTGGTATGATGTTCTTTTTCTGAAATGCTGTGTTCCTTTTCGCCAGATGTAACGGGACATTTGCCTTCCAAAAAGTTCAACTTTTGTTTCATCAGTCCACAAGGTATTTTCCCAAAAGTCTTGGCAATCATTGAGATGTTTCTTAGCAAAATTGAGACGAGCCCTAATGTTCTTTTTGCTTAACAGTGGTTTGTGTCTTGGAAATCTGCCATGCAGGCCGTTTTTGCCCAGTCTCTTTCTTATTGTGGAGTCGTGAACACTGACCTTAATTGAGGCACGTGAGGCCTGCAGTTCTTTAGATGTTGTCCTGGGGTCTTTTGTGACCTCTCAGATGAGGCGTCTCTGCGCTCTTGGGGTAATTTTGGTCGGCCGGCCGCTCCTGGGAAGGTTCACCACTGTTCCATGTTTTTGCCATTTGTGGATAATGGCTCTTACTGTGGTTCGCTGGAGTCCCAAAGCTTTAGAAATGGCTTTATAACCTTTACCAGACTGATAGATCTCAATTATTTCTGTTCTCGTTTGTTCCTAAATTTCTTTGGATCTTGGCATGATGTCTAGCTTCTAATCAGGCCTGGGGGTGGCTACAGAAATTGAACTCAGTTGTGATACACCACAGTTAGGTTATTTTTTAACAAGGGGGCAATTACTTTTTCACACAGGGCCATGTAGGTTTGGATTTTTTTCCCTAAATAATAAAAACCATCATTTAAAAACTGTATTTTGTGTTTACTTGTGTTATATTTGACTAATGGTTAAATGTGTTTGATGATCAGAAACATTTTGTGTGACAAACATGCAAAAGAATAAGAAATCAGGAAGGGGGCAAATAGTTTTTCACACCAGTGTATATACCTATGTCTCTGGTTTTTGTCAATGTGGCTTTGACATCATGGACCATAAGGTGCATACTACTTCAGCGTAAGGAACACTCAATAAAATTGAATAAAAATATTCAAGTGACAATGAGATAGAAAGAAGGCAGATTCACCAGCGTTTGTATATCAGCTTCTATCCATCCAGATAAGAGAATTTGCAGTTCAATTGTCTCAAAACACCATTCACATCTACGGTTATTCCTAGTTTCAAAAAAAAAAATAACAACGTCAGATCTCTTGGGATGGAATATTGGGGGGTGGGTTGTGGGATAGTATGTATACATTACAAGTACTATAAATTTACAGCGGCTGTTACAGACGCAAATCAAATGTATGTTTTTATTGTGTAATGTTAACAATAAGCTCACTACTCAATATATATACTCAGTAAATATATGAGGCCGTCAGGATCGAACCCAGGACTTTTGATTACAATTCAGCAATTCTTACTACTGCGCTACGGAAGTTGTTGCATCATCCTTTGAACCTTTTGTGAAAGTGTTTATTTAATCTTTAGACTTCAGGCTTCACACATTACATAGATTAGGTCTACATTTTGTCATTTATTACTAAAATATGAAAAATGTTTCTGTTTTAACTATGTGTTTACACAGATTATTGTAGAAACGGAACACACATGAAATGAATGTGTTCCAAATAACAATCTATTTCCATTCTAAAACTCCAGCATTTCACTCCCAGATAATGAAGGCTAGAACTGGGAGAACTTTGTACCAGTTCTGCAGTGCTGGGGGAATGGAATAGTATGCTGCTTGTCTTGATTGGCACATTTACAAGAAAAAAGACGCTGTCAGAAAGGTGCGAAGGGATTAAAGGTGGGCCAGATTTATGAGTTTTTTTTGTGGGTTTTGGTAATTTTTTATTTTTTTTTTTGACTCTTCAATTCCACCCGGGGGAGTAAATGCTAACATTACTCCGTTATTGTCTGCTTTTTTTTTTTTTTATTACTATTTAATTTAATATTGCTTCTTTGTATCAGTATACTGCTGCTGGATTATGTGAATTTCCCCTTGGGATTAATAAAGTATCTATCTATCTATCTATCTAATTCTAGTGTTAACCTAACTTTCTGTTAGCCTCCTTAATGGCCTCTCTATACTGTCTAGATATTGATAGTGATGGCTAGGTCTTTCTCATAACTGGTACTTTCAAATTTCTGACTTCTCATTGTTTTTTCAAATGTAAGATTTCTACTTCCTACATTTAATACATTAAGTTTATTTGCATTAAATTATATCAGGAACAAATTCCCCCACCCCCCCAGTATTCTGTCCAAGTCCCTCTGTGATAAATAATTCTACTGATTCTTGTCTTTCATCCTTCCTGGCTTGGTATTATCTACAAACTTAACCAGCCTATTGTGTATGATTGTTCACATCATTTATACATATTAAAAATGGCTGTGGCCCTAGTGGTGGTTCCTTAACACTAGAATTACCTGAGCCTACGAAAAAAAACTCATAGACCGGCCCATCTTAAATCCGTTCGCACCTCTCCACCAGCGTCTTTTGTCCTCTAAATGTGCCGATAAAGACAAGCTGCAGGCAGCCAGCTATTCCTTCCCCCCACCTTAAGTAACAGCACCAGCATAAATTGACATCCAATCTGACGCTGTTCATTTTCAAATAATATTGCATTAGTGCGATGATGTTTTCACATATATTGTCTCTTTCTTTCAGATGTGTAATAGAAACCACAACATAGAGATGATTGCATATAAATATATGAAGTTAATGCTCTGTGCTGTTCTTTCCTCTACATGTCCTGGAGTACAAAAGAAATAGCATACAGCAACATGTGGGGACTGGCAAGATCGGGGGAAAAAAAACACCCGGTCACTGATTACAAACCACAAGATGTTATGCGAATGATTATGAATAATGTTGCATTGGTGCCACAAGGTTTTCCTTTTTTTTTTGACATCATAGGCCATAAGGTGCATACTAATTCAGCATTAGCAGGAACACTCAATAAAACTGAATAAAAAAAAAATCAAATGAAGGTGAGATACGATGAAGGCAGATTCACCAGCATTTGTGTGTCAGCTTTAATCCCTCCAGATGAGAGAATGTCCAGTTCCATTGTCTCAAAACACCACTCACATCTCCAGTTATTCCCAGTGTCAAATAAAAACTAACAGCATCAGATCCCTAGTATGTATCATGATCGTGATTTAGAGAGAATAAAAGTGAAAAAAAAAAACACTAACTTTTACAAGTCCTATAAATGTACACCATGGGTTACAGATGCAAACCAAGTGTATGTGTGTACTGTATAATATTAAAAATAAGAGCAGCTCACTACTGAAAATGATCAAGTATAGTTGTGAGTCGGGATCAAACCGGGGACTCTTGATTACAAGTCAGCAAATCTTACCGCTGCACCACGGAAGCTGTTGTCTTTTCCTTGAACCTTTTGTGAAAGTGTTCACGTGATCTTTGGACTTCAGGCTTCATACATTCTATAGTTTATGCCTACGTTTGTCATTTACTACTAAAATATGAAAAACGTTTCTGTTTTAAAAATGTGTTTGCACAGATTTCTGTAGAAATGGAACACACATGAAATGCGTGTGTTCCAAATAACGATCTATTATTTCCACTCTAAAACTCCACTTCACTCCTATATAATCAATCAAGGCATGAGCTGGGAGAAGTTTGTGCACTTTCTAAGTCGATGGGGGGATGGAATAGCCGGCAGCTTGTCTTTATCGGCACATTTAGAGGACAAAAGACGCTGACGGAGAGGTGCAAACGGATTCAAGGTGGGCCGGATCTATGAGTTTTTTTGTAGACTCCAGTAATTCTAGTGTTAAGTGACACATCATTTCATACATAGTTCTGATAAGGTTTCTTATAAAATGAGCCCTTGCTTCCTATACTTAAACCAAATCTATAGGCAATTATATACCACACCCCAAAATCCCATTTCATTTTTATTTCTAGTCTCTAAAGTGGGATCTTATCAAACGCCTTCTGCCAGTCAAAGTGAATAATATCACATGTGCTTCTTTGATTGTATCATTTTGTTATTTTCACATGGAATTCCAGCAAATTAGTAAAACCCATGTTTAGTGATGAAGTATTGAGTAATTCTGAAGGCAATTTCAGTATGACTTAACATGATTTGCTCCACTTTGTGTATAATAGTTGGCTATTAATTTGTCTTAAAAACTGTAACAATGTTTTAGTAATGCTGTGTTGTCATTTGTAAGCAGTTAAATTATAATGTTTTTAAATTTCAGGATTAAAAGTCTTATTGCAATAGAAATGAAGGATGGGGGAGGTGGTGTGGCACAAACAGAACAGGCAGAAAGAAGTGAGACCAGCACGTCACTATGTCTGATAGAATATGTAGCAAGGAGGCAAGGATCAAAAATACTGTGTCGTCTTTTAGTCTAATTTTCCCATCTGTTATAGTTTTTAAAGTAAGGATAAATAAAAAGCTTAAGGTGAAAAATCAGGTACTCTAATGAAGTAGAGAAACAGAGAAATAGAAGCATTTTTCTAACCGTTCAAATAAAACATGTTGAAGTATTGTTCATTTTAGGCATTTTAAAATTAAATAAATTTTTTTTTTTTTTTAAGGTACTGCTTGTTGAGGACGCTAAAGCAGTGCCAAATGTTGAAGGAAGCTTTAACTGCTGCAGGGAAAGAAATGGCGTGGCATGGGAGAGCAAAAGATGAGACAGCACATTATTGTAGCATCTGTGAGGTAAGATCATTTTAATTACAACTGAAAGTCGATTTACCACTTATTTAACATTGTTAGACTTCATCTTCATAAATAAGTTTTATTATTAATGTGGTTTTATTTGAAATTTTAACAAAAATAACCACACTGTCTTTTTATGAGGATATTTATGCTTCATGGCATTCATATTTATTCTTAATGGGTAATACATGAAAATGTTACACATTCTCAAATTTTTTTTAATTCTATTTATTTATTTATATATAACAGGTGGAGGTCTTCAATCTGCTTTTTGTCACTAATGAGAGCAATTCTCGAAAGACTTACATAGTGCATTGTCAGGACTGTGCGCGTAAAGGCAATGCAAATCTGGACAATTTTGTGGTGCTAGAACAGTACAAGATGGAGGAATTGATGTATGTCTATGACTTGTTCACAATAGTAAGTAAATTTTAATATGTAAATGTCTTAGTTTATCTTAATGAATACAGCATATCTGTGGCATTAAAGTGGGGAAGTTTTTTGGTTTTTTTTAACAAAAAAGTGAATTACAGTAACTTTTTCTTTCTAACATGTCATTAGCATATTTGTAATATATTGTTTATTGTACAGTGTCAGTTCTCACAAACTACTTGGAATCTTAAGAACTGAAGAGGTGCAAAGCAGACTATTAATTTTGCATGTTTTGTCTTTCATGGCTATTAGCATAATCTTCAATAAATTGTTAGCTGTACACACTGAGCAGATTTTTTGGCAGTGATTTTACTAATAGAATTTAAAATGTAATTGAAAGAGGAAGATGATTACTAGGGCCGCTTATGAAATATCAATTTGGCAACATACTATAAGTAAACCTTTGGCAATATGGGAATTGATCCAGTCAATCAATTGACTGTATTTCACAAATACTTTGTGAAATCAACTTCCAACTGCAACAGTTAGGGTTAGAACAACCCACTTCCAGCTCTCTTCCAGCCACAGCACAGGAGAGATGCAGGGTGGCTCTTGATCTACTTCTACATTCATGGGTAACAAAAAAAAATAATTTGTTTCTCCTCCCATCCTCCAACGAAATATGTGCCCAGAGTAAAAGGAACCTTGATTTTTAAAGTCTTCAAATGAAAAACACAGCCCTAGGTGGGTTACCAGTTCATTGCATATAGCACTTGGGGAAACAAATTCACTCAATTATTATGGACAAACATTTAAACTGCCTTGTAGATGGACTATGAGTTTTATCTGCAGGCTTTTAGCAGCCTCAGAAAATAAGAATAGCTAAGAAATATTACAAACAAAAAACAAAGTAAGCATTTTCCTTGTATTATGAATGGAATGGTGTTTGAATGTTTTTTGTAATGGAAGGAGAAATCACAACATGAATATCTGTTCATGGATGGTAATTAAACTAAGTAACTCTCTGGCGCTATGTAAAACACTTTCCTTTGAGAGAAGTTTTAAACTACAACTAAATTATTTCAGAAATCCATTTATAGTATTGCCAATCAAAAAGTTAAGAAGATGCTGTTCCCAGTGCATGTTGGTATTATCTATAATCCCTCTGTACAGATTAGTTTGTACTTCAACCACAATAAGGACATCATATTTAAGATTTCCCTTTGTTTTACTGACTTTAGTGCCACTAATGCACAATTTTAGCTAACTCCGCCAATAGACTCTTGCCCGAAAAGGTACAAGTAGTTGTAGTGAAAAATTCAGAGCCCATTGTACTTTGTGCACATGATCATTTTTTCTGATTGCAGTGCTATTTTTTAATGTTTTAAATATACTTTTAAAAACAGTAATATTGATTGTCATGAGTTCAGTGCAGTCACATATTTGGTCAGTGCAGTATGATTTTTGATGATACATGATTCACTAAATGAATGACTTCATGAATAAATGATTATCCAAAGTAGTCTTGTTAAGCCAGGCATATAATATATGCAACCCCAATTCCAAAATAGTTGGGACACTATATAAAATGTAAATAAAAGCAGAATGCAATGATTTGCAAATTGATTTCAGCACCGCTTCATAGAAGTGATGTTTTGGTTTCCTATTAGTTTATTTCTGCTGTCTAGATTGTTTGTTACACATCTACTTTACTTTAACCTTGGCAACTATCTTGGTGACTCCTCTAAGATGAGGTAAAAGCCTTATGTGCCTAGGCTTAAAACAACATTAATTAACCCTTTAGTTACATTCAACTCTTACCCTTATGTTTAATATACTACACTATACTACTTAATAAACATAAGTATATACTTGCTTTAAACTATTAAATTATATCAGGCATTAATTAAAAATATTGATTAAAATCCTATTTAATGCCGTAACGCCCCTACTTTGAGCTCCACCTTTATGAAGCATTGGTTTGGTTTAGAAATGTGACACTCGGTGAGCCGTCTAATTATTTCCACCCAGTTTTAAACAAAATTCACTCATGGTTGTCTCCAGGTGTATATATTATACATCTGGCTTTAGCAAGACTTAAGGCAAGAGAGGCTTCTTTCAACAGCCAATTCCGAGTTCTTCCAGCAAAGACTGGCACAATACTTGACAATTTTGTATTTATTTAATGGTTAATCAGGAGCAGTTAAAAGTGATGTATCTGAATTCAGATTGTGTAATGTCTCCTGTAAACACACCTGTTTATGTAGGCCAGTTCAAATGAGAACTGCAAATAAATTTTGAATGAAAGCATTAAATAGGCAAGGACATTTTTTTTTGTGTGAGGGGTTCTTTACATTACAAACAGAGCCATTCATGTAGTCAACAGCCATGTGCAATTAAATATCAAAATATACTATTATTACATTGGTTCATTTCAGTATTTAAATATTTAATCTGTTATGCACATTTATTTAAATTATCCATATATTAATATGTATCCTAATAAAATATCCTTTTCTTTTTTAGGCTCCTCCATTGCCTTCACCCTCATCTTGACATTAATATTTATTGTTTTATGGACAATAAACAATGAAACATTTCTGATATTCAGGAAGTGACCCAGTTCTGCACCACTGGTATCTGTAGCTATCCCATAAGGCTGCTGGCTGAAAGCTGTGTGTCTATGCAACCTTCCTAGTGCGGAGTGTCAACCATCTGGAGAGGAGTAGGTGCTGCTCCTATTCCAGGACTATTTATAGCTGTTTCAGCTGTACTTAAACAAGAAAACTAAACTTTAAAAAAAAAAAAAAAAATTACTTGTTTTGTATATGTAAATATCTGTCACAACTGGCAACATCACACAAAGACTACTGACTTGACAACCTTCCTCTTTTGTATTGCTCTGTTATTGGGCTGATTGGTTCCTTTATCTTTTTCTTTTCTTTTTTTCCTTCGAAGTTTCCCTAAGACAACTGAGTACTAGCATAGCTGGTCTTTTGTATGTTAGATAGAAATTTTAAGTCTCTTTGGGCAACAAAATATAAAATTTTGTAATGTGAGAAGTTAGGTGAATATAATTTTTTACTGCTTTTTTGTTTTATCTGTCATTTTTATTTTATTTTAATTTTTTGTTTTTTTGGAAACCGTTTCTCTCTGGTTTCTTAGGTTAAAGAAAAAATTAACAGCCAAGTCACAAAGATAAATGGGTTGCACATAGACTAAGAAATAAAATTCAATTTTGTGATTTTTTTTTTTTTTTGTTTCTAATCTTGATGTAAATTTACACTATTTATAAATACATATTTATTGCTTGAAAATATTTGTGGATGGAATGCTGTTATTTTCTCCAGAGTACCTGCCATTAAATTTTATGGAGTTTTGTTATTTTAAACACTACTCCAATTACGTTTTCTATATAAATAAAACTGCTTAGCATTGTACAGAAACTTACATTAAAATTGTTTTATTGTTTGAAAAATGTTTTATCTATTGTTAAATTTTAGCCTCTTTACCAAAAAAAAACAATATGTGACTGGTACTGTATGCACAGGTGAAAGCAGATATTGTTTGAGTGTGTGCGTGTGTGCGCGTGTGTGAATACAAATATATATATATATATATATATATATATATATATATATATATATATATATATATATATATACAGTATATGTGTATGTGGAAAAACAGTTTACAACACAGAACACATTCAAATGTAACAATCTAGTGCTCTATAAACTTTAGTTGAAATAAAGAGTTTGTAATAAAGTGTTTGATATTTTTGATTTTGAAGCTATAATTTTTGCCATCTACAGGAAAGCAGAAATAAAGTGTGTGTAAATGATATATTGATAGATTTTAAATTTAGTAATAAACTGTTTACAATTTTATAATATACCTGTATGATGAACTTCAGTGATGTTCTCTTCCTTCTTTGGCAATCAAGACAAGATTGCATTCTTTGACTCTGTGCTTTGCAGAAGCCTTTACAAAACACTTCGGAGTGCATTAAGGAAATTGTTTAGACAACAAATGGGATTCACATTACAAAAACAGTCAGGTTTTGGAGTTATTTTAAATGTGTTATTGATATATCAGTTTTTCCAAATTAAATTTAGCTTGTGTCTTCATTTATTTTATGCAGTTAATTGTTTTTATATAAAGCATAACTTTCAATATTCAGAATATTTTGTAATCAAGAAAGCATGTTGTTGATGACTTTTGGGTCTTAACATTAATCAGCCAAAGATTATTATACATAAGTTACAAATCTTTTCTTGTAAATTTGCATATATTGTTCAATCATGTGAAGCTTTTTGAAAGATATGTGTAAACCAGTTGCAATTGTGATATTCTAGGTCTCACAGTATCTATTTTTAAGCATGTAATTGGGTAATTGTCTTTGAAGGAATCAGACATTTTTGGCATTGCTTGTATAAAATCTGCCAGGTGCCTTCAGTTGAACAGAGACACCCCAGAATTAGCAGTTTCATGCCAATGTGCAAGTATATACCTCATTTTGAGTTGTCACATTTACATACCTAATGAGAAAACTTGCTTGAAACAAAAAAAAAATTACATTTCCAGCTGTTCTACCTACAAAGACAACATTTTTATATAGCAGATTAATGCATCTTTGTTATGAATCATATATGAACTAAATATGTTTAATCTTTTATAACTTAATCCTGTGCTTAACCTTATTGCACGTATGCTGCTACTATATTTTGTATGTAAATGAGCTGTGAAAGAAAGGTTAGACATGATAAATTTGCACAAAGTTTCAGGGTTATGTTTTATGATAACCACTACTGTGCAGGCATGTTCCTGTAACTGGTCTGTCTCTTTGATGGAATGCTGTGCAGCCATATTTAGTTGGAAAAACATTATCAAAACTGCTTTGTGTCACAAAATATTTAAAGGTGTGCAACAAGCAGTTATAAATTAGTGGGAATTAATTTAGATACACAATAATACTTTGAAAATAGATTGACCTCTGCATATGAGCAATTTCACTTGTAAACTAGTAGTCTGTAAACAAAGTAAATTTAAGTTGTTAAAAATGGACATAAATGGCTTAAATACAGGATGTTTTTCATCTGTATACGTTTAAGGTTACCCTTTTTCCCCAGTCTGTTTTATGTTTCAAGTAGTCCTACATATACCACTGAAAGCTTTGGTTGTTTTCACCATAATCATGCTTTCTTTGGCTTTCAGAAAAGCTGCCAATTGTCATTGGTGTTAGTGTGTTACTCAAGCTAGATAGATCATGGGCTAAGGCTGTTAAAAGTTATAGTATTTTCGGCCTCTTTACCCACAATTAAAGAAAATATTTGTGATTAAATAGAATAACCACAGTCATGACATGTTCCGTTACACAATTTAAATAAAGTTAGCCTAATATCTAAACCATTAAAATTGTGAAATCCTAAGCCCTTTACTAATGCAGATATATAGTTTAGGGGCTTTTTTCTCCCTTAAGTAGTTTGTAAAGGATAACAAGCAGGGTGTTTATTTAATCAATGGCATTCCTGTTAGTATTTGTACTGCTATATCATATAATTATTTCATGTCACACATTATGATGAAGTAATAGTCAAGACATACTGTGCCTGTATCCTTTTTATTGAAATATTTATGCACAATTCAAGGATGGAAAACATCCAAAATAAAGTTAAATTCATAAAGATGACCGCTCCTCTGAGAAGTAAAGGGGTTTGATCATGAGTGAGTGAAGGTTGGAAAATACATTTAAAAACTACTTTATATGATGTGTGCAAGTCTCCTACAGAATCTGTGGTGGTGTTTTTATTTTTCTCTTTTCATGTGGAGAGACAGCGGTCAGGTTTATGTCTGTTTAATTTGTAATGGGATGTCACCATACACTGAAAGCTTATAGAGCTTTCTGCAACTGTTACTAGCTTCACAGCAGTTACTTGGGCGTCACTGTTATAGTTTTGGTCAGAACATTTAGTTAATCAGGTAATCTTTTTTTTTTTTTTTTACTATTGTTTTGTTTGTTTATGGCTAAACAAGATGCAGGATACCTTTATTGTTACTGTACATACATAGAAGAGCTTAAAGTATTTTATTCAGGCTAGGGTTGGGATTTTGCATGGCCTTTTGTAAGGTGTTGGTATTTCAGATTCAGCAACACAATAGTATCTGCCCTACTCTTTTCATGTAAATAATAGCATTCAGTTTGTCATTAAAAAGAGAAGATATCTTTTTAATATTTTAATTCATTCTTGAAGTAAATATCCTGGCATTCTCATGCAGGCAGTGGAATTTTAAAGTGCTTACAGTAATTTTGATAGTACAGAAGTAAAGGCTCAGAGCGCTTCCTCAATTTTCCACCTCTAAATCTATAAAACCGAACATCATTCACATACAGGTTAGGTTAAATAGCAAAACATCTAATTTCAATGTAATTATCATAAAATCTTGATGATATCAATTTATATTTTAACAGATAAATAGAGGGTTAGCAGTGAAGGAAATGGAAGCAGACTTCAGTCAGCACCATGCATAGTTAAAATAAACTTTCAATAACAACAAAGTCACAGTTATGGAGATCAACATCAACTCTGGGCACTTTTAAGATTTCAAGGCCCCTGATGTGTTACTACCCATGGGCAGTAGTAGCAGTTTAGCTGTGGCAGAAACTTCACCACTTGGACACCAAGAAGGAACAGAATAGAGGAGAGTCAGTAACAGTTCACAAAGAGTGCCATACTCCTATTTTCCTCCAAATAACTAACAAACAGTTGAAATATTTATAAGCTAATGTGCAGTTTTGATTCAGGTATACTAGGCTAAAGTAGAGATTTCAGCCTGAAAATTGATGGGACATAAGTAACAAAAGGTGGGAGAGCATTCCACAGGGTTGGGGCCACATAGCCGAGAGAATGTGATCTCCTACCATAGTTTTATTAATTATTGGAATCTTTAGTAGCAGCTCAAAAATTGTGTAATAATTATATGATTTTAAAAGTCATTGAGAAAACTACTATTACCGCAGTAAAAGCCAAAATGAAGCGTTTCAAGCAAGTTAAAAAAAAAGTAAGGTAAAACTGAAGCTGCGAATCAGCCACTCGTACATCGTCACTTTTTGTCTTATGCAATTTTTTCAGATACCCATTTTCTAAAAATTAAATATTACCGGGGAAATGTTTGTGTGTTAAAGAACATTGTAGTTCTGTTTACCCAAAGCTCTGCAGCTACAGCATGCTTCATGGGATTCTGGCAAAAGCTTGACATGTTGAAATGATTCCACAGACAAAATATCTTTGTTTTAAAAACTTTAGTAAAATTTCAAAGTAAAACAGTTCACACAAAGATAGAGAAAAAATTGATATAGATAAGAAAAGTTCTTGTATAAGAAAAGTCCTGTTCAAAAGCTAATAAATCTTGTTTCATTTCTTTGTTTGCTTATACAGGTGGACCATTTCTAAATGGTCAGAAAACTGTATGCTTAACCCATTTTCATACTGTAAATGGGTCTTTCGGTCCCTGCTAGCACTGGGACCTATACTAAGCAACAACAACAACTGACTTAACACACTCTATCTCAGGTACAGCAAGAAAGTTCTATCTCAAATTAACTTACAGGGAGGTAAAAGACTATACAGTACCATATTCTAATAGCTTTTCTTATATAGGAGGCAAGCAAAGCACTATACGAATTTAACTTAAAGCATTAACTTTCCAAGATTGGCTGTTACATTTCAGGCCCGTCATTGTTTATACAGGAACAGAGACAATTGCTATATTATACTTCAGTAAGAGCCACAAACTGTACTTTACACTAACTATGGTTTTCAAATCACTAACAATAAAACTGCAAACAAACATTTAAGAATTTATTTCAAACTTTGGCTATAATTCGAAGCAGACACAGTTTATTCACAGGTCTGTCCAGTGTGCTGGTTTTTGTCTGCACACAAACTCTTCTGACTGCACCTTTGGTATCTAGTATTGTCTTGATGACTAAGAGTCAAGCAAACACTATGAATTTAACTTAAAGCATTAACTTTCTAAGATTGGCTCTTACAAACATATTAAATCATTTAATTTTCAGATAAAGGCTTATTTGCTTTGTCGGTCCTATAGGCCCATGCATTATTAAAGAATTATAACTAACATTTTAGTGATCATTGACAAAGAGTTGATTGAACCAAAGTGAGAATCTAAACAAGAAATAGAGTTTTTGAAGGAGGAATTGAAATGAGTGAAAGGCAATCAAATTACAGTAATGTGGCTGATTTAACAGTTAACACTCAATCATCAATTCTTCCACCATGGCAAAGAAAGCAGCATGGTAAGACAAAGTGATCTTTCTGCATCAGCAAGGTCATTCCCAATCTGAAGGAAATGGATCATGGTTAGGATGAGCAATGCAGTGGTCGGCCACAGAAACTTGAGTGCAGTACATCAAACTGACTTCCCTTTAAAATCAGAAGTCCAGCACTGCACTTGGCTCTGAAGTCACAAAAAGCAATGAAGCTGGGTACATTTCTGTCTACAGTCTGGAAAATCTTGTCAGAAGTGGCATTTTCATGTAATTGTTGCTGACAAAAAAAAAAAGTTCCTCTGAAGTGGAAATAAAGCCAACAGACTTCCTTATGCAGAAAAACACATCAATGCTTCTCCACTGCTGAATTCAAATTTGAAATTGTGGACACAAACAGCAGGCTTGTTGTCAATGGAACAGCATTACATTAGTGTTTGTAGGAGTTTCTCTGGAGGTTTGGGTTTACATTTCTGAAAATGGATTTGGAGAGCTGTTCCGAATTAATGGAAGTATAAACAGATTATCATCCATCACACAACACCATCAGTGAGGCATATGAATGGTCCCAACATTGTTCAAAGCTATAAAGAACAATCTTAAGCAAAAATGAAGAGCAAGGAGTTCTGCAGCAAATGGTAAGGCCTCCCCAGACTCTGAATTCTGCATCAACAAAGCTATCTCGGATAAACTAGTTGTTTCTGTTTGTAATCCATGTGGAACGCTTAGCAGAGTGATCCAGATGAAGATTTTTAATACCTTTTCAAACTGTTCACACTCGTAACTTTGTTGCTCCTAATCAACTGTCTAGTTTTCATGATTTTAAGTTAAGAACACAAGTTATCTTATTAAAACCAAGGATTTTTCCTTTATCTTGTTTCTAGTGAGCTACTTTGTCATAATCATATGTCAGTCTATGATTAGGATTTTGATTCTTACAATATTTATACCCTACTATATAATGTGGATGGTGCACTGTTTTTGCTTTTTGCTTATATTGATGAAAGCACAAACTTAAGTAGATGGCGATCCAATATAGTTATTAGAATTTCTCTAATCTGCCCATTCTGTCTTTATTCCATGATGTATTTTCACACCAACATTTGATTTTATTGTCAAATTGTCACTGCAGTTATTTAAAGTCAGTGAATTTGTTTCAGTATTCTTCTTCTCCAAAAATGACTTAGATTGAGTGGCATTTGTTACTAAAGTCCCTTCTTAGCAGAAGCTTTACATGCATGGGTTTTAACAAGCTGACTATTCTTTCCATGTGTTCTACGCCATCACATGCATTCTTGTCCCCGTGTTTTAGAAGGTTTTTGCTTTAACAGTATGTAAGGTAGTATCTGCAACACATTTTCTGTGTCCTTTTAGTTCAGTGTGGTTCTGCTTCCCGATGACCAGGTCCTAATAACCCTTCCTTTGTTAGGCTTGATTAAATGCAGTGTTCTACAGTAATGTAGAAAAATATATTCTTAAAAGGATTACAAAGACTTATGCCAGATATTCTTTATTATTTTGTATGAGCTAGAAAACGCCAGTATTTCATAAGCAAAAGGTCAGATGTATAGAGAGCTGAAGGATGGGCCTCCTCACTTTGGCTGTGAGTAATAGTAGCAAGCAAGAGGAGTCTTTATCAACCAGATAAGATAGATAGAGCAGTGTTTGACACCCCCTCAACTAAGAATTATTGGTGGAATCAATTAGAGCAGCAAAATGTTAGGAGTCAGATGAGGAAGAATAATGGCTTAGATGATTAGAATTGGAACAATGAGCGCCCAGCTATCAGCACCTTTTACATTAATTACATCCGAGTTGAGTCTCTATGCACGCCAAACAATAAAGCCTAATACTGCTGCCTGTCCCGAGACTCAAAGTGCTTTCTTTGGGGCTGAGGGCGCCCCTGCCATCCTACCTGATCTGCTTAAATATAATTAGACAAATATTTGCTTTTTAATTCTGAATCAGATAAAACGTCTATTGCTTTACTGGTTTGAAGTTGAGGTACATACAGTATCTAGTCAACTAACAACTTTGTTACAAAGTCATTACTGTCCCTTTACATCACATTGCTTAACTTGCCAGTATTTAATTGTGGAAGTAGTGATACTAGAATGTGCAAACTCTAAATGGAAATTGGCCTTGGGATTTGAATCTAGGAAGTGTGGTCTCTGAAGTAGCAGCACACTGGACCCCCGACTAAAGCATGGTCTTTGAGAAAGTGACTGTACAAATAATTCTCACCTATAGCAGTGCTTCAGATTAAAAACAACTTTAAGTGTTGTCTGTTAGCCATCATCTCCTTGTAAAAGGCGCCAGTTCTAGTTAGCTTAAAGTGTAAAAATCAGTTTGGTTGTTTTTTTTTTTGTTTTTTTTAAATGTTGACTTGGAAGGGTGCAGAAGTTTAAAGATAAGTAAGTACTACAAGAACATAGGAAAAAGGGACTGGGATGAATACAAGACTAATAAAAAAAAGTTCTGTTATAACTTTATGTAGACAAAATGTTGATGTCATACTTAAAGTGTCAAATTCTTTTTAACACAGGTTTCTTTTTTTGGTGAACACAGGTGTCTGCATCATTCTTTCAAAAAACAGCACAATGAAGCAAGCAAACTACTTGAACATTCAAGAATAATTATACTTACTCAGGCTTGACATTAAAGGGCAGTTCTGGAAATAAACTGCTATTAAAGCACAAGCAAGCTGAACACCAACATCACTGGTAGTCCCTGGAACAGTGAGGCTCATAGGCAGACTTTGCTTCTGAAGAAAAGCTACACAGGCTGACTGGCTGGGGTGACTCCACGGCACTCTTTTTAAACTGTTTTGGCAGAGCCAGATTAGGCCAGTAGGTGACAGTTACCCGTTATGCCCCAGTTTCTCAGTTTAGGCCCAGTGACAGTGGGGGCAGCTGGTACATTGCATTAAAGACAGCAATATTAGAAATCAATATTTATTGCAAAACCAATACTCTGTAAACTCAGTATTTCCTTTTCCTCTCCATGTACTGCATGGACTCAATTGGTCAATTCTGAATTCTCTTGAAAGGTGTCTGTCAATCAAATATCAGTGCAGCCCACCCATGGCCAAGACATAAGTGTATGTGCTTAAATTAAAACAAGTGAAGTTGAAGACAATCAACCAAGTAAAGTCAGGCATTGCTGTTTCCAAGTGGCCCAAGTTTATGCAAACGATGCGTACACAAAGAAAACAGTAAAAAAAAATGTGTATTGTTTGTGCTGCAAAAAGACTCTCAATTGCTTCTGGTGGTCTTTTACTGGTCCACAAAAATGTTTTATGATCTTTATGTTATGAAAGTACAAAGTTAAATTATATGCAGCTCGTCTGAATGTTAGGTTGTTCAGAAATAGTCATACAGCTAATGGCTTTAAAACCTCATCAACAGGCACAATCATATCGCCCTGCTGGGTAACTTGCTGTCCTTAGAAGAACCGCATGCTCTTGTTGCAGGAATTGATACTCTTCCTCCTCTTCCTCAGCTGCCAATTTGCATAATGGAATGCCGGCTCATTCTGTAAGTGACTTATCCTCAGACTAATGTGACATGTTGGCTTCTCCATTACACTATTTCATAATGAAAGGCAATGTCTGAACTGAATGTTTGTTGCTAGTTTTTATTTCAGTATTGGATGCTGTTCATTGTGCACACCCATCAGTTCTCTTACAATGGACGTGAAAAGGCAAACTTTACAAATCTAGTTTTTTTTTTTCAGTGCTTGCATATCCACATCAACAAATAGTTCCAGTGAAAAGGATGAAAATAAAAGGTCAAGAAAATAAAAGCAAGATTTATTCGGATAAAGCCGGACTGACCTTTACCATCCAGTGGGAGCTTTCCCAGTGGCCTGGCCTGGCATTCAGAGCAACCAGTGAAATAAACTAGTGGTGAAATTAGATAAGGTTTTTATACTGGAAAATGAGCAGGCGTTATTGCTCTGTATAGTGGGCACAAATCCTCATAGTTTAACGTCAGAGGGCTTCTTTTCTGGTTTCTTGGTTTGTTTTTTTTTTCCAAGTCAAGTTTTGACTTTGCATGCGTCTTGTGCTCTGATGGTCAAACAGAAGTGCGATATCATGAGAGGTCTGGTGCTTTTGTGATTAGAGTTATATGTGAAGGTTGTTTAATATACTTCGAATTATATTTGTGTGTTGTATGGCTTTTGGTATTTGTTATTGCGTATTTTGTTTTGGTTTTGTTTCAAATTTTAATGAAGTGTAGAGTGTGGTCACATTTTTAACGTTTTTTTTTTTTTTTCCTTTTTCTCCTCACAGTGACTGAATAGGCTACACTTAATGTTTTGTTGAATTTTTTTTTAATTAACGAAACACGTATGTAAGTGGAATGATTTGTGTCTTTAAATGTACCTGTTGTTCTTTATTTCATTAATAGTTTGTGCATGAATATGTTTTGTTTTTACGTTATTTATCAGCTTATCCATAAGGAGCAGAGGTTGGTTGGTGTTGAAGGCGCTAAAGATGTCCAGAAACATAATTCTTACATCACCACTGCCTCTGTCCAAGTGGGAGAGGGATAGGTGTAGCATATAAATGATGGTATCCTCCGCTCCCACCTTTTCCTGGTATGCCAAGTGTAGAAGGTCGAGGGAGTGGTGGACCTGTGGCCTCAGGTGGTGAAGCAGCAGCCGCTCCATGGTCTTCATCACATGTGACGCCAGAGTGACAGGCTGGAAGTCATTCAGCTCACTAGGACATGATACCTTTGGGACTGGTGGCCTTAATTGTTGAAGATTTTTTTTAACAAAAATGCAACATTTAGCCCCGCTACATAAAGCAAATTTAGGAAAATGCAACATTTAGCCCCGCTACATAAAGCAAATTTAGGAAATGCACAATTTCCTGTTGAACATGCTACCAGAATACAGACTTGGTGACCTGTTCCCAAATGGTTCTGTCAGCTTATCAGTACTTTTAACAATTCCATCAACAGTAGCTTCTGCAGAGAAAGCATTTAGAAAACTCAAGCTACTTTTAAGGTTTCCACTATCCCAAGGACGTTCTTACCAAGGTGCCCCTGTTTGAGACAGCGAAAACATAAACCTTTAGATTTTAAAAAGTCAATTCTTTCTTTATGTGGCAGTTCTTTGATTTTTCTACATTCAGCAAGGATGTGCTGGCCATTGCAAAATACACAAGGCTTTTTAACTGCACATGTATCATTAACAGTCTTTTTGACCGAGGTTTCTCTAGTCTCCTTTTCTCTGTCTGCTCTTCTGAGGAGACCTACTTTTGTCAGTCTTTTCCTTTTTCTCTGTGTTACCTTGTGTAACATCTCCATAAAAGGGATCCATCGTCATCTTTTCCTGACGATGCAGAAAGGTGATTAGGTGATCAATACCTGCCCTTCTTGCTTCCTTTTTTTTAAATTCAAAGGCCCAGCTTTGCCACTTATCTCGTAAAGTATATGGGAGCTTGAAGATTATTATGCGAATATTTGGATTGTTATTGAACGCATCACGACTTCCTGCACTTGTCATTGCGTCTCTATAGCTATCAAGAAAGGATGCATATTCTCTCAGAGCTGCGCTATCATTTTGTTTTATTTGAGGCCACTTCAATGCCCTTACTATGTATGCATCAGCTATGAATACTTCATCACCAAAGTAAGTTTCATGTTGCTTTCTGGCCTTTTGATAACGTCAACTTGATGGCAGTCACACACACCCCTTTAACTAAATCCTGAGCAGGGCCTCTTGTGAATTGGATCAAATAATCAAATTTATCTTGAGGGTTTTCTAACACATCCCCAACAGAGTTATCAAAGGCCCTAATAAACTCTGCATAAGTCAATGGGTCACCTGAAAATAAAGAGACTTATCAGTGAGGTACTTCACCACGCGGTGCAGGAGGTGCTGGAGTCGGGGTTACCTTTTGATCAGATAGCGATTTAGCCAATTCAGTGATTACTTTCTAACATTCGGCTTGATTCTGAAATAACCTATCAATAAGACCGTGTCCGTACAACAATGGCTGCCCTGCGGTAGTTACTGACCGTACCTGCCTTTCAGACTCAAGTTCATCTAACCTTTGTAGGATTTGATGTGGCGAAAAATTCATCATCAGAAGGCTTTTTACCTAAAAATAAAGGTTATTAGGACTCGAGATAGACAGACAGAGTTTTAAGGCTTTATTGCAATAAAACAACACAAAAAACAACACGGACTCAACCCAATTCGGCCGAATGAGATTGAGCCCTGAACGTTGCCATAATCGAAGTTTTTATAACAATTTCTTATCATTTTAACCTTGTTCACTGAGCTCATTCTGCACCTGGCTATACTGTCTATTGTTTATTCCAGTTTCTGTTTTTCTTATTCTTGATTGGTTCTTCAACTGGTCAGATGTCCTCTATTCCATATTTGGTCTTTCATGGTGTCACTTCCTCCTCTAGCCTTTCATGCTATGCTATATTGGTGGCCTAAAGCTAAGCTTTAATTTAAAAGAAATATAGTATAAGCTTTCATTTAATCATTGCTTGGCATCCTTGATTTGTCTTAATTTCTACACTAAAGCTAATTTCTAATATATTCTTCTATAATTACTACTAATGCCTGAATATACTAAGATCTTCTCTTCAGGCATTACATCAGTGTGACCTTGCTTACAGTAAAAGCCTTTTGTTGCCTTTCTGCTGATTCATCAACCCAGCCTGTTTCGCTACGTGCCTTCCAGAGCCTTCTTCTCTGTGGTATCAGATCCTTCGCTTCCTAGCCTTGAATCACATGTGTTCTCAAACTCTTATCCTGTTCTAAACTGGTTTCGATACGTCAATTTCTGTTCTTTCCCAGACTGGAAATTTTACTGTAAGTTTAAAAAATAATGCAATATAAGTGATTTTTAGTTAACTATTTGCTTGACCTATCTGATTTGCTTAACATTCTAATTTATGCTTAATCTTAATATTTTAGAAGCTTTTAATTACTTTTTATGTTATGTTAATTTACTATTCTCTATGCTAATATAAAAAAAATGTCCTTCTACAGATTCTATCAAGTGTCGATTGTTCGACCAACACTGCTGTAGAAGATGTTGATGCTGCAGCGGTTTGCTGTTCTGATAAGCCACTTTTCTTTTTGAGAGCATGTTTTAACTGCAGCGAAGTTTGTTGTACTTTTCACTTTGGTGCGATTCTGTTCTTGCAATTGCATCTCTTCAAATTGATTAACTAACTTCTTCTTCACTCTGTCGTGGACGAGGGAGTGTACGAGTGCAGAAAATCAATAAAGCACCCCATTCCACCCGGCTAGTGATTTTCACAAAGTCTGCTACTTCATTATTTTTAGATCTTTTTGTCAGATGTTTCTATGGTATACTGAAGTATAATTCCAAGCATTTCATAAGTTTCAAAGGCTTTTATTTACTATTTGAATATTTGCAGTGTTGGCCCTTCTTTTTTAAGACGTCTGCAGTTTGCCCTGGCATGCTGTTAGTCATCTTCTGGACCAAATCCTGACTGACGGCAGCCCATTCTTGGAGTTTGTCCACCTGCCTCTTGAGAATTGGCCACAAGTTCTCAATGGGATTAAGGTCTGGGGGGGGGGTTTCCTAGCCAGGGATTGGCTCCAGCAGACCCCCTTGACCCTGTACAGGGTGGTCCAGATCTAATTATGCAGATCCAGATCATCTGGATGACTTTGATTTATGCAGGTACGATTCCAGTTTGGCGTGAAGACAATTCTTCATGTCGTCAGTTCGCACACTTCTTGATGGTCTGGGATTTTTCGGGTGATTTTCTATGTAATACACTTAATAAGTTATAGCGTAATGAAAATTGCATAATTAGATCTGGACCACCCTATAGTTAGGATATAGTGGGTTGAATAATGGATGGAGGTTCCTAGCCATGGACCCAAAATTTTGATGATTTGTTCCCTGAGCTACTTAGTTATCACTTTTGCCTTATGGCATGGTGCTCCATCATGTTGGAAAAGGCATTGTTCTTCACCAAACTGTTCTTGGATGCTTGGGAGAAGTTGCTCTCGAAGGATGTTTCAGTCAGACATCTCAGTTCAAGCATTTCCACTCAGCATCTGCCAGTTTAGCCAGCATACAGAGCACATTTACTGTGTGTTTGTTAGAAACATTATCCATGGACGTCCAAAGTGGTTTATTTCTTAACTTGCAACCTGACATAATTTTAAAAGACACAGGAAAAAATGATCACTTACTGTGGACTATGCATATTCAGTAGCACACAGTCAGGCTCTGCCCCTGTCTGTAGAAGCGTCATAATGATTGGGTGACACCTGTAACTCAGCCAGTGCCATCTGTGAAAATGAACTACAGCAACAAGTTGTTTGTGAAAGCACGTGTTTATCTGTTTGTTCACTACAAGTGCGTCTATCACTTCAGCTGAACCTGTGATCACTGTGCTTTTATGTTTCATGCTTAGTGAAGCAAACCATGTTAAACAGAATTTAATGTTACACTTGTGCTTGAAAGATTGTGAACCCTTTAGAATTTTCTATATTTCTGCATAAATATGACCTAAAACATCATCAGATTTTCACTCAAGTCCTAAAAGTAGATAAAGAGAAACCAGTTAAACAAATAAGACAAAAATATTATACTTTGTCATTTATTTATTGAGGAAAATGATCGAATATTACATATTTGTGAGTGGCAAAAGTATGTGAACCTCTAGGATTAGCAGTTAGTTTGAAGGTGAAATTAGAGTCAGGTGTTTTCAATCAGTGGGATGACAATCTGGTGTAAGTGGGCACCCTGTGTTATTTGTAAGAACAGAGATCTATCAAAGTCTGCTCTTCACAACACATGTTTGTGGAAGTGTATCATGACACGAACAAAGGAGATTTCTGAGGACCTCAGAAAAAGAGTTGTTGATGCTCATCAGGCTGGAAAAGGTTACAAAACCATCTCTAAAGAGTTTGGACTCCACCAATCCACAGTCAGACAGATTGTGTAGAAATGGAGGAAATTCAAGACCATTGTTACCCTCCCCAGGAGTGGTCGACCAACAAAGATCACTCCAAGAGCAAGGCGTGTAATAGTTGGCGAGGTCACAAACGACCCCAGGGTAACTTCTAAGCAACTGAAGGCCTCTCTCACATTGGCTAATGTTCATGTTCATGAGTCCACCATCAGGAGAACACTGAACAACAATGGTGTGCATGGCAGGATTGCAAGGAGAAAGCCACTGCTCTCCAAAAAAAACATTGCTGCTCGTCTGCAGTTTGCTAAAGATCACGTGGACAAACCAGAAGGCTTTTGGAAGAATGTTTTGTGGATGGATGAGACCAAAATAGAACTTTTTGGTTTAAATAAAAAGCGTTATGTTTGGAGAAAGGAAAACACTGCATTCCAGCATAAGAACCTTATCCCATCTGTGAAACATGGTGGTGGTAGTATCATGGTTTGGGCCTGTTTTGCTGCATTTGGGCCAGGACGGCTTGCCTTCATTGATGGAACAATGAATTCTGAATTATATCAGAGAATTCTAAAGGAAAATGTCAGGACATCTGTCCATGAACTGAATCTCAAGAGAAGGTGGGTCACGCAGCAAGACAACAACCGTAAGCACAGAAGTTGTTCTACCAAAGAATGGTTAATGAAGAATAAAGTTAATGTTTTGGAATGGCCAAGTCAAAGTCCTAACCTTAATCCAAGTGAAATGTTGTGGAAGGACCTGAAGCGAGCAGTTAATGTGAGGAAACCTACCAACATCCCAGAGTTGAAGCTGCTCTGTACGGTGGAATGGGCTAAAATTCCTCCAAGCCAGAGTGCACAAATGATCAAAAGTTACCGGAAACGTTTAGTTGCAGTTATTGCTGCAAAAGGGGGGTCACACCAGATACTGAAAACAAAGGTTCACATACTTTTGCCACTCACAAATATGTAATATTCGATCACTTTCCTTAATAAATAAATGACCAAGTATAATATTTTTGTCACATTTGTTTAACTGGTTTCTCTTTATCTACTTTTAGGAAAATCTGATGATGTTTTAGGTCATATTTATGCAGAAATATAAAAAATCTAAAGGGTTCACAAACTTTCAAGCACAACTGTATATTGGGTGGCGTGATAGTGTGGTGTGTGGTGCTTAGTGCCCAGCACTTGGACTTACTTATTATCCATGTGCAGTTTACATGTTTTCCTTCATCTACATGGTTTTACCTCCAAAATCCCAGTTTTCAGGTTGACTGGCCATTCCAAATTGTCGGTGCGAGAGTTGGCCCTGCAGTGTACTGCTGCTCTGCCCAGTCCCGAGTTTGAATGAAGAAAGTTAGGCTCCATGTCTATGTACAGTTTTAAAATAGGACCAAAATGATTAATAACTGACATATGCAGCAGGCTCAAGAATTATCAGTACTCCATAGATGAGGTAGTAGTGGTCTTATCAAATAAGCACTAAGATTATGAGGTAAATTTAATGATCAAAACAAAAAAGAAAACTTGCAAGCTTTTCCTGAATGACCATCTTTATTGTTTTCACAGAAAACACGGTTGTAAAAATTGGCAGTGAGCATTACATTTTACAGTACTTTATATATAATGACATTATGCCGTCTCTGACATCATTTGATGCTGGAATAAAATATTCATATCTTCCCTGCAGTTTACTGAGTCACAACTGAATGATGCCGCATGTTCAATTAATATAAAATATTACACTGGAAAAGCATTCATCCCTCAGTATTTGTTTTAGTCTGTTGCCATTAGCATCTGAAAAAAAACTTGTAATGGGAACCCATCATTGTGCACTTAACAGTTTAACGACAACAACATTTATTTCTATAGCATGTTTTCATACAAATGATGCAGCTCGCAGTGCTTTACAGGATGAAGAAAGAAAACAAGAAAATATAAAAAGTAGGCAATACTAATAAACAAAGAATAATGTAAGGTCCGATGGCCTGGGAGAACAGAAAAACAAAAAAAAACCTCTGGCCTTCAATCCATGAATGTAAGAACTGCATGGCGCTTTGATCAGGAGGTGGTGGTGCAGATGAGCACCACAGAAAACCAGAAAAAGAACAGCAGAGAAATGAAATTCACCAGAGGAGGCTGCCATGATGTTCGATCAGCACGCAACGTGCCACTGTTACCTGAATATTCATAAAGTATTGCACTCATAGAAACAGTTTGCTTATGAAATATGATGCTTTCATGTACAATATAGGGTCATTGTATTCTGTTTTTAATTATTATCATGTTATTTGGCTTGCTTTTCCTTTTCATTATGCTTTCTCTTTTAGTTATTTTTGGTGCCAGTCTGTAAAAGAATATTTCCTTGGGCTCTGGTAGGAGAAATGCTGAGAAAGTTAAACGATATTATCTTAAAGTTACAGAAGTGTTACCGTATCTTTATCACGACTGCTGACCCACTCAACCCTGGGATTTTTGAATTGTCGCCTTGTGCCCTCCGACCTGACAACGGCTGGAGAAGATAACACCCAATGGCACTGAGAGCACCTCAGTTAGCGGTGAGCGAAAGAGCGAGCGGCCCGACTACTACAGCAACGTTCACCCGGCCTTTATTCAACAGAGGTCTCCTGGCAAAGCCTGACATAGATTGAATGTCGGAGAAGTTCTTTCATGTGAGCTGCGGTAAGAATCACCTTGTGTTGTGATTGGTTCTTGATGCTGAGGTGGCTTTGAGGTGGCGCTGTAAGCAAAGCTACGTTTCTACAGTGCATTTCCTGCATTGAACTGGTCAATAGTGTGCCATGCTGGACACAAGCTGACGTTGTAAGGTTGATTAAACACGCATGTCTGTGTGAGAAAGGGAGCACTGGTTAGTCAGTCATCAGTCAGTCATCATCCAACCTGCTATATCCTAACTACAGGGTCACAGGGGGCTGCTGGAGCCAATCCCAGCTAGCACAGGGCGCAAGGCAGGAACAAACCCCAGGCAGGGCGCCAGCCAACCGTAGGGCACACACACACACCAAGGACAATTTAGGATCGCCAATGCACCTAACCAGCATGTCTTTGGACTGTGGGAGGAAACCCACGCAGACACGGGGAGAACATGCAAACTCCACGCAGGTGTTAAGAAATGAAGGTTTCGTAGACTGCAGTTGTTATCCCCTAAAATTCAGCAGCCAAGCTGAAAAGAGAATGTTCTCCGTTAAGTCAACGATGGCTAGTAGAATGTATGAGGAGGAGAACCGTACATACTTTTTACACACATTTTGTGTATTTGTGTGTGTATTTGTTCATAAAATAATAAAAACTCCAACATCGTGTTGAGTGTAATGCACGTGTATTAATGTTTCTCCAAAGAGACTGTAGCATGGAAGAAATGAAGACCCCCAAATAATCCTTATATATAATTTGATTCTATCCGTATGTATGGTGTTCGCAGCAATACCTCGAGCGGCCACAAGAGCAGCGGCCGCGGGAAGGATGCGTAGGAAACGAAGTCACGTGACTGACGCGGAACGTAGACTTGCTAATGCGGCCACACGTACACAACAAACGGGTGAGCAACGTACGGCTACTAACGTGGAACGAAATCGGACACAACGTACAGATGAAGAACATGCACTACAGAATGCTACTAACGCTGCCAGACATCGTGCCAGCCGTGCACAAGCGACGGAAGAAGCTCGAGCAGCCGCAAATGCAGCACAGGTTGAACAAAATCGAGCAGCCCGTGGCTTGCGGTGGCTTAAAAGGTCTATTTTAACCACAAATCAGTGCCATGATAAACAAAATCAATTAAAAGAACTTAACAAAACAAATAACTCTTTGCAGAGAAAGTATGGATTTCACAAACGTTGAATTTGTAGCCCGATTCGATCGGACTCCCAGTCGCTAGTTAATTAGAATTTTATATATTGCCTTCAACAGTTCCCATCATTACAAAATGTAACAGGAAGTACAATAAATGTAGTGTATGTTTTCTGTCCTTGACAATAATATTGTAATGGAATTCATAAAAAAATGAAAAATGCAGTTCAGCCAAAGCTTGCTTACCTGCTGCAAAGACAGTGACCAAGTAATCAGCAGTCGGCCAGCAACAAGCCGCCAGACCGGAGGTGAGCACCCCGTGGCAGGTTTACAAATAACACATCTAAGTTTTATTTAATTATTGTAGTACTAGGGTGTTGTACCGTAATGTTAGCCATTATGAATGCAGAGAAAAGCCAAGCAAAATGGCACCTTTGATTGGCTAACTAAAAAGATTGCCTTGAAAACTTGCATATTGTAATCTTTTTAGTTAGCCAATCAAAGGTGTAATTTTGCTTGACTTTTCTCTACATTTAGTTATTGTAAAAATTCAGAAAATGACAAATAGTAACTGTTAATTAATCTATATAACAGAGGGTGCAACCAAAGCACGCGGGACAGAAGTTGTCAAAAAAAATCAAGCAGCATTAAATAGTTCAGATCTAAGGCATTGTCTCTTCCTTCCTGTCCTTTCACGTTTGTTAGAATATCCGTTAAACTGCCTTCCCAGTGGTCGAGTTAGCGAGTTATTTCTTCCACTTAGAACAGTCACAGTAGAGAGAAATGAAGGAATGTAATTTGGTGAACGGTTACAAAAAGCAGTGAAAAGCTGTATGCTACAATGGGATTAGCCTCAAGTTAAGTTGCATGTGATGCTATTAACATCAGGATAATCCAGAGCTACATATGTCTGGCCCTCTAAATTGCACAGTCAGTTAATCTTAACATTTACCTGGTTTTGTGGTTTCTTTCCTCCAAAGTATGGTATTATTCCTTGCACTTTGTATTTTCAAATCATAATTTATGAAAGGCTTATACAGTATATTTGAAATTATATTTGTGTACTGTATATGTAAAGCAGAATTTATTACCAAGGTGGATTTGTCTTGCTTTAAATATTTAAACACTGTTGAACTCATTTGCCTCTCTGTGCTTTTCTCCCATGCACTTTCTGAGGAGAATGCAAAAGCAACTCTAACCTAAAGTGGTTCAGTTAGCAGTAAACAGAATAAAAGTGAATGGTCACGAATGAGGTGAAAAGTATTGAGAACACCCATCCAACACGCTATATCCTAACTACAGGGTCACAGGGGTCTGTCGGAGCCAATCCCAGCCAACACAGGGCACAAGGCAGGAAACAAACCCCGGGCAGGGTGCCAGCCCACCGCAGGTATTGAGAACAGCAGGGAGAAATTAAATATATAGCAAATGCTCTGAACTCAGATTTTTCTAACGTTTTTACACATTAACAATTCAACAACTTTCCAGTAGCTATGGAGATACTCAGTTATTTGGAGAACACAGTGAGAGAAGTGCTGCTTAAACTAAAAAGGCTGAAGTCCAATAAATTGCAGTGACCAGATAATGTTGGCCCTAGAGAGTTTAAGTAAGATAGTAATTATATAATGATTAAAAAAAATGCATTATTCTCAGAAATACCTAAATATAGGAAGACAGAATTTAGAAATACCTAAAGATAAAATATATCATTTTTTTCCTCCATTATAATATACAAAAAAGGTTCATCATTATCATGCTAAGCCAAGTACAGCAGCTATAGGCCAAAAAGCTTAACATGTAGATCAATGCAAGCAATTAAGGAGAAGGCCGAGCCGCAGACCCCAAGAACAGGAGTGCCAATGAGCAGTCAGCATTGATTTATATTTGGGAGAGTTTTAGGAGGAAGTGGCACAGGTATATGGTTAGATGGGCACATATGATATTATTTATCTTGATTTTCCGAAGACATTTGATAAGGTCCTACATGACAGGTTGTGCATCAAAATAAAAGAGATGGATGTTTTGGGTGTAGTGGATAGATGGGTGCCAAAACCAATCTTAAACAATGGAAGCTGAGAGTTATGGTGCAAGGACCCTTACAGTAGATGATGGTAAAAGTGGTGCCCCTCAGGGGTCAGTGCTGAGGCCACTGCTTGTTTTAATATATTTAAGTGATCTGGACAAGGATATAAAAGCAAACAGATTAAATTTCCAGATGACCGTATAGTAGATGGAATAATGTAAACCCACATACAGGCTTATGTAGATTTGAAATTTAATGGAAGTAAATGTGACGTATTACAGGTAGGAGATGAAAATGTTAGATTAGAACAGACAATGGGAGATCAACTTGAATATCTACCTGTTTTGTAATTGATTTTTTTATTGAGTTGAACAGACATAAAACAGAAATGAACAAGTGCAACTAGTAGATTGTTGCAGTGCCAGAAATGCATTTATTCCGCTGACTGGTCTGCAGATCTTATTGTTATCGTCGTATTTTGTCTCTATTTATCCCTCACAGAGTCTAAGCAGTTCAGGTGCCAGCTGGAAGCTAATCCCGAATGGTGTACTAGTCTAGAATTTCCCTTCATTAATTTGTTTCATTTTTTTACTCCTTTTTTTGGAGGCGCCAAACACTACAATGGAACACAAGTCAGTGAAACAAATAAAAATAACATCGCATATAAAACAGTGTGCTCAAAAGTAGTCTATGAAACATGAATGTCAGGTTCTGAGGATTGTCCTCATTTTCCTTGGCACCAATTTTCCATGCAGTTTATGAGCTGCCATGACTTTCAGCAGAAATGAATGAGCACTGAGGCAAACGTGCAGATTGGTTTTAGGGAGTCAAAGGTAGACCTACCAGACAATCCTCACTGTTAGCTACAGTAAGTGTTCCAGTCAAGACGAGCCATTGAAGCAGCGTGTAATCTAACCAAGGCAGTGATGATCTGATGCTAAGGTCTCTCACCCAAAGCTGTCAAAATTATTCAAAGTAGAGTATACAGTGTTGTCATAGTCCGGTACTAAATTAATAAATACTCTTATTAGAAATCACATCATAAAAATTGGTAAATTAACTAACACTTAACCAACATAGAAAGAAATGTCCCCAGTGTTGCACAGCCAGCCTTTAAATGTCCTTATCTTGTCCCAAAAGGCACACCATGTTTGTATATATGTGTGTGTGTGTGTGTGTGTGTGTACACCTTGGAGTCTTCTAGCATAGCTAACCTTGAGCTCATCAGCCCTTGTGAACAGACCTGCGTGTTGTCTTTTTTGTTATTAGTAGTCCGTGTTGTATTTACATTCTGGATAGCGATACGGGAAGCTCTGTGTGCAAGGACGAAGTGGCTTTAACAGAAGCATCAGCTCCTTTGCTGCATGTATAATGCTCTTGTCAGAAAGTGCAGCAGCACTGCAGTCGTGGAGGAGCAGCTTCATTTCCTTATGGAGGTGTAGGTTAGTCCGTTGCCGGGATAGCAGCAGCTTTGGTAGGATCTCCTTGCACAACAGGAGGAGACTTTGTGCCTCTCTGACTGACTGGCAAGATGGAAATGGCCTGCAGTCCATGCTGAGGCAGGAGAAAATATCTTGCTGTTCCTTGTGTCTTCCCTCCAATGGATAACCTGTAAGAACGAAAGAGGAGGCTTCTTTTAAGAACTGTGACATTTTTAAAATATTTTTTAATTGTTAAAAAAAAAAAAGACCCATTAAAACAATGCAATGTCATTGTGGCTTATCTGATCGTGGGTCACTGGGAGCCACCATTGAGTCAAGTTTACCAACTAATTATGGATTTGAGAAAGGTGGCCATCTCCTCCTTTATTCCTTGAAAACAATAATGTAATGCCAGCAGAAGGACCCACCTCCTGGAGGCCATGTCTAAATCCAGCAGTGATGAAACTTCTTGTTGGCAGGTAGGACAGCCTTTTATCACTTTGGCTCTCTTTTAAAAGCTGCCTGTACTGTACTGTTTCTATTCATTTCACAAGATTGAGTCATTTGTTGTTTGCTGCTTGATCTGCAATTATTTATGTGTGCAGGATTAATTGGTTACATTCATTTACCTCCAAAAATACTAGCCAATTACCAAATACAGTGGAACCTGAAGTAATTTCCCCCATAGGATTGTATGTAAATACAATTAATCCGTTCTGGACCGTACAAGCTGTATGTAAAATATATTTTTTTTTTTAAGATTTTAAGCACAAAAATAGTTAACTATACCATAGAATGCACAGTGTAATAGTAAACTAAATGTAAAAATATTGAATAACACTGAAAAAACCTTGAACAGAGAAAACTAACATTTCAGACATTGCAAGAGTTCATGCTATAGCCTTACGAACCGCTCACTGTAAACACTTTTTTTAATGAGTTTTAAGCACAGGGAAAAAAATGAACATTTGAAAAATCCGTAATTTACACAAACTAACCATAAACAACCAAGAAAACTAACCTTGCATGAGTTGAGTTCTGGCATGAAGGAAGTGAGGAGGAACTAGGTGGAGAGGAGATTACAGTTTTGAGGTAAAGTCTGTGACTATGCGGGTTTGCTGTATGCTCCCATCTTGCTTCCGAGAGCCCTTAAACCCATCACCGTCAGTAATGTTACCGAAGAGCACGACAGTGAGCCACTACAATGGAGCAATCGGATGGTGCAAAAAGTGCCAAGTGCTTTTATTAAATTCAACAAAACAACAATCAAAAACAAAGTCCAAATTAAATAAAATGCAGTGCTTTCAGAATCCTTCAATAAATAAATGATCCCATAAAAACAGAAGTGAAGTGGAGGTTAAAATCCAATAGAAAAAGCCCTCATTAAATACAACGAGATTAAAACAATGCTTGAAGCAGTCTCTTTAAAAACAAGCCCAGTGCCTTCTTTAACTTTCGCGCTCTCTCTCTCTCTCTGCACAGCGGATACACAGGGAGAGACTGAACACGTGCAGAAATCATCGTGCGTATGAATCAAAGGGAAAGTGGCTTGTTCATCACCCAAGTGTGTGGTCGTGAACAGATGCAAAAGTTTGGCGAACTTTTTGGTCATAACCCAATTTGTACGTGTTCTGAGACGTTCGTGACCTGAGGTTCCACTGTAGATAATCACATTTCATTTACACGTGGCTCTGTTTGATCACAGTATATTTGCCTTTCCCTTTAGACAGTGATGTTAATTTCTTTAGTTATTCATTTAGAAATGTAATGCAGAAGATGGATCATGTGCAACCTCAGCTGTGCATCTACTGGTGCTGTTAGGCAGATTTGCTGATTTTTGGTGTTTCGAGTACTGAAATCTGTATTTCTTGTGGTTCTCGTTATCAGCTCTTTTAACAGCAGTCCTTTTGATCGAGTGTGACAACCAGTACCGGTGCTACGTTATTTTGTGGCCCAGGTCAAGCTTTTATTAATGTGCCAACCAACTGTTGGGTAGCTAACCCCCTTATGCGCCTGGAGCGAATACCTAATTCACCTTAATGGCAGTGCCGGCCCTGGTGATAACATACCATATATACTTGTGTTCAAAAATGCAACACTTGCAATTTTTTTTTTTTAACATCTTCTTGCCTTTTCTGATCTCGTACCAGTTCCTCAGATGCATCGAATTTTGTTGCAGCAGCACAGTTACCAATTTTTTTCGCCCCTTCAACGGTATTTAATTTAAAACCAGCTTTATATTTTCTTCTGATCGAACACTTCATTATAGATAAGGAATCGCGTCCGAGTTGGTGGGTGTGGTTCTGTGAGTTGTCGTCGTATCCAATGGTCTTAGAGTTGATGGGCGTGGCTCCTTCCTGCGTGTGCCATGGGCGTCTTACTTGTCGGCGGCTTAGTGAATCCACGCCCCTTCCGGCGTGCTTTCCATGGGTGTCTTACCTTAATGAATTATATATATATATATATATATAGATTGTAATGAAAGTCTTTTATCTGTCAGAATCGAGCAGCATTGTAATTCATCCACCCAAAGGTTTTCCCACCACTTTTTTCCATTTCAGGGACAAATGCAAACACTAGATGAAGTGCCAGTCCATCGCAAAATACATACACATGAAGTCATTCTGGGCCATCTTAGACTTGCCAGTAAACCCAACTTGCACACGTTTGGCCTGTGGGAGGAAATGAAAGCATCAGCAGAAGATCTACAGTACGCAGACCCTTGGGAGTTGGGTCACATTGAGGTCCCGGGCCTGTAAAGCTAATTTTTGGAGCTGGTTTGTTAATTAAAAGAAATTGAGGTTTTTTTTTTTTTATTTGAAGCCCAATTATACTGAAATATTCCTTAGGATATCTATTGCTATTGATTTTTAAATAAAAATAAAGTGTTAATTTCATGGTGACCATACATTAGTAATTTAAGTTCCTCAGATGTTTATGCTTTTGAACTGCTGCGGTGCCACATTAGAAGAATACAATAAAATGAATAAGTGTTTGCTGTAAATTAATTAAAAGACATATGGTAGTTCTTTCCCGTGTTATTTTTCTCACCCTCGTGTTACAGGTGGCTGTAGCTAGAAGTCCATAATGCTTCTAATTCCTGCTGTAAATGTTGAAGCACAGTTGCCTTGGAGTGGAAGCTCCTCCGTTTTTTAAACTGCAGACTGCTTAGATTAATTTGAATTGTTTGCTCAAATGTACCAGGATGAACTGAATTAATAGGACTCTTACAAGATATTTAATTACAGAGGCAATTCACAATGAAAGTGTTTCTCTTTCATGCTTTCTTTCTGTGTTGTACCAGTAATTTAGAACCTCAAAGTTGCCGATTCAATTAGTTTATCACCTAAGAATGGAAACTATGCATGGACCAGGAGCTGCTTCAAGTAGTTTATAGCCTGGGACCATTAAAAGATCAAAGACTGTGCAGTGTCATCTGTCATAAGGACAGAAAGCCAGCCAATCAGATGTGTGCAGTGTCACATGACTATGTGAAATTAGAACATGTACGTGGCTCGCTCAAAGGTCCAGGAGGCAACAAAAGCAGAGCATCATAAGAAGTGACATCGGAGATTAAGACACGAGACAATTTCATCTGGACGCCGGAGAGAGTAACCTACGAATAAGGCCGAACGGCGCCCAGGAAAACATCCACCCTTGACAATGCTGATTTTTAGGAAGCTTTTCTAAGATTTTTCTTTTTTTATCTGCTTTATCTTCTGTTCTGTTTTTATACTTTGTATCATTATACTGTAATCAATGTCAAATTGCTTTTACATTTCTATACTTTGTCCTGAGTGATTGAAGTTAATATTAGAGCACATAGTGGTGGAAGACTGTCGTCTTTGCCTGCTGGGCTATCAAAGTCGCTCCTTGATATTTAGAACATGTATGGTAGAAATAAGACAGTTGGTTAGAAAGTGGCCCAATAGCCCAAATGATTGAGTTTGTATGCCGCGAGGACACCAGTATGTTTGTTAGTGCTTGAGATTATAAGTCCCTATTATTTGCGATCACTATTACACACCCTTACTGTACGTGAAGGGGGGTCACTAGCTAGTCCCCTCCAACAGTAATTTTTTAAATAACTCAATGTTCCTTAAACTTGTTTATGTCAATGCCAGAGAAAGAAACTGCAGTTGTAACTATGAGTGTGCTTTCACCAAGGTCAAAACAATCTGCATTTTCTAAATTATCAGTGCTTTAAAATACAAATGTAGAAGGAGCAAAATTAGGTCTGGTCCTTGTCGTGAACTGTAAAAAGCTGCATCTTCACACAATTTTTTACAGGCACAAAATTATGTGGAAAGGTCATGAACCTCAGCTACATGCAGACTGCAAGTGATTTACAGTCCAGGGCATCAGCATATTTGTCAGCTCTCAACGGCAAGTGCTTAAAGATACTCTGAGTGGAATCATCCCTGCCAAAGCTGCATATCTAAAAACCTGTGGACACGAGAGGGAAGCCATTGAGCAAGACTGTCAGGAAAAATATGCATGTTTCAAAAACACATGGGTTGCATTGGTAGGCTTTTTCTTTTCATTTTTGCATTTCACATTTCTGTAAAAAGATCAAATCCTTGACATATAAGTGAAAGAGAAATTACAGTTTCACAACAGTATAAAAAACATTCCTTTCAAACATTTGTGTATTTAACCCACCAGCCTAACGCATAGATTACAGTGATGGGGACAACAGAATCATTTTACTGTCATGATTCACATATTTAAATTAAGTTTAGGTCACTGAAATAAAATGACTAGATTAAATATAATCTCAAAATTCAATGAAATTAAAGTATAGCTAATATCTTGAAATTTCACTTATAAATTCTGTTTGCTGTAGCTTAGTCTACGTATGCAAAGAAAGCAATAGCACCGTCCAGCCAATGCACAATGTTGGAGTTTCTGCAGCCATAGACTGACCGTGAAGTACTTTTTCAGTTTGCCAGAAGTGAATGTGGAGAGTGTAATCAATCAAGTCATAGATGTTGCTGGACAACAACAGACAGCATTTATCACGTTTTCATGTAAGCCCATTTGAACAATTTCTCTCTATTATAAAAAAAAAAATCCGGGGAGGGAGACTAGGGAGACGAGACGTGATGTTCTTGGAAGACAATTTGACGCCTGTGCAAGAGACACTTTAACGTCACACAAAGACAATTTGACATCCCGTGAGAGACACTTTAATGTCACGCGAGAGAAGGCAGTGAGACCACATTTAAAACAAGTTCACGGACATCTAACCAAGCAGTTGTTGGAATGCTTTTGGCAGACAGACATATTGTGCTCCCAGCTCTTAAAACAACGACAAGCAGAATGTGCAGCTTGCCAGCAGGGGAAGCCAGCAGATGATCCGACCACTTTTCCTTAGCTTGCGTTCAGCAAAAACACCCCCTTCACTATGCGAGCGACATGAAGTTGCAAAAGGACAGCTTCTGTACAGGCTTTTAAATGATCGACGTACAGCAGCAGCAGCAGAAAGCCAGCAGATGATCCAATGCCATCTCCTTAGCGTGTGTTCAGCCGCACCCCCTTCACAACGTGAGCTGCGTTATACATCCTGCGAGAAAGAGATGCAGCCACGCTCTGGGACAGAAGTAAAGGAAAAGTATTGTTTTTACAAAAGTTTTAAAGTAAAAGTGAAAATAATGCATATGTAACAATTCCCATGAAAATAACAATCTCTTTAAATTGTATATCTGGTAAACCAAACCCGGGTGAGCAGGGGGTGGAGCCCCCTAGACTATTAAATCAGTCTTTAGCAATGCTTGTGAAGCGCAGACGTGCAGTCCTGTTGCCATATTGACTTTTTTTATTTTACTGTGATTGTGTCCTATGCTATATCAGTGGCCTCTGAGGCAGCAGTGCTGACCAACATTGTGGACATATTGAATTAAACAGTAAAGCACATTTTTTTAAATTTTGACAAGACATCATTTCATAGATTCACTTTGAAAATAAAACCTAAAAAACTCAAACAAAAGTCCTACTAGTGGTGCCAATTAAAAAATGAACCAATTCTTGATTCATAAGTATAAAAGTCACTAAAAATAAAATTGATGTACAACATGGTGGCACACTGGCTGGCATCACTGCCACATAGTCCCAAGGGTTTGAGTGTTGCCCCCAATCATTTTTTTCTTTTTCTTCTTTTGGTGTTATTGGTTTTCTTGCTGTATGACAAAGATCTGTGTTTTGGTTTCTGGGTGGGCTTCAGACTGGCTAGGCCTATCCATTAATAATGTTTTTAAAATTTTGTATAAATGTATGTAATATGAAAAATGACATTATAGATATTAGACATGATAAATATAATATACAGTATGGTTGATGCAGCACTTGTTCTTGCATGCAGAACCTTTGATACGCTTTTGGCTGGCTGTGTTTTTTGGTTTTGGTGGCCTAAGCTGTTCTTTGGGTTAACTTGAGTTGGATGATAGATCGATCGATTGATTGATTGGTGCTGTTTATATGTAATTTAAATTATTTTGACACCAGTGCTTTGTTAAAATAGCTCTCTGAACTAACACCGGGCTTAATTTGATTTTAAATTGCAAATCCACATTGCCCATCACAGAAATGACAATGCCAACCTTAAGATTTGCCTTGGCGATAGGTCTGCTGCTGATGTGAAGTCTCCGAGTTGACTCCATTCATGTTGTTCCTGTGTCCCTGACACTGCATGGATAGCCTATAAACAAGAGGTGCCAAATTCAGCTCCTGGGGGTCCACAGTGGTTTTCATTTCAGCCACTTACTTAATTAGTAACCACTGATGCCTTACTTTTAATTAGTTTGCTGTTTAAGATTTAGAACTCTTAATAATTTTTTCCCTCTTTTTATTTAACTAGCTATCTAGTCTAGCTAACCATTTTCACTCCATCCAGTTTTTCAATTACAGGCCATTTACTGTTCATGAGACCCTTACATTTGGCCAGTTCCTGGATAGGACAGAAAATCAACATCTCCAAGATGGTGACCCTTCAGACTGCCTTCCAGACATGCCTTACAGCTCCGATCTCTCTATATCTATATATACATATACATACAGTACAGGCCAAAAGTTTGGACACACCTCCTCATTCAATGTGTTTTCTTTATTTTCATGACCATTTACATTGGTAGATTCTCACTGAAGGCATCAAAACTATGAATGAACACATGTGGAGTTATGTACTTAACAAAAAAAGGTGAAATAACTGAAAATAAAACCATTTCAGGTGACTACCTGTTGAAGCTCATCGAGAGAATGCCAAGAGTGTGCAAAGCAGTAATCAGAGCAAAGGGTGGCTATTTTGAAGAAGAAACTAGAATATAAAACATGTTTTCAGTTATTTCACCTTTTTTTGTTAAGTACATAACTCCACATGTGTTCATTCATAGTTTTGATGCCTTCAGTGAGAATCTACCAATGTAAATGGTTAATGAAAATAAAGAAAACACATTGAATGAGGAGGTGTGTCCAAACTTTTGGCCTGTACTGTATCTATATACAGTGCATCTGGGAAGTATTCACAGCACATCACTTTTTCCACATTTTGTTATGTTACAGCCTTATTCCAAAATGGATTAAATTCATTTTTTCCTTAGAATTCTACACACAACACCCCATAATGACAAAGTGAAAAAGTTTACTTGAGGTTTTTGCAAATTTATTAAAAATTAAAAATTGAGAAATCACATGTACTCACAGCCTTTGCTCAATACTTTGTCGATGCACCTTTGGCAGCAATTACAGCCTTAAGTCTTTTTGAATATGATGCCACAAGCTTGGCACACCTATCCTTGGCCAGTTTCGCCCATTCCTCTTTGCAGCACCTCTCAAGCTCCATCAGGTTGGATGGGAAACGTCGGTGCACAGCCATTTTAAGATCTCTCCAGAGATGTTCAATCGGATTCAAGTCTGGGCTCTGGCTGGGCCACTCAAGGACATTCACAGAGTTGTCCTGAAGCCACCCCTTTGATATCTTGGCTGTGTGCTTAGGGTCGTTGTCCTGCTGAAAGATTAACCGTCGACCCAGTCTGAGATCAAGAATGCTCTGGAGCAGATTTTCATCCAGGATGTCTCTGTACATTGCTGCAGTCATCTTTCTCTTTATCCTGACTAGTGTCCCAGTTCCTGCCGCTGAAAAACATCTACACAGCACGATGCTGCCACCACCATGCTTCACTGTAGGGATGGTATTGGCCTGGTTTTCAGCGGTGCCTGGTTTCCTCCAAACGTGACACCTGGCATTCACACCAAAGAATTCAATCTTTGTCTTATCAAACCAGAGAATTTTGTTTCTCATGGTCTGAGAGTCCTTCAGGTGCCTTTTTGCAAACTCCAGGCAGGCTGCCATGTTACTTTTACTAAGGAGTGGTTTCTGTCTGGCCACTCTACGATACAGGCCTGATTGGTGGATTGCTGCAGACTTGGTTGTCCTTCTGGAAGGTTCTCCCCTCTCCACAGAGGACCTCTGGAGCTGTGACAGAGTGACCATCGGTTTCTTGGTCACCTCCCTGACTAAGGCCCTTCTCCCCCGATTGCTCAGTTTAGATGGCCGGCCAGCTCTAGGAAGAGTCCTGGTGGTTTCGAACTTCTTCCACTTACGGATGATGGAGGCCACTGTGCTCATTGGGACCTTCAAAGCAGCAGAAATTTTTCTGTAACCTTCCCCAGATTTGTGCCTCGAGACAATCCTGTCTTGGAGGTCTACAAACAATTCCTTTGACTTCATGCTTGGTTTGTGCTCTGACATGAACTGTCAACTGTGGGACCTTATATAGACAGGTGTGTGCCTTTCCAAATCATGTCCAATCAACTGAATTTACCACAGGTGGACTCCAATTAAGCTGCAGAAACATCTCAACGATGATCAGGGGAAACATATAGGGAATCTGTATATCTATATCTATATATAAAGTGTAAAGTGCTTTTATTAAAACAATAAACAAAAACAATGTTCAAATTAAATAAAGTGCAGTGCATTCAAAAACGTCTGAAAATAAATAATCCATAAAAACAGTTGAAACGTGGAGGTTAAAAAACCAATAAATAGAAAAACGATCCTTTAAAAACAACGAGGTTAAAACCACGGCATGAAACAGTCTCTTTTTTAAAAAAACAACAAAGCTCAGTGTCTTCATGCTACCTTCTGTACTTGCCGGCTCCCCTGCTTCTCCTATAGGGCTCTACAACAGGAGGGTCGCCTACCTGCAGGAACAGCTGCCTTTCACACTGGTCCGGTAGCTCTCCGATCCCTGGCTACGTCGGGCTCCAAACCAGACCGAGACTTGGGTTAATTCCCAAGCGGCCAAGGCGCTCATCCTGGGGCTAAAATCAGCCCAAAGCCTCCTCGACTCCCGCTCCTTTCGACGGTCAGTCATCTCCTCTACTGGTCACCCCAACTCCTTAATCGCTCAGCTGGAGTGACCACTTCCTTCAGCCCCACCGAGTGTCGGCCAAACACTCCCCTCGTGGACTCACCTCCCAGCTGCCTGGTTTCTCTTATTCGAGCCTGCTCTTGCTCGCTTGCTCGCTCTCCTTCTCCCTCACACCAACACTCTCTCTCCACGCTGCTTCCTGCCTTCTCTCACAACCTCCTGTTCTCTTCTTTCTTTCTCTTTTCCTCTTCTCTTTCCTTCCTTTTTTTTCCCTCCTGCTCCCTATCCTTTAGCCAACTTGCGCTTCTATATATCAAGAGGGCATGGCAGCTATGGCAAATCAGCGGCCCCAGGAACAATCACGGATGCGTGGCCCTTTTTACATGAGCTGTGGACTCACTACACCACATAGCGTCCCAGCCAAGCTGAAGCCTTTTTTGTTTTAAGTGACTGTTAAGTTCAATTGAGGGAGGGCAGAGTACAACACGGCAGACTGATAGCCGGGAGCTGATTGATGTGGTAAGGGGGAGGCTAGACCCATGGGAGGAGGGGTTGGAGAGGCTGCTAGAAAGTTGTGTTTGGGGTTACACAGTCGGCGATTGTAAAACAAGTAAAACTTTTGTGACACTTTATTACGTCAGTCACTACAGTATCAAAAAAAAAGATAGCACAGATCTCATTGACGCAAACAAAAGGAGATTAGTTTAAGTCAGAGAATTTCAAAAACGGGATTTAACTCACATGCATCTATTGGTTACTTTGCAAAAAAAATTATTAACTGGTGATGATATGGATCGTTTTGTCTGTGCTGAAATTCCAAACAGAGAAACCTATCCTGAATTATGGTACAAAGTCATTAAACACGTCTCACTGACCTCATTTAAAAGATTCAGCATATTGGGACACGAAAGATTCCAAATGTTGTTTTTACAGAAGTTCTGAAATAAAAGTGAAACTAATGAAATAGCAACAATTCAAAGAAAAAAAATCTTACAAGTGTGTATCCAGAAAACCAAACAACCAAACACGGGGTTGGCGAGCGAGCAGGGGGTGAAGCCTCCTAGTGTGTGTATGTATATATATATATATATATACTTTAAAATATATAAAAAAGTCATGCACTTACAAAAAGGGACTTCAGGGGAGGGTAGGATAAGCTTGCCAATACCATGTCGGGGCAAGAGGGAGTTCTGTCACTAACAATATCTTCTACTTTCTCTGCATCACTGAGCCATTCCCCCAGGAGAAGATACCTAGCCCCAACCCCCAATGAGCGAAGTAAGACCTGTCCCTTCTGGGCTTGAACTATTTAAGCAGATGAGCCAATAGGTATGGCATCATTTAATCAGATAAGACTGATGAGATGGAGTTCCTGGATTTAACTTACTTCTCATTAATAATCAGTTTTGCTTCTGGTTTTTTTTTCTTCTTGGAGTTGCAAGCCATTTACTAAAAGGGGTTACAGCTGGCTTGGCATCCCAAAAATTTACACCGGAGTCTAGAGATTCTGTTGCTTTAAGTATTATTATGTATATACAGTATGTATGTGTGTAATATACATGTATATATACTGTATATATGTATTTACAGTATATGTGTATCAAACACAGATGCTGTTTGTGCCATTTTGTGGCTGTCCATTCACCTATTGAATGTTCTCGGTGTTTGTCACGAGGTGCTTGCTGTCCTTGTTTTATGGCTACTCATATCTCAGATACTCCTAAGCCTTGACACTATACACATTTTCTGCAGTTCCCTCAGTACAGCTAGATGAAGCTCAAACAACAATTCAAGCCCAGTGGCCACCAATCCCCTAAGACCCCTGTGGTTTATTATCATTGTCTGTCACAACACAGTAGAATTTATTTTCTAATCATTTTTTTAATAAGTTTTTAGGCCAGCAGTTGGATAAATTGGTGATTGTGACACAAAAACTCCATAATATCTCTTTGACCATTGTGGTGAAGCTTCTTGGGGTCTGTGGCGATGCAGGAGTTTTAAAAATAGTGGTGCTCAGACTTTGTGGGTGTAGGTGTGTGCTGTGCTGTGCTGAAAGCCGAGCGGCTCAGGAGTGCTTAAGGGCAAAACCTGAGGGATTGCTTGTTCACAGACAAGTGCAATCAGCCCTGCCATTCCTCGTTCATGGGTCATTAGTAAGAGCACTGCACCCTCAAGCGATAAAGGGGTCTGAGAAGGACAGAAAAAAATGTGTTGAGAATAAAAGGAAAGAGAAATTGTGGAAGCAAGATCAGTGACAAGAGAGAGGAGAGAATCGGGTGGGAGCCGGTGTGATAGGAAGGCAGCAAAGCTGTCAGTTAGCCCCTCAGAGACACACAGTGAAAGGCACTCCAGGAGTGGACCCCAGCTAAACTGCAGAGGTTAGGAGCAATCGTGTGCTCCAAGCAAACCTGTGGATGATGAGGGAGTTGGGCTCTGCACATCCCGGCAGAAGCTGAATGAAGATGGCCAGGACGGGAGTCGTGTGTGTCTCAGCCCAGGGAGATGGGTGAGTAGGGAGAGTGAACGTGAGGAGCACCTTGGAAGGCCAGTTCAGACTTGGGTTTTATTGGATTTATTTATTGCTTTTATCCTCGCTATACTGTTTTAATGGATTATTTATTAATGGCTTTCTGCGGCACATTTTTGCTCTTTGCTTTTAATAAATGCACTATGCACTTCTACACCATCACTTGTTTGTAGTGTGTCCTCATTCTCCATCTTGGTTCATGACTGTCATTGCCCAGGGAGATGGAAGATGCCAGACAGCAGGCACACGGGGCATCACAACCACAGATAATTACTAAAATTGAAACTAATATGAATGTAAAAAAAAGTAGTAATGTCAATGTGAAATAAAAGCTAAACTAAAAATACATTTTCAAGAAGAACTAAAACTAAAGTAATTTCCAGTAAGAACTGAAATAAAAGCTGGTATAAAAAGTGAAACTATAACAGCCTTGACTCCACGTTCTTATCAGTTCATTTCAGCTCCTGGGTCAAGACTTTAGACGTGTAAAAAACTAGAATTGAAGTGAATCCTTGGGTGTTTTACTGTGGAACTTTTTGAAAAGAAAGGCCTAAAAAGTCCAAACCCTGTTCTGTCCTAATGAAAGGCAGCATTTGTGTGCCCTGTTTAAGTTTTGTTCATTTCACAGCGGGCACTCAACACGATAAGCAGCTCTCTTTCCTGATCATCTACTCTGAGTTGTAAGTCAGGACTCTCAGCCTACGAGGGGAGCTTGTGAGCTGCCAGATGTGGTCCCCCAAGCCCGGGGGCTTCCTCATTTCACTAGAGTTTGCAGTTCCATGTCAGTTTTAATCTCTCAGCTTCACATTCCTTTCCTCTTGAGGTCAGTAAGTGACTGTAGCTATTTGAGGATATCTGGTGCTCCCTGTACCACACCTCAAAGGTGTTTGTCACATCAACTGCCAGCTCCACATTCACGTCACAAGTGTGGGTGTTTGAGAGGGCATTGGCACGGACTGGTCCCACATCCAGGTTTGGTCCCAGCCTTGTGTCTGATGCTGACAGAACAGGCATCCATGATCCTGAAGTGGATCGAGTGACTTTGAGAATGTTGTGTTATCTGATGGACTCATGGGGGTGGGCTAATCTGCTTAGGAAAGACACCTCTAGTGGAAACTCCACATCACAGTACAACCTGGAGTCACCGATAGACATTGTGTTCTTGCGAAGGCGTGGAGCAGTCACGAAACCGGAGCAGTTACATTTTTGTTATCACATCGATACGGCCATAAGATGTTGCTGGTTCATTTCAAAGATATAAGAGTAACATTTTGAACAACATGAAACATATATGCTTTTCCTAAATTTGAAAGTAACAATAAATAAAGTCAACTATGTTTTATGGTGCTTGATTGCAAACAGTGGATTCAGAAAGGACCCTCTCACTGTCTTCACACTTTATCGTGGTAAAATCTGCCACTTTTCTACTCTCAGTAACCTATAATGATAAAGTGGAAATATGTTTTCGGAAAGATTCACAAATTTATTAAAGATCAAAAACTGAAGTCTCTCCTTTATAGAAGTATTCCAACCAAGGTTGCCCTTACAATGCTTAGGCCAGTGGGGCAGTTAATGCTGCGATCGCAGAACGGCAGGGCAGTGGTCCCCATTGAGGTTCTCAGGAGCTCAAGTGAAACATGGAGGTGAGGGGCCTTCACAATTCCCAAAGTACAATCACAAGCTTGCAACATGACAGGGGGGAGCATAGCCCCCCTCTAGCTCTGGTCTTTTATCAGTCCCTTCATTTAGTACACTTATGGAAGCCTCTTTGGCAGTAATTATAGCTTTGAATCTTCTTGGGGAAAGTGTCTCACTCTTCCTGGCAGATCCTCTCAATCGTTACACTGTTAGATTGAATGGGAAATGTCTGTAAACTGTCATCTTCATGTCTCTCCACACATGTTCTAGTTTGGCTTTTGTATGGACCACTCAAGAACAGCATGTTGCAAAGCCACACCAGCTTTATCTTGGCTGTATGCTTCTGGTCATTGTCTTGCTGAAAGGTGAACGATTGAGGTCACTCTGTAGCAGGATTTATTAAAGGACTTCTCTGTGTTTGGCTACATTCCTCCTTGCCTAAGTTTCAGACCGGTCTCCCTTCTCCTGCCACTGGGGAGCACCACCTCCATGCTTCACAGTAGGCAGGTGATGAGTAGTGCCATGTCTTCACCAGTCTTTGAGTTCAGCCCAAAGAGTTAAGTTTTTTGTCTCCTCAGATGACAAGAGTCCTTTAAATGCCATTTGGTCCGTCATATATAGTGAAGTGACTCTACCATAAAAGCCTTATTGATGGAGTGCTGCTGAGATGGTTGTCCTTCCAACAGGGTTTCCCATCTCAGCAGAGAACTTCTGAAGCTTTTTTAGAGTGATCTTTCGGTTCTTGGCCACCTACCTAACCAAGGCTGTTCTTGTCTGGTCTGTCAGTTTGGCCAGATGACCAACTCTAGGAAGAGTTCTGTTGGTTATAAACTTCTTCCATTTCACAATTTTTGAGGCCACTCAAAAGCTTTCGGAATGGTTTGATATCATCACCCTAATCTATGGCTCTTCACAGTTTGATCGCAGAGACTTCCCAGGCTTGGTGGTAACCCTGACATCCTGTGTGCCTTTCTTTAATTGACCCCATTTGATTTGTTACAGATGGACTGCATTCAGGTTGTAGACACATCTCAAGGGAGAAGCACCTGACCAAAATTTGGAGTACCACAGCAGAGAGTCTGAATACTTATATAAATGAGACATTTCAGTTTTCAATTTTTAAATACATTTGCAAACCTCTCTGAAAACGTGTTTCTCATTATGGGTTACTGAGTGTAGGCCGCCTTCTTCTTCTTTCGGCTGCTCCCATTAGGGGTCGCCACAGAGGATCATCTTCTTCCATATCTTTCTGTCCTCTCCATCTTGTTCTGTTACACCCATCACCTGCATGTCCTCTCTCACCACCTCCATAAACCTTCGCTTAAGCCTTCCTCTTTTCTTCTTTCCTGGCAGCTCTATCCTTAGCATCCTTCTCCCAATATACCCAGCATCTCTCCTCTGCACATGTCCAAACCAACACAATCTCGCCTCTCTGACTTTGTCTCCCAACCGTCCAACTTGAGCTGACCCTCTAATGTACTAATTTCTAATCCTATCCATCCTCGTCACACCCAGTACAAATCTTAGCATCTTTAACACTGCCACCTCCAGCTCTGTCTCCTACTTTCTGGTCTGTGCCACCATCTCTAACCCATATAACATAGCTGGTCTCACTACCGTCCTGTAGACTTCTCCTTTCACTCTTGCTGATACCTGTCTGTCACAAATTACTCCTGACACTCTTCTCCACCCATTCCACCCTGCCTGCACTCTCTTTTTCATCTCTCCTCCACAATCCCCATTACTCTGTACTGTTGATCCCAAGTATTTAAACTCATCCACCTTCGCCAACTCTACTCCCTGCATCCTCACCATTCCACTGACCTTCCTCTCATTTACACACATGTATTCTGTCTTGTTCCTACTGACCTTCATTCCTCTCCTCTCTAGAGCATATCTCCACCTCTCCAGGGTCCCCTCAACCTGCTCCCTACTATCGCTACAGATCACAATGTCATCAGCAAACATCATAGTCCACGGGAAGGGGTCTGAATACTTTCTAAATCCACGGTAGGTCTGCACTGGCCTGTGTCTGTGACCAGTACTCTGGTAAGTCTGGTAACATTTTAGAGGCTGAAGCTCAGAATGCCTCAGCGAATGTGGGGATGCTGCTGTGTGTTTATATGAAGAAATGGCTCCCTGCAGAAGTCTTATAATACTATTCATAACATGGAACAAATGACAAGGGATTCATTCTTGACATGTTATTTATTGGAATGGATGGGTTTATAGCTCAGTTTTAGAAACATCTGAGTTTATTGCTCTTAAAACTTTGATTCTTAGCTTTAATTAACAGTGATTACAAAATAGAAGCCAAATGCCTACCTTCCTGCTTGTCAATGACTCCTATGGTGCTGGCATCTGTGATGAACAGACGACCGTCCTCGAAAGTGCCAAACATGTCAGCACTGACGGCCGTGTAGTACAAGAGGTAGCTGAGCCCGTTTTCCCTCAGGAATTCCGTGATGTGCAGAAGCTGATAGGCCAGGTCTGCTACTGTCTCCAGGGGAGCACCATAGTACCTACGGAGGGGCTCCGTTCCAGCTGTCACCATCATTCTCCCACAGGATCCATGATACCTTGGGAAGGGCCAGCCTTCTTTTCCAGGAAATATCTTAAAAAGACACGACAAAGGAAATTGTTGAGTTTGCTCACAGCTACGTGCCTAGTAAATTACTGAAGCAAGAAATTCGTGCTTTTCTCTTTAATCCTTAATAATTTTGCTGCACAATAATGAGAAATATTTGAATTAAAATTTCTTTTTAACTTTAAACCAATTTTAATAGAATAATATTTACAGTCATCAGTGGCAATTGATATTCAATACATCACCATGGTCAGTGTATTCAAATAGCTTTTTGCTCAACCTGCTTTTGAAAGAATTTTCTTTCATATACAAGAAATATATTTATTTCCACTGATTATTATAAGTTATTATGTTTGAATTACCTTTTTGTTATACTGTACATTTCTTTTCCTTACCCTGCTGTTTCAGTGACAAAACGTTTTTCTGGGGCTCTGTCTGAAGAAACGCTCAGAAAGTTCCATGAGATTTCTAGTGAGAGACAGGTGAATCCTCTAGAGAAGCACTGATTGGTTTACTGTACCAAACTATACTGTCTTTAAGTTATAACCCTGACACTCTGGAGCACCACCACTGGCACATTTAGCCCTCCGACTTTTCAGTTGCAGCCTTCCATATCTTTCTAACCTCCAAACTTCTGTACACTCCAGTAGCATCTGGTGAAGATAACAGTCAGAGAGCACCTCAGGTACCAGAGACAGCGCGAGAGCTGCATTCATCCTGCACAACTCCAGAGAGGGTTTTCTGGCAGAGCCTGACAAGAATTACATGCTGAATTATTCTTTGTGGTTTGTGATATTAGGATTGTATGAAATTGATTGTCGCATTTGCTTTTATATGTTATATGTAGGGAAGCCTTAACAGTGAAAACAAACCGCCCAAGCAATATTGTCAAAATTAGTCGTACAATTATTGGTTTGCAGCAGCAGCTCTTTGTGACTGAGTTGTGGCACCAACAAATTAGAAAGAACGCTGACTTGGTTCTTTTAGGCACCAGCGGCCTTCTGTTTCATTTATTGACATCAGGCCCCAGATTTAGGATCCTGAGGTTGAAGAGCCACAGATTTCAGAACTCTTTTATTCCCAGAGTTAGAAGTGTTTTGGCTTATAGTAATTGTTGAGATCTTCCTGAACTCTGAAACGTCATCATATACTGTTAGAGTTCAATATTATCATTTTTAAAAATGTTATGTGTGTGTACAAAGTAGTATAATGTTGTTTTCTTGTGTCTGTGTAACAATGTGTGTATTCTCCTGTACTTACCTACCTACAACAATTACCTGCAGCAGACATAGTCCTATACGCTACCCAGAGCTTATCCTGACACAGACATCAAGTGACTTAATGCTCAAAAACAAAAAATAACAGCAAGGCATACAACAAAAGCCCACCTGCCCTCTTAGGCCTACTTTTGTATATTGCTGGGCCCTGTATATATTAGAGGTAGTTCTCCCTAAGGGTGCCACCTATGGCCTAGAGCAGTGTTTCTTGACCACTGGGTCGCAACGATCACACTTGAAACATCTTGATGTCTTCGGTTCACAATAGGACACCAAGCCCTGACTTTCTTGATCCTGCTCAGTTCACCAAGGAGGTCATAAAGGTGTTACAATAGAAAAAAGGGCATTGCAACACTAGAAAGGTTGAGAAACTCTGAATGAGAGGACATTTAGCTGGTGCAGTACCCTCATTGCCCTTTGTTGGTGTGTCCTAGCAGTATCCTCTTCATCCTCCAGGATTTCAGATCGAGTACAAATCCAATGCTGACCTCCTCTCTCTTGTGATTCTTCTTCTATCTAGCCATTCTTTGCTTGATGATTCTTCTTCTAATTGCCCTTTAATGTGGGAGTTTAGTTTTTGTGACGTTTGTGTGCACCAAAGAGGATCAGATCTGGGCCTAAGAAGAATCCATTCAGCGCAGACAAAAGTTCCACAGCACCACTTAGTTTGATGGCATCATAACACAGGAGAGTCACTCGACACCACAAAGGTAGAAGTACAACCGGCTAAAGGTATGCTCCAGAACATGGGCCGCCCAGCAGTGTGGTGGGGTGAGGCATAGTACTACTACTACTAATAATAATAATAACAATAGCTAATTCCATTCATTTAGCACTTTTCTCATTACTCTTCAACCACCACCTGGGTGATGTGACAGCAGCCATTACTGTGCCAGTATGCTCACCACACATTAGCCATTAGGTGTTGAAGCGGTGAGCAAGATAGTTAATTAATAAGGATAAGGGACAGGGGAGGATTACTGAGGCCGTGATGCGCAGTTTAGCCTGGAAATTGGGATGCACTCTACTCTTAGGGTTAGGGTTTGGATGTCAAAGGGATCTTTATGACCACAGAGAGTCAGGACCTTGTTTTCACATTTCATCAGAAGGACGGCACCATTTTTAAAGTGTGATGTCCTCATCATTGAATTGGGGTATTGGGATCCACACACAGACCACAGGGTAAGTGCCCCGTACAGGCCTCACCAACACCTCTTCCAGCAGCAATCAAAGCTTTCCTAGGTGGTCTCCCATCCAAGTACTGGCCGGACCTGAACATGCTAAGCTTCAGGTGGGTGACCTGTTCTGAAGTGCAGGTGGTATGGCACGGTATGACATACACAGAGATTGCTGTAGAACTCCCTACTACAGAAGGTGATTGTCGGAAGCCTAAGATTGGTCCAGTAACATCTCAGCAGACATTACAATACCCCCTGGTAAGAGAGAGTCCTGGCAAAGAAGAAGGAAGGACAATGTGGAGAAGTCATCCATGGGAAATCAGCCTCTGTATCACATATGCTTCTTTTTAAATTCAGCACTCTCTGAATGCCAGTTCACTCCTTAACCCCTGATTGTTTCTTCAGTTAATAATTGTTCAAAGTTGCTTTAAAATTGCTAAGAATCACCACTCGGTATTGGCCTCAAAGCCTAAGACCACAGCAGCCTTGTCCTGTTATAGACTTGAATCAATGTTACTAATCGCTCAGCACACACTCAAACACGTCCTCCTTTATTATTCTCTTTCCACTGGCAGACTCAGTATGCACTATAAATATGGCAATTGGTTTGTGGTGATTTACTCTGTTTCCTTATGGATTATCATATAATCTCTTTTTTATTTGCCTTTGTTTCCTTTACATTTTTCTTATCGTGCACTGATACACAACAACAAAGAAAGCACATAGTGCTGAATGTTGATCGGCATTGCAAATTTAGTGACCACATGCAGGTGACACTAAGGTTTTGATCTGCCGGAGCTCAATGACACTCTTACTTGCATGTTTGACTAAAGGCACAGCACACTCCACTTTCCACTCCAAGTCCATTAAAATGTTAACAACACACAATACAAGGCCTGGCCTCTGGCTGATTAACCCCAAAGACAGGAGTCTGTGGTACATGCTGCTCTTCTTTGCCATTGGGCTCAAACCTACTAACTGGCGAATACTTGGAGAAGGAAAAAACCAGCAGCGCAAATGCCCATGGCTGTTGTGCCTTGGTGTCAGTTGAGTGACGCCTGCTTAGCATATTCACAGCATTTTTAAAATGCTGGATTCTGTGCCTGATGACAACTGCTGCTTAGGTGTCTTCTTTAAATGGTTGTGTATTTTCTTAAAATGGTTGTGTATTTTACTGGCAGATGATGAATATCTGTCTCGACCCCATGAAAATGTCTGCCCCCTAACACCCACCCATGGCTAAGGTCCCCAGAGTACAGCAACAGCTCAGACATCTTAAGCCATCCACCCAATTTCCTTCCTAAATGTTATCTCTGACATGGTGGCCCTCTTTTTTTTAATTCTTTGCAGTTTTTCTTCTTTGAAATTGATTATGGGTTTAAATAGCTGATTTTAAAATTTTTCTGTGGTTTAATATTTCACAGACTGCCTGTAATAAAAACAAGCCCAGCAAATGGAATGTCATTTTCATTTGATTTGCTGTTTCCACCTTTGGTGGGACTGTCTTGTCGTGTCAGTTTTGTGGATACTCTTTGGTACAACATTCATGTACTCGCTTTTCTCGCTTTGTTTTTTTTTTTTCTTTTTCATTGGGTTGTGTTTTGTTCTAAAAACATTATATATAAAAAATAAGTTAAGTTGTGTTACCTGAAGTATAATAGGATGCTGGTTGATGGACAGCGTGTACAGAAGCCTCAGTTTATCCTGTTCTCTAAAATGATTCATTTGAATGCTTCCTGCGTCGGCCACCTCAGCATATCGCCTTATGATCCGGTTCAGGAGCCGCTGTGAAGGACATCGCAGCATGGGGCTGGATAAGCCCTGTGAAAACAGGAAGGAGGACACCGGCGTCAGAATCGGGAAAGGAAAGCGCAAGCGCAGCGCAGGCAGCTGCCTCAGTTCTGGAAGCGGAGCTCGAGCTCTGCTGCCTCTCACATGGACAGCCAACCCGGGGCCCCTGTGAGGCGTCTTCTGTGGTCCGCGTAGGAGGAGCCAAGCTAATAGAGAAGACGCTTGATTTTATTTCACTGTATGGCAGCGGTTCTCAAACTTTCGTATTTCGCGTCCCCCCTTTTCTACCTGGTATATATATGCGCTCCCTGCCTAATATAAGATAGATGAGAATAACCCATGATACAACTAACAAAGGTATGATACTCGTGCGGTATCCTATTATTTTTACTTCTATATGATTTGTATGTGTTCGGCTAACTTCGATGAAATATTTGCACTTTATTTTTTTTTTAAAGTGCTTTAATAACTGTTACAATGTCTTGTGTGGTTTTTGGTAGTAATTCTAATCCCAAAAACAAAGAATATATTATTTATTCTTATTTATTTTTTATGTAAAGAATCAATTAAATATGTTTTAATTTTTAAAAATCTCGTAAACGACGACACCGATGAAGTCAATCTGCGCGAGACGAACGTATTTTCGTACGACAAATATTATACCGCTGTTAGTTATATCATGAAAATAACCCAATACGCAGTAAACTATTTGACTCAATTTGGCTATATTGGCTACGCTGCCAATGTGGTGCAGTCACGCCGCATTATCACCTGATCTACTGTTACTCGAATGTTCGCGACAGATACCGATACGTCTCGAACTTTCTGGATTGAAAATATGTAACTATAAAAACAACAGCAGCGGCGCCGCTCGTCAGTTAGTCATTAGATCTGTGCCTTAGAAATGTTTTATTTTAATTTTAGTTATAATGCATTCGTTGTGATTATATGCTTGCAAATTTAAATTTGAAATAAAAATGTAAAAAAAATAATTTTGATGTTCATTTATTCGGCGCCCCCCTTCTACAGCTTCAGGGGGCGCGCCCCACAGTTTGAGAACCGCTGCTGTATGGAATTTGCATGTACTCCCCATGGCTTCTGGGTTTTTCTTTGACTTTTCCAGCTTTTCTCTTACATCACAAAGCCGTATGTGTTTTAGGGACACTTTAAAGTGACCTGTTCATTTTTGGCAGTGGGTCCATCCAGGCTTATTTCCAATTTTGCACCCAGTGCAACATTGAAATCACGTAAACAGGATAAAGAAATGGATGGCCGTGCATTCAATAACTAGCAGTGCTAGTTATCTAAGATGGGTTGGAATCTAAATAATCATTATAGACCTTAGCATTAACATTCGCACTGCACAATCTGCTGGAATGTATGTAGTAGTAAAATATCATTCCAACGGATGGTGCGCCACAAACGCTTGTAGTTCTAAAATGTATTACTACAAATGGCTGTGATGTGCCATCTGTTGGAATGATAAATGGCATGCATATGTTTCTCTTATATGCCATTTGGTATGGGATTTGTAAAGGGAGTATTAATGTCTTTGATGCACCATCTGTTTGAATGAGAAATGCAATGCATGTTTCTCTTATATGCCATTTGGTATGGGATTCGCAAAAGCAGTGTTAATGTTTGTGATGTGCCATCTGTTGGAATGAAAATTGTAATACATTTTATCAGTACAAATTTTTTTGATGTGCCACCACTTGGAATGACAATGCATATGTCACTGTTATATGCAATTTGTTTTGGGATTTATAAAAGCAGTATTAATATTAGCAATGTGCCATCTGTTGGAATGACAAAAGCAATGTATTTTTTATCATTGACTGTTTGTGATGTGCCAACCATGGGAATGACAGACATAGCAAGCAGATAGACACACAGATGCTTATCCTTTTCTTAAGGTGGATGAGTATATACTGGGTGCAGTGGTGATTGCTCCTTCCTCACAAGTTTACGTTGTGCACCTGCTTGTTGTCTGTGTGGAGTTGGCATGCTCTTTCCGTGTCTCTGTGGGTTTTCCTTTGGATAGACCCATTTCCTGCTCATATTCCCGATGTGTGTTAGGCTAATTGGCCATTTTTGATGTGTGAATGTGGGTGTTTGCACGAGTGGGTCCTGTCTTGGACTGATGCCTGCCTTGTGCCCCCCTCAGTGCTGAATTGGGTTAAGCATTTGCAAGAATGCTGTGTGTATTTTTATAAGTGGGAATTTAAATCCTGCATGGGCTGAATGTGCACATTCAGATGGGTTTCTCTGTGCTTAATTTGGACTGTGTCTGGTATGAATGAATGAATGGATGTGTGTGTGTGTGTGAGCCAGGCGTCCACTTTGATGAAATGGTGTTGAGTACAGTGCCACGCCAGCACACTGCAATAAATGGATGGATGTGGAAAAACCTGTGATAATGTCTGAATTTGGGCACTGAAGCTTACTATCTAATTGAAAGATGTATAAAATGTATTTATTGATTATGGTATCAAATGGAGGTCACTGAAACATCACGCCCACTGATATTGTCCACCATTTTTTCATTTTGAGCAGTACGGCTGACCTGAACGAGTTCTGGAGTGAGCAGGTTGGAGCCCAGCCACTTCTGGAACCTCTCTGTGCTCTTCAGGACACTCTCGATGCTGCAGGTGCTCCTGTGCGCTGAGCTGCAGATCCTCGTGTCGGAGAGGTCGTGCTTATACTGAGGAAGCAGGCGGGATATGACTATCACCCTCCAGTTCTCAGAATCATCCGTGTAATTTCCTGCGTAGCTAACTTTGTAGCTGGACGGCAACTTGAGGTTTGACGACAGCCAGTTCTCAAATCTGAAAAAGAACCAAATGGATTTTGTTGGATTATTTCCGGTAGAAAGAGCTGCCAGGCGAGGAGTAAGTGAAAGGGCAAATGAAAGGAGATGTTCTCATCCTCGCATGTGCTTAATCCAAGCAGATCCTGAGCACATTGAGCACAAGACCAGCACTCACACTCTCAGACCTTTAATACATCGGGCAGAAGCCAGCCATCACTTTAGCGAATACGGGGCACTAACTGGGTGGCAGGGGCATGTAAAGTGGCATTCATCGGGTGGGGCCTGTGGCTGCTCACTCCCAATACTTGTCTCGAGTCTAGGAGTTTGTAACAAGCCCTCCTGAATCTCGCCGCGCGTCAACCATACGCATCTTATGATTGCTTTGACTGTTTTCATTCATGGTGCCATTCAGCCATTTCCTGCTAGTAGTTTCTAAGCAAGGCTGAGGCGCTCAACACTTCAAAACACAAGTGTAGTGCTGTTTATCTCTTTGTGGTATTTTTTTACAAAGCCAGTTGCACACCACCTTGGCTTAAATTCTGTAAATTGTGCCTGAAATACTTTTACATGACAAGTACTTCTGACAAAGTTCTCTGCTTCTAGGGGTTTTTGTCAAAACGGAGCCAAACATTTAATTAAACTACCAAAACAAGCTAGAAAAACCCTCTGGACATACTGGAGCATCACGACTGCTGACCGGTTCAGCCCTGAGTGTTCAGAATTGCGGCCCTCCATCACCTTCCACACTTCTGCACGCTCTGACAGAGCCTTGAGAAGATAATAGCTGGAGTACCGAGTGGGCCTCTGCTAAAGCCAATGTTACGTTACACCTCTTGTCCTGTGATTTCAGTCAAGGCCTCCACGTATATAATCTCAGCAAGTCAGAGTCAGCAGTCCAGTCAGTCCACAACTCGCCCCGATACAGCAAAGCAGTCCTTAGTAGTAGTGGGGGGCTCTGTGTGAGTGAGGGCTGACAACCAATGAATGCTCCTCCGGAAATACAATGCACAGAATGTAGCGAGGAGGAATAAGGACCACGGGTGTTTTAGACGTCGCAGGCAGATGGGAAGCTCGGCTGTGTGATGTCTGAATAGAAAACAAAAAGGGACAAGATGATGGCCGAACGCTACAAACTTGTTAACCCTTCATGCACCATGGTCTCCATCAGGCAGCACACTATTGGCCTGTCAAAAAAAGGCGGTGAGCACGACTGTGCTGGAAGGTCGTCACGCAGTCACTTAACTTGACATGGCCAGTGATTTTCGGCCATGTAAACTGACGTGGTCTGGCAACAAGACCAGCAATGGCAGCCAATATGTCTGACATACCCAATAACTAGAAGTCGGGTAATGTGACGGCAGCTTAACACTGGTTTATCATAAACTGAGCTCTAGTTCTTTGTGCTTATAAGTCATAGAACACGATTTACTGTAAGAATGTGTAAAGAGGAGTAAACGTTCTTCTTGGTAAGATTTATACGTAGTGACAAATGTCATAAATGTATAGAATGCCCTGCACCTCTGCCATATGCATGTGATACAGTTGATCAACTGTCATTTTCTTATTTTAAAGCAGTGCATAGGTGTAATACGCTCATCTTCAGATTGTTTTTTTAAATTTGAACATATACAATATTTTTATAAAAGTTTGGTTGACCAAAAATCCCCCCCCCCCCCCCCATATACTCTCTATTGGCACAGATCGCTAACCACTGGTAACTATGAAGATGCTCACGACTGGTTTTATATTATCTTACGAAACTTCATGATTAATCAAGCAGCAAAACACATCCAGTGTAGAGGATGACCAGCAAGTGAGGAAATACAGAGAAAAGCTCTTCATGTCATCTGAAAATACTTTGGCGAGCAGCAGAAAGTGACTGGGAAACTGTACTTGAAATCCACCCATCAGCGCACTTACTGAGCCTGCGTAATTCAGTAAGATGGCTGCAGGGATTCTTAGACTCGCCCCGACGCACAAAAAAAAAAATATTAATAAATAAAGAACAAAATATAAAAGTTTATCTATCTATCTATCTATCTATCTATCTATCTATCTATCTATCTATCTATCTATCTATCTATCTATCTATCTATAAGCCTAAAAGTGCAACAATTTTATGTGATGTTTTTATGTGACTTTTTTGTCACGCTTTAAGTGGGGCTTATTTTATGCCCTACATATATATGTTTGGTATCATTCTTTTCAGAATTTATCGAACTTTAATGTGATGTTGTTAGATTTTCAGATTCTTATTCCGTTTTTAAATTATAAACTAAAATATCAAGAAAGTCGTGCATCAAGCATAGTGGACCTGAGTTTAATGGGAATACTCCAATCGGTAAGAGAGTAAATATTTTATTCTCATTTCATGATTTTTACTCTGTTAAATAATAATTAATTTTTCTTTTACATATTTATAGAATTTCGCGATGTTGACTCCAATAAATAATATTTTTTCTTTTTTACATTTACAGATTTTACTAATATTCTGGCTGCAACTGGGGGAAGGGTGCCAGGGGGGCTTGCCCCCCTAGTATATGTATATATATATATGTAGGGAAAGGAAAGAGAAAAGAATTGTATTCTGTGCCATGTACTGCGTTTTGGAACTGTGCTGTGAAGGTGGGAAACGAGGGAAAGTGTTTTCCACAAGGAAAAATCAAAGCGTGTGTGTTGAACGTGTGTCCTGGATTTGTCTGTGTCTTGTTTGGGTGGCAGGATCTCCCTCTGGTGGTGGACACTATATATACATATATATATATATATATATATATACATATACATATATATATATACATATATATATACATATATATGTATATATATATGTATATATGTATATATATGTATATATGTGTATATATATGTGTATATATATGTATATATATATATGTATATATATGTATATATATATATATATATGTATATATATGTGTATATATATGTATATGTATATGTATATATATGTATATGTATATGTATGTATATATATATATATGTATGTATATATGTATATGTATGTATATATATGTATATATGTATATATATGTATATATATATATATGTATATTTTATAGCGTTTTATCTCATAATCAGTCTGCGTTTCTTGAAAAGTGCAGTTAAATAAAATGTACAATTATCATCATCATTGTCAGACTGCATGGGTCAATCAATTGGAGGCAGATCTGTCCTTTATTCTACACTGCAGTTTATACCTTTTATAAAAAATGTTGCCTTTCCACAGAGGAAATGTCAAGTCCATGTGTGATGAGTTGGTGAAGAAAGTTCACTGAGCATTATCAAATGTTTAAAATTGTAAAAGAAGATGTATCATTAAATCTAAATATAGATTCAAAAATCTAAATAACTGATTAAGAAGATTAAAATGAATAAACTTAACAAATGCTAAGATTCTCAGATGTGGAAGCAGAAATGATCTTGCATATTGTGTGTTCTCCACAGTAGGGAACTGGCCAATCATCATTTCTTTGGGCTATCAGATGAAAGTTTACAAAGATGAATACCCCCTAAAGAATGCCACCAGATTATCTGAAGTTCCCCTCCAGCCTTCCTGAAATTCTGGAGATAATCAAGGAAATCATTTCACATGTTGAATGGCTCTTGGATCTCCTGCAGTGAAAGTGTGGGTGTGGGCTCCACCGCACACAAAATGGTTTAACTGTACGGTTGAATGCGAGTTGTTCACATTATTTCTACTTCTGAACGTTTTGGGCAGTCCATTAGCTTCTATTAGATTCTCCTTCTGTAGTCGTGACAATATTCGGGACACAACGGTTTATGAAGAAATATTATCATCAAGGTTGTATTTACCAAACAAATGCAGTAAACCCTGAAGCAGCAGACAATTAGGTGACAGGATAAAGACGACTGGAGACGTTTGTTCTTCCTGCTTTTATGTATTTATCGGAGTGTTGGGGTGAGGTCGCAGTGCTGCTCCAGCCAGCATGGAGCTTGGACAGACCATTCAGAGCGCTGCAGCAGGCCGTTTCGTGTTGACTGATATTCATTTGGTGTGTGGGGAGCCCACCGTGCCTGAGCTGTTACTGGCACAGTGAAACAATTGCTTTCCTTTATTTATTTCTTCACATTTTTTTCTGAAAAATAGATCCCTGCATTACTTTGTCAAAACAACACATGTTTACAGCCCATTAAAACATTTCGGCCACCTTCCATTTTTGTTTTTTATCCAAAAGGATGTATTAATTATTAGTTATTTTACACAAACCATAAAAAGTGAAAATCTTTCTATGTTCTTAATTAAACATTGACCTCATTTTCAGCTTTTCTTCTCTCACCAAAATTAAACCAGCAATTGGAGAAATTGTCCTGACGAGACTCCTACCTGATCTCTTCTTTGAAGAACTTCTTGCAGATGGATGTGCCAATGCAGGCATTACATTTGTCAAGTCCCAGGAAGGGCTTGCTGAAGTTGTAGGCTGATTTGCGCTGTGCTGAAGACTCTGCAGTGGCCACTGAAGCTTGGGCACGCCAGCAGCTCAAACTTAAACCCACCCAAACTGACAGCAGAGCTCTCAATGTCAGCCGATTGGCTTTCCATGGGACAAAATCCATCCAGTTCTCGAGAAGTCACTGAACGAAGGCAAGCAGCAAGTGACATCCAGCGAGGTGAACATTCGTGGCATAAAGAAGCGCCCAGACAAACACCCTTGAGTTCTAGTTCTGCTTTGACCCTGGGAGGAAATACATGGAGGATGCAGATAGGCCGGTCACTATGGCAACTCCAACTTAGGCTGCAGATGTTTGGCGCCTTCTGTGACCCCACCCAGTTTGGCCTTGGCAGAGCAGGGGGAGACAAAGGTGGAATATCCTGAGCAAGGACCGGCCTTTTTTTTTTTTTTACTTTTTCATATAAAAGATATGCGTGAAGTGAGTACAACAAAATGGAAATATCTTGCATATTTCAGCAGCTCCATGCTGATGTTTATTTCCAGTGCGAAAAAAAAAGAGAAACAAACTGCAGTCCGTAGTGTTGTCAGTTCAGTCCTGGGAGTGTCACTGGTGAAGTGAGAACTGAACGTTTGCACCTCTGAGGCAAACAGGAATATGGAAGCAAACAGCCGGTTTATTGTAGGGAGCGCCATCATCCAAGACAGTTTGGAATTTACATTGTGGTGGTTTTATTTTATTTATACATATATGCATTCGTACATTTGTGAAATGTAAGATAGAGACCCAAAAAAGGAATGTTGGGGCACCTGCCGGGTTACTTCTTCTAATAAATTCATAAAATTCAGCAGGGCACCCATAGAAAGGGCCTCTCGGCTACCAAAATATCTTCAGACAGAAAGTGACACTTGACATGGTGATGGAGAGTCCAGTAGTCACTTCATCCTCTGGGTCACATCTGCCTGCATAGGGGCTACACCAGAAGGTGCATGACAATTTTGGGTTGAGCATGGGGAGCGCTTGGCGACCTCTTCGGTCTTCGGTCACCGTCACAGCCTGCTTCACTGTTGATGGATTTCCTGCCATTCCTGCCAAAAGCTAACATTATTCAAAGTTATTGTCTGTTTTTATCTGCATTTTTATTAAATAATTAAATATTACATATTTAATTTAATATTGTTTTTTGTATCAGTATGCTGCTGCTGGATTATGTGAATTTCTCCTTGCAATTAATATATTATCTATCTATCTATCTATCTATCTATCTATCTATCTATCTATCTATCTATCTATCTATCATCTACTGCATGTTAACGATTCATTCTGCCTGTCTTCATAAATGTAAAACCTTGACCAATAATAATGTCCAAGGTTGTGCAGAGGATGCTGGGTCTTCACGTGACCCTGAAAACACGATTGTGTAAGCCTGGACTAGATAAACTGCTGCCTCCTTCTGTGCAGTGCATGGTCAGTGCTGTCTAAGAAATGATCCTGAATTATAAGGTGGTGCTCAGAAGCCAAGCCAGTCCAATGCAGGTGCTTTCTGATGCTATAGCGTCTTCCATGTGCCTTGACTCTTAGCTGAAGGGGTTAAAAAAAACAAAAACAAAGTAGCCCACAGTTCTAATATGCTGAAAATAAGAGAAAATGAAAGGAGGAAGAGACAGTAACAGGCAGTTGATCTGTAAACCATTAACACGTTTCTCCTGTGACTCTCTTTATGGCAGAAACACTTCGGCCCCATTTGTGGCTTCAGACAGTTCTCTTTAACAAGTTGCAGTTGTAAGTGGGTTTGTGTGAACTCGTGCATGGCCACCAGCTTAACGTGTTGAACAACAGCAGCACGAGTTTCTTTGGAAGTTACCTTCTTACTGGTAGGTGAAGTCACACATTTCTATCCCATATTGAGCAGCGTGAACATTCAGAGGATCTGACGGCACAGTTCAAGTTCCTACTCAAATTTAGTGTCATATGCATGCAGTACAAAACATTCTTATTAGTATGTCTTCTCAGAATAGTGACAGGGTGCAAAAATAACAGAGAAACACACAAAAAGGAAACTAACTGGATAATTTCATTGCAGCAACTTTAAATAGTACTCATTAGTTTGTATGGCCCCTGCGTGCTTGTATGATATAACAGATGGTGTCCTGGGGGAATCTCCTCCCAGATCTGGACCAGGGCATCACTGAGCTTCTGGACAGTCTGAGGTGCAACCTGGTGGTGTCAGATGGACCAAAACATAATGTCCCAGAGGTATTCTATTGTATTTAGGTCAAGCGAGCGTGGGGGCCAGTCAATGGTATCAATTCCTTCATCCTCCACAAACTGCCTGTATATTCTTGCCACATGAGGCCGGGCATTGCCGTGCACCAGGAGGAACCCAGGACCCACTGCACTAGCATAGGGTCTGACCATGGGTGCAAGGATTTCACCCCGATACCTAATGGCAGTCAATGTGCCATTGTCTAGCCTGTAGAGGTCTGTGTGTCCCTCCATGGATATGCCTCCCTAGACCATCACTGACCTACCACCAAACTGGTCATGCTGAACGATGTTACAAGCAGTATAATGTTCTCCATGGCTTCTCCAGACCCTTTCACGTTTGTCACATGTGCTCAGGGTGAATCTGCTCTCATCTGTGAAAAGCACAGGGCGCCAGTGGTGAACCTGCCAATTCTGGTATTCTATGGCAAATGCCAATCGAGCTCCATGGTGCCGGACAGTGAGCACAGGGCCCACCAGAGAACGTTGAGCCCTCAGGCCACCTTCATGAAGTCTGTTTCTGATTGTTTAGTCAGAGACATTCACATTAGTGGCTTGCTGGAGGTCATTTTGTAGGGCTCTGACAGTGCTCATCCTGTTCCTCCTTGCCCAAAGGAGCAGATACCAGTCCTGCTGATGGGTTAAGGACTTTCTACGGCCCTGTCCAGCTCTCCTAGAGTAACAGCCTGCTTACTGGAATCTCCTCCATGCTCTTGAGACTGTGCTGGGAGACACAGCAAACCTTCTGGTAATAGAATGTATTGATGTGCCATCCTGGAGAAGTTAGACTACCTGTGCTACATCTGTACGGTCCAGGTATCGCCTCATTCTACCAGTAGTGACACTGACCATAGCCAAATGCAAAACTAGTGAAAAAACAGTCAGAAAAGATGAGGAGGGAAAAATGCCAGTGGCATCCTCCTGTTAAACCATTCCTGTTTTGGGGGTCATCTCATTGTTGCCCCTCTGGTGCACCTGTTGTTAATTTCATTAACACCACAGCAGCTGAAACTGATTAACAACCCCTCTGAGGTTCCATTGACTTGATGCTATACTCTGATTAAAAAGTGTTCCTTTAATTTTTTGAGCAGTATATAATTAGGTGTGTCAGAAGCACTATGAACTGTAACAAACTATAAAGTTTTCTGTACATAATATTTGTAGGATTTTTTTTTTTTTTTTTTTACAAAGGGCTAATATTATCATCAGGCAGTGTGGTGCTTTGGACTTCAAACCCTGATGTTGTGAGTTCAAATTCCACTACTTTCACTGTGTGACCCTGAGCAAGTCACTTGACCTGCCTGAGCTCCACTTGGGAAAACAAAACAAATGTTATAAGTTGTCTTTGATAAAGACATCAGTCAAATAATAAGTAATAATATTATTAAGTCACTGCAGCTGCTTACTCTTGAACATATAACTGTCCATGGGTAAAAACATTCCTGCCGCAGATCAATTGCTGCATTTCCTAGTGACTTAGCATTTGTGATGCCCATTGCAAAACACAATTTTACAGGAAATTATATTCTTTTGAATTGAAAGTTAGAATAAAATGAAATTTGAATATATATTAATATTATAAATTTTGGAGAGCATCAGGCTGGAGCATCCCCATTCATGCATGTAAATGTTAACGACTATGGAGAGAGTTGGGGGGGTGGTGGGGGAGATTTGAAGAGTCCATAAATGTGAATGTATATTACAACAAACAAACTCATGATGGACTCATTAATTTTAAACTGACGTCATTCATCTAGGCATACCTTAGATGTGAGGATGCCATTTCCACCTCTGCTTCTCCTTTCCTCCCTTTTTGCTTCCAACAAAGTGACACCTGCAGTCACAACCACAGCCTTTCACACCAGCACTCAAGGGTTATAGCACACTTCCTTGATTGTCACCAAACTTTCTCCTTCTGATTGTAGATGCCAAATATGATCACAACTTTTTTTCTTCCTGCCCAGAACACCAGCCATTCTTCACTTATCCGTTCATCCTACTCTTAGCAGGTTTTCTATAATGTCAACAAATTTTAAGTCAATTGCAATTTTTTTGAAATTTTTGGATATTTAGTTTTTCTACAGGGTGGGTGGGGTGTGTCACCCCTAAATATCAAAATGTCCTTTCTTAGCAGACACTTAATGCTCTAGATGTACAATCCTGTCAAATATTAGATAGATAGATAGATAGATGAGTGTCTAATCATAGATGGATAGATATACTTTCATTATTGTGCAAACTATGATTATAAAAGCAGGAATTCTTTCAAAAATAATGCTACACACAAAAAAAAAACCAAGTAAAATCAATATTTGGTGTGACCATCCTTTGGCAAGTCCCTTAAGTCCACTGTCAGTTTCTGAAGGTGTGTGCATGGTTAGCTGTTCCAGGTCTCTTGAAGAACGTGCCACTGCAGACTTTGGCTCTCTTACTTGTAATCTCAGACATGCGTCAATGATGATGTTAGGATCAGGGGCCATACCATCTGTTGCAGGATTCTCTGTTCCTTGCAGATGTTATTTTTATGTTGTTGGTTGTGTTTTTGAGTCCATTGTCATGCTACAGAATGACGTTAGGACAGGTCAGATGCTTCCTGAAGGGACTGCTGGATGGCTAAGAATCTCCCTGTATTCCTCAACAGTAAGGGGCCATCAGTTTTAATCAAATCAGCAGTTCCATTTGTGGAAATACAGCTCCTTACCTGCAGGGAACCTCCACCTTGCCTCACTGTTGCCTGCAGACATGCATCCATGTGCCATTCTGTATCTTTTTGGTTGACAAACTGCTGTCTGTTGTAGCCAAATATCTTCAAACTGGACTCATTAATCTAGACTAACTGCTACCATTTTCTGCACACCAGTCATTGTGTTTTTATGTGTTGGGGAGTCGTTTGCCTTCACTGTGGAGGAATGGCTTTTTGGTCACAACTTTTACATTTCTGATAAAATGTCTCTGGACTGTAGATGGATGTAATAGGGTTCCTATGGTTTTTATCAGTTCTGTGCTGACATCTTCCATTTTTAAGTAAGCTCGATGCATTTCTGTTTTGCTACAACTCCGTTTCTGTGACTGACCGCGTTCCGAGTCCTTAATCTTGCCTGCTTGTTTGTGCTTCTGTAGAAGAGCTTGGACAGCACACTGGAAAAACATTTCTTCTTGGGAGAGACCTTGTTGATTCAGGTTTCTTGTTGCTATGCTCACTTTTGCCATGGTGTAAGATTTCCAGATGAATCACTGCATCTACTCCAACCTCGCCTTTCTGGTATGGTCCTCCCTTTGCCCAGTTATATTCCCTCCACACAAGTGTTTCCATTTTATTTAGTTACTTTTGTTCGTCCTTCACTTGATGTCATTGCTCATTAGCACATGTTTGTTAGATTTTGTAAGTACACACTGGGGAATCTGTATACAAGGATCTCATGCTTTATAGCTGCAATTGTTCTATCACTGTGTTCATTTCTTTCTTTGAGGACATTCAGATATCTTCTTATATATAAACATTTACATGTGGAAGTGTGTGTGTGTCTGTGTGTCCGGCCCAGAAGTGCAAAGCTACAGCATGAAACTCAAACAGCCGGCAAGGCAGACCCAATTTAACAAGTCGGAAGAAGAAGTGCAAGGCTGAAAGAAAGCGACTCCATCGCCAAAGTGAGACCACCGAAGAAAGACAAACTCGCTTAGCCACTAATACACAAGTGAGGTGAGCACATCGGCAAAACAAAACCTCCGAGGAGAGAGAAACTCGCTTAACTGCTGACAGACAATGAAACTGCCGACTCTGCATTTCATTTTTTTTTCCAATTGTTTCAAGGAGCCTGGGCTCTTTACAGCATGGGCTTACACAGCTAGTTATTTTTATAAAAGTAATGTTTGAAATTCTAAGATTCGCCCTCTCCTATTGACACACTAATCCATAATAACCATCTAAGACAAATATATTGTGAACTATCTAAGTCCTTAAGTTTTTTTCATTTTACAGTATTTGCCCTAATGGCTGGCTCCTCAGTATGGTGTTTACACAGAAGCTGCCAACTAGTATGAGTAGACTTTGAAAGTTGGAAGGTCTGAGAAAAGCATCTGTGCAGGGTGGCGAGGGTCTTTAGTTAGACTATTTTCTGTTGTGGCACTCCTGCTATGTTTGCTAAGAGTGGAGGCAGCAGCTCATTGGTCACACTCATTGGGGTCTGTCACATTTTGCTGAGCTTTGTCTCAGATAATCTGCTGACAATGATGCAGGAACACACAGTTCTAGAAAACAAAATGAGGAAATGGACTTTCTCAAAAAATACAGGAATTTCCTTCCTCCTGAGAAGCTGAACAGCTCAGAAAAAATTCTTAGCTAAAGATCATAAGTTTCTTCTGGGTGGGTGGGGGAACTTCAAAAAGTGGCGGCTTGTTTCATGTGCAGATGTTTGAGTTGGATTCTTATTTGCATTGTGATGTGACGTGTCATGGTTAGGGCTAGGAAAAGGGATAAAGAAACCATAGATTGATGCAAACTGCCCAAGCCAAAAAGACAAAATGTTATACTATTGAGGGAGAATAAGAGAAAATGTCAAAAAGTTAAGGGTTCAAACTCCCTGTGCATGCCCCCTGTGTGGTATCCAGGTATATTCGTATGACTGAGAGTAGGGGCCTACATGCTTAATAGACTGGCATCTTATCCTGGCTGGCTCCTGCCTGGTGTCCAATGCTCCGTTGGATTAAACAGGTTTGTGAGGAATGGAGGGGGGGAAATAAATAAATAAAATCAACCCACCTCGAACATCTGGGGGTTTTATCCTGGAAGTTTTGTAAAACTTGCCTGTAAATGCTGTTGGTGGCACAGTGGTTAGTGCCGTTGCCTCACAGATCTGTGCCCAGTTATTATCTGGTTAGCTTATGCACCTTCTCCCCACATCTGCTTGGCCTTTCCTACAGCTATTCTGTTTTTTTTTTTCTCATTCTCTCACTATCAGGTTAGCTGGCAATTCCAAAATGGCTGAGTATGGGGGTGTAAGTGGGCCATGTGTTGCACTGGTGCCCCATACAGAGTTAGTTCCTAATCTGTCACCCTCCATGACTCTGAATCAGATGAGCTTAGATGGGGTTTGACAATGATATATTAATGATAAATATGTAGTTATTCATAGAAGAACTATAACACACTATTTAAGAGATCCTGTAGAGAGTTGAATGTTGAAAGTCCCTGCTCTTTGTCTAAGTACTGAATTCAAGGAGGCCAGCCATAGCACCAGTGGCCCACCTCTCGTGTATATTTACCTCCATCAGTACGTCACAGCTGACCCAGTGAGGTGGCCTGCAATTGTAACCTGCTCTAAACAACAGGGGACACTCCACGAGTTTTAGATATGAGAGGAGATTTTATTTTCCTCACTTAGTCAAGGGTGGTCCTTTCATTGCTTTCAATATAATAAATAAAATCTAAACCAGGAGAGCCATGGTCTCACTGAGTGGCTCTACATTTACAGATATCTTCCAGTCACACAGCAGAATAATTAACATGTGAATGTTGCCATCTCTGTTTCATTTTTTTCACCTGTCAAGTCAATTCATGCCACTCCACTCATTGCACATCCATCGTAGCTTCCTCATGTATGAAGATTGACTGAAGACCTACTGGTCTGGCTCCCTCACTTACTGAAGATTTTAGTTCAAATCCTGGGTGATATCATTACTACCTCTACCCTCTTTTGGAGTACCTTGAATCCTCCAAATCAGGAAAATGCATGAACTTTCATATCGAAGGACGACCCCCTCAAGATTTTGAAAAGGGATGTCTGAGAAAACTTGAAAAGCAACCACAATTTCAGTGTGACTGTGGTATACTTCTGTATTACTGCAATAACTTTAAAATGTTGGAGGTAATTGCCGTTAAGGTCTTGGGGACTGTGCACCCTGAACTCAAGTCACAGCCATGCAAAAAAAAAAAAAGAAAGATTTTGTTGGACAAAGGGTTGTGTGGTGATCAGCTTGGTAAGCTCTTAGGACCACTTTATTATCAGTTAAGTATACCTGATAGATCGACATTGTAGTCTTCTGTTCTTTAACTTCTTTGTAGTATTTTGTTAAATCTTCTTACTTGATGTGTCTCCTCCGTTCATCCTACTTCCTGTGCCCTTCAGTTATCATGAAATACATTTACTCGTTTTGCTAAAAAACAAAAACTCTTCTACTTTGCCAAATTTTCTTCTTCCTCTTCATCTTTGCCCACTTCCGTGTTGGGTTGATGATTTATAGATTTTGATGTGATTTTTTTAACAGCTGGATGTCTTTCCTGATGCCAGCCCTTCTCATTTTTCTAGGCTTGGGGATAGGCTCCAAAATGGAGGTTGGGTTCTCAACTTTGTTGAAAAATAATAAAAGAATATTTATTTTTATGTCATTTTATTTAACAATCTTTATATTTTTACCCCAGATGCCACCCTATCTGCACATCTTTACAATTTGTAGAAATTTAACCAAAGGTAGAAATTTGTAGAAATTTAACCAGGGAACATGAATGTTTTGCACTGTTCAACCATTCACTTTGTTGTCAAATTGTAAAAATCAAGCAAACAATATATTTTGTGAAATAAGCCTGTCACAGTAGGCTACATAATAATTTCAGACCTGTTTAATCAAATTTAGGATCGCTTTAGGCCCAAGCCTATCCATGTAGAATGAGGCGGAAGGCCATCAGTGTGTATTAAGATATTAATTGTGGAAGAGAAAATGAGTAACAATGCAGGCGTATTATACCCTCATATTAATGAACCCCCAACAAATCTACCCTACAAATTGTTTTTTTTCTTTCTACTGAGTGCAGTAAATCCACAACCTTCGAGAGGGTTGCATTCCTAGGAAACAGCATGAACATTTATACATTGAACCAATGGGAAGTTAGGGGTTATGTTCCAGTGATTACAATAAAACAGGGAACATAAAGGGAGATCCATATAAACTAAATCACCATCTATATATATATATATTGTCACAATATATATATTGTCACAAAGTTGAGACATACTCAAGAAAAGGTTTGGGGCAGCCACCCGTATAATCTCGTATCCTGGCTGCAAAGTCGTTCTTTCTATAAAGATACAGCACTGAAGTGCATACAACGAGTCCAAGACAAGACTGAGGAAAAAGGGCAGGCTTTTAAAGGGGAAGACAGGAAGTGAGGTCATAAGGATTGGGCACTTGTTCATCATTCATTGGATCAGGCCCGGGCATGACATCAGGGGGGCCGGAGCTGGTAAGGTCTGTTTCCATTGGTTCGGTTCCGGAAGTGATGTCAAGAGAGCCAGGTGGAGTCCCCAGGAATGGTCTACAGGGAAGTGAGAAAAAGAGTCAGTGCACTCTGCCACATCCCGGCATGCCTCAGAACTGCCTTCACTCAAGCCCTTTAGCTGCCTCCCATGTGCACGTCTGTGACAAGGCCCCCCCTTAGCCCAGACCCGTCGGGTTGGGCGACCCTAACCGAGAGGTCGTGAACCCGAGAAAGAGCATCAGCGTTGGCATGGAGAGCACCCCAACAATGAACGAGCGAAAACTTGTACGGCTGTAGTTCAAGAAACCACCGGGTGACCCGCAGATTCGACTCCTTGCGCAGGGCCATCCACTGTAGAGGTGCATGGTCCGTAACAAGGGTGAATTCCCGGCCCAACAGGTAGTACCTAAGCTGAGTAATCGCCCATTTAATCGCCAAAGCCTCCCTTTCCACCGCTGCATACCTGGTCTCCTGGTCCAACAGTTTCCGGGTCAGGAACATGATGGGGTGTTCCACACCATCGACACTTTGGCTCAGCACGGTGCCCAGGCCTGTGTCCGAAGCGTCCGTCTGGAGGATGAAAGGCAAAGAAAAGTTAGGTGCCATCAAAATAGGTGCGGACGTAAGGGCCTGTTTTAAGTCACCAAATGCAGCGCCTGTCTTCTTAGTCCATACCACAATGTTTGGGGCCCTCTTCTTTGTTAAATCAGTCAAGGGCGCCGCTCTCTCCGAGAACCGGGGTACAAACCGGCCGTAGTACCCGGCTAACCCAAGGAAGGCTTGGACCTGCCGCTTGGTTCGCGGACGGGGCCATTTCAAAATGGCATCAACTTTGGAGCACTGCGGCCTTATGGTACCCCGACCCACCAAATAAATATTTGGCCTTGCTTAACCCAAAGAAGCATTTCTTGGGTTTAATCCAGAACCCGGCCTCACCAAGTGTTCGCTATACCGCTCGGACATGCTGTACGTGTTCCCTCCATGTGCTGGAATAGATGACCACGTCATCCAGGTAGGCAGCACTGTATGAGTTATGAGGCCAGAGCACTTTGTCCAGCAGACGCTGGAAGGTTGCTGGAGCCCCGTGTAACCCAAATGGAAGGACACGATACTGCCAGTGTCCGCTAGGGGTACTAAACGCGTTTTTTTCCTTCGCGGAGTCCGTTAAAGGAACCTGCCAGTACCCTTTGGTCATGTCAAGTGTGGTCAAGTACTGAGCCTGTCCAAGCCTCTCGAGGAGGTCGTCCACTCGTGGCATTGGATAAGCATCGAATTGGGAGACTTAATTAAGCCGACGGAAGTCATTGCAAAACCTCCAACTCCCGTCAGGCTTACCGACAAGCACAATTGGGCTGGACCAGGGACTATAACTTTCCTCAATCACACCTAGCTCCAGCATGCGCTTGATCTCAAGCTCCACTTCAGCCCTTTTTGCCTCGGGAAGACGATATGGGCATTCTCGGACAATAACCCCGGGCTCTGTCACAATGTTGTGCTCAACCAGAGAGGTCCTTCCGGGGTTTTCACTGACTACCTCCTGGACGGCTCGGATAACTGTTTCCAGCTCCTGCCGTTGTCTGGGACTTAAGTCCGTACCGAAGTTAAGGCGGTGTGTGTGAGCGAAGAGTGAGCGGGGCTGGCCGGAGGAGGGATCGGGGTCCCTGTCCTTCCACGGTTTCAGCAAGTTTACATGATAAGCCGCTCCTTTGGCCGACGATTGGGTTGACTCACCAAATAGTCGACCAGCCCCTTCCTCTCCTTAACTTCGTAGGGACCTTGCCAGTGGGCAAGCAACTTAGAGTGGGAGGTAGGCACTAGGACCATGACCCGATCTCCCGGGTAGAACTCCCGAAGAGACGTGCTGCGGTTGTAGTAACGGGCCTGTGCTGCTTGAGCCTCTTCCATGTGAGTTTTAAAGAGAGGCTGAATCTTTCCCAATCTATCGCGTAACTGTGCGATATACTCCAATATGTTTGTAGAGGGAAGAGCTTCTTCTTCCCACCCTTCTTTTAGAATGTCTAATATGCCCCGAGTTTGTCGCCTATATAGTAATTCAAAAGGGGAGAACTCCGTGGAGGCTTGAGGGACTTCCCGATTAGCAAAAAGGACGAGGGGGAGGAGCTGATCCCAGTTCCTTCCATCCTCTCTGACCACCTTACGTAGAATTTGTTTGAGAGTCTGATTAAACCTCTCTACTATCCCGTCGGTTTGAGGATACACCGCGGTCTTTAAATGCTTTATTTTCAGTAACTTGGCAGTCTCATTGAACGTCTCCGAGGTAAAAGGTGTCCCCTGGTCTGTCAATACTTCCTTGGGAACACCCACGCACAAAAAGAGCCCTAGTAATTTCCGTGCGATGGCTTTGGAGGTAGCTGAGCGCAATGGAACAGCTTTGGGGTATCGTGTAGCATAATCCACGAGGACTAAAATGTACTTGTCTCCTTGCGCTGAGGGCTCAAGGGGTCCAACCAAGTCGACCCCGATTCTGTGGAAGGGAACATCAATCAGGGGGATAGGAACAAGAGGAGCACGGTCCCTCCTGGGAATTTGTTGCAGTTGACACTCCGAGCAGGAAGCGCAAAAGCGACGAACCTCCTCATTGATTCCCGGTCAGTAGAAACGGAGCTTGATCCGCTCCAGAGTTTTCTCGGTGCCCAAGTGGCCACCTAGGAGGTGGGTGTGTGCTAGCTCGCAGACCTGCCGCCGGAAGGTACGCGGAATTAGCAGCAGCTTTCTCTCCTGCCCATCATCCATTGCTACACGGTAAAGAAGGTCGTTGTCTAACACAAAGTGAGGGTTCTGTGGCATTGACTGATCAGTGCGCTGGCCATTGACAAAGACCACTGCATTTTTTGCAAACTTCAGGGAGTCATCATTCCATTGTTCCCTTCTGAAGGAAGCCGGCGTCTCTTTAAATTGAAACCGCAACAAGGAGAGAGGGTCATCGTCGACCTCAAGGGGCGTGGTTTCCTCCCATTCCGTCTCGGCTTCGGTGGATGAGGTACCAGCACGCGACAGCCCTGGGGTTGCCATGTCACTCAGGGAAGCCGCTTCGTCTCTGTCTGCCGGCTGATTACACGCCGTGGAGGCAGTCTGAGATGGCTCATTCCCGTCTATAACGAGGCCCAAAGTAATCCCGGGAGTGGTATGTGTCTCACCGCTTTTAATTTCAGGCCAGTTCCGCCCCAGTATCACCGGGTGTGGAGGATCAGGGAGGATTGCCACTGTTAATTTCCGAACTGATCCCCCGTAGCTGATGACACAAGTGGCGGCCCTGTACCAGCGAGTTTCCCCGTGGACACAGGTTATACCGACCTTATAGTTCAACCACTGTCGCGGTAGCACAGAACGGCGGGCAACAATGGAAGTGTTGCTGCCGGTGTCCAACAGAGCAGACGTTTTAAACCCGTTAACGACCACCGCGCCTGTGTGTGGTACCACCAACGGGTTTATCAGAGCACACCAACCCCTCCTCTTCTCGCCCCTGTATTCCACCTCATTCCCAAGCGGGTTGCGCGTCCGCGGCCCTGGGGATGCCGGCACAAGCTCTGGGTTGTACGGGGGGGGGCTAGGTGTTGGGACATACCCCGGCTGGGTTCGGCTAAAGGACGGTTCAGCTCCCCCAGATTGTGAGGCCCTCCTTTGTTTCTCTATGAGCTCTGCCATATTGTTAAAGTTTCTACCCCAGACCGGCTGGGTGAAGCTCCGGGGTAGCGTGTCCAGAAGCAGGTAGCAAGCCACCTGCTCTATTATTTGATAGGGCTTCAGTTCTTGTGGCCGTAGCCACTGCCCTACCTTTGCCCATAGGACAATGCTTGTTGAGGGGTCGGCCGCTCTGGTCGAACCACCAGTTTTTCAGGTTAATCACCTGCCAGTCTGGGGCACCCCTAGGTGGAAATCGGGGCTCTGGCTTTACAGGGAGGCGGGCACTCTCCTCCGAGAGAGCACAAACAGCCCTCTTTGCCTCCCCCTTCCGAAGCAGCCCACATCTGTGAGCCCCTCCCGAACACTCCCTGGCCTGCCTAGTAGAGCTTGCTGGGAGCAGAGCCTGTACCGGGCCACTCCGAAACACGGGGCACCCTCCCCGCCTGAAAACTCAGCCCCGGTACGCTCCTACCTGGTTGGGTTGCAGGTCCTGTCCCCTTCTCTTCCAGGACTTCTCGATCCTGTCGGCTATGCCACTGTCACAAAGTTGAGACATACTCAAGAAAAGGTTTGGGGCAGCCACCCGTATAATCTCGTATCCTGGCTGCAAAGTCATTCTTTCTATAAAGATACAGCACTGAAGTGCATACAACGAGTCCAAGACAAGACTGAGGGAAAAGGGAAAAAGGGCAGGCTTTTAAAGGGGAAGTGAGGTCATAAGGATCGGGCACGTGTTCATCATTCATTATGACATCAGGGGGGCCGGAGCTGGTAAGGTCTGTTTCCATTGGTTTGGTCCCGGAAGTGATGTCAAGAGAGCCAGGTGTAGTTTCCCAGGAATAGTCTACAGGGAAGTGAGAAAAAGAGTCAGTGCACTCTGCCACATCCCGGCATGCCTCAGAACTGCCTTCACTCAAGCCCTTTAGCTGCCTCCCATGCTTGCACGTGTGTGACAAGATATATATATATATATATATATATATATATATATATATATATATATATATATATATATATATATATACCACTGACTCACTCATCACAAAATCTCCCGAACCATGAGGACTTGGGACTTGAAATTTGGAATGTAGGTGTAGAAACGGTTTTAAAAATTTTGGGGTCCAAGCACGTTTTGTCTGTCTGTCCGCTTTTCACGAGAGAATTACTTAACGGATTTAGATCTGGTTGCTTTCTATAATTTGCTTGAACTTTCCAGTTGATTTTGCAACTTCTGTCATTGTGCTACCATCACTTCCAGTACCGATGTATTTATACAAATCCAAGAGAGTGGCTGTGGGCCGATAGCAGGGTGTGTGGGGCCTTCCTCATTCCCTCGCCAGCCTCTGTTCGAGTTGGTTTGCGTCTCACCTCGTGTTGGAGTGCACCTTGCCTCCGCTTAGCTAGCAATACCTGTTTGTTCAACAGACATTATCATCTACAGATTGTTAAGGAATAACGTTTGACGTTTTTGAGAGAAAGATCAGAGCTCCATGTGTTTTAGAGGGTAGCTGCTGATTGCCAGAGATATCATGGCCATGTGTTTTTCTCCCCACGTGGGGAATGCTTTGTCCTGTTTCATTACTATGTGGGCATAGCCATGGGGTACAGCTAGTACTAACATAAATGAAGGAATAAAAAAATGAACAAAACAGACATAAAAATGGCATTTGAACACCAGCTGGGGAGGAGCCCTGAATGAAATATAAGTTTTTTAACAGTTCGAGAAATTTTTGGGGGTGGCGCAGTGGTAGTGCTGCTGCCTCGCAGTAGGGACACCCAGGTTCGCTTCCCGGGTCCTCCCTGCATAGAGTTTGCATGTTCTCCCTGTGTCTGCGTGGTTTCCTCCAGGTGCTCCGGTTTCCTCCAACAGTCCAAAGACATGCAGGTTAGGTGTACTGGCAATTCTAAATTGTCCCTAGTGTGTGCTTGGTGTGTGTGCCCTGCAGTGGGCTGGCGCCCTGCCCAGGGTTTGCTTCCTGCCTTGCACCCTGTGTTGGCTGGGATTGGCTCCAGCAGACCCCCGTGACCCTGTAGTTAGGATATAGAGGGTTGGATAACGGATGGATGGAATATTTGGGGTCCTCCTTCGTATGCAAAATATCAGATGTGGCCAACACATGACTTTTCTGTACTGTATATAAAACATAGTACTGTATATGGCATTTTTTTTCTAAATTTTATTGAATTTATTAAAATCAAATAACATTCCATACAAGCAAGTCAAGTTTTACAAAACTAGGTTCGAAACTAATCAACCAGCATATGACATTAATTTACCAAAATATATGCAAGCTGTAATACCATTGCTATGCTGGAAAATGTTTAACGTTAAAAGTTTTTTAACTTATTACTAAAATGTTTATAACAACAATTTGCTTTATCTTCTTAAGCAATTTTTTCCAGTTTTCTGCCATATATGCACAATGTTTTACTTATCTGGAAAAATATGGCTTCTTGTAGTACATGAAATTGTCTTCATGTGGAGAGCTCAAGCCTGTTTCTGGCTGAGGGTTTGGACCAATTGGCCCTGTAGTGTTCTCTGTACAAATGATCCCCAACCATTGGGTCCCAGGCTGCCACTGGTTGGTTGCAGGTTGCCATTTGTTGGATGCTCTATTGAGTTGTGGTGGGTCACTAAAGCAATTGACAGTGCCGAGTCATGTTTATCCCTTTTTTGTGTCTGTAAACTTTTCATGAATGGGGACCACCGCCCTCATTTCCATTCTTTAAACTCTTACACTCATGCTCTGTTCATCAAGGTGGGGACCACCCAACCCCAGCCTACAATGTCAATAAACCCATAAAAGTAAAACAGCAGCACAAGATGGTAATGTGATGGTGTAGGTCGGCTCCATGCTCCCTCTTTGTTCTTGGGAGCCTCTTGAACCAAACACCATAGATAACGTAACTGAGATGGGCTTGACAGATGAGGACAACACACACACGAAGCAAGGGGATATTAAAACAAACAACAGTGTTCAAAACGTGCAGTGTTCTAAATGTTCCATAAATAAATAATCCATAAAAGAAGTGAAAGTGGAGGTTAAAACAATCCCAATAAATATCCATTAAAATAGAGGTTAAAACTTCTTTAAAAACACTAGCCTTGTTGCCCCTTTAAAACCGACTCCTCCTTGTCTAATCACTTCCTGGATCTTGCAGGCCGAGCAGAAGTCAACCAGCAGCCACAGACAACCTTTTGCCCTGACTCATGTCCTCATCACCACTTCCTCAATGTTCCACGGGCAACCCCAAAGCTCTCTTGGCTTGTACCGCTGCCCGTCAGCTCCTCCCGGTACAAGCTCCCTGTACTCCCACTGCTGCAAGTCTGTGGACTCTTCCCAGCAAGAGCACATTCCTAAGCACAATGGTCGCTCAGCAGGAGTAACTGCTCAGCCCACTCCTGAGTCCTGGGCACACACACACACTCCTCCCTGGCGGTCCATACCTGTTCTTCTGCTTCTTTTCCTCACACCGGCTCTCTTTCACACTCCTGCCTCTCTTCTTCTCGATTTAACCTCCATTGTTTTTCCTTTAGTGTCTTCCTGTCTCTCTCATTCGCGCTTCCCTTTTAAAACTGGGATGTGGCACATCTGTGGCAGTCAGCAGCTCGTGGTGCTAATTAGGGTCACAGGCAATCCTTCACCTGTGCACTAAGTGCAGGGCCGTCCTCTTTTGCCACACTACCATGGCCCCACCTGAAGACGCGAGTCTGACAATTATTTATTTAAAACGCTAATCAGTTGTGGACCTCACTGTACTACAGGTAAAGGCTGAGAAACACTGCTCTGAACCCTTAGGTGCCTAAGCATGTGCATCTTGAACCTTTCAGTTTATTAATGTGGCTTGAAGGATATCACCCATAATAAAAGCAGGACCTGTGGTTTTTTCTTTTTAATTAGTATTATTATTTCTTTTGGTTGATACGTCAAGGTCATGCAGCACACACTAGTGAAGAGGTATGAAAAGTCCAGTAGTCTTTGTCTCTTTAAGCAGATCAGTATCATATATGCACTGTTCACAAGACATTATGCTTCATCTGGATTTTCACCCACCACCGAGGAGGGTCGTATTAAATTTGACAACTCCAACAAGGAAGCCTACTTCATTGAAAAGAAGCCAGCAGTATGAGGCCTCTGTCTCAAAGAAGCACAGAGATCTTGTGATGAAAGAATAAATAAGTATGTAGAAAATCGATTTTATGGTTGTTTTCTAGCCTTGCACTGACCTGGCTGTACAGTAGCTAGAGCTGCTGCCAGGCATGCAGAGTGTGTGACCTGCATACTCTTTCTGTGTTATTCTGGCTTGTTCTTTTTCACCTTAAATCGATCAGACTCTTAACTTGAGGTGCTGCTGTTTCAGTTTTGGAAGTTTTCTGAGCAGTGGGTAATTGCGAGGCTCTTTCTTTGCTTAATTTTTAAATCTTGGCTGTATTTTGTCAGATGCTGATGATGATGTCAGAGGGTATCACAGTGACCTGATGCCAGTCGAAACACTCCAGACACACACATCCCGTTGTTTTGATGAAAGGTGCTTGAACCTGCACAAGTCTTCACTAGTCTTTATCAAAAGAGGGACAGATACTTGTTATATAAGTTAATGTTAGAGAAGTCAGCACACATGCAGGAAAATTCTTGTGTGGCCCCATCATGCCAAAAATAACACAAACATACAAAAACTCTCCAAAAATGCTCATAATGTTTTCTTAGCATATAAATACATTTAAATGTTATTTAAAGTCAAATTTTTATGATAACCAACAATTCCTTCATATATAAAAATGTGGAAAAAGTAAAAAAGGGGTAGCAGGGGGATACCTTCTGGTATCTTCCTGAATATTTGTTGCAAAATAAATACTGGGAAAATACGTCATTTCTATTAAGACGGAAAAGGACTGTGTTGGTTTTGCAGATGATTGGGATGGCAACTCGTGTTAAGCTATGTTATACAGTGGAACCTCGGAACGCGTACAAATCGGTTTATGACCAAAAAGTTTGCAAACTTTTGCATCTGTTCACGACCACTGACTCGGTATATGAACAAGCCAGTTTCCCTTTCGGTTTGTGCGCGCCGATGATTTCCGCACGTGTTCAGTCTCTCCCTGTGCATTCCCTGTGCAGCGAGCAAGAGAGAGAGAGAGACAAACACACACACACACACACGAGAGAGAAAAAAACACGCATGCGAGAAAGACACATACACAAACACACACACACGAGAGAGAGACGGCTGGACGGATAAGGCCGAGAAGGCAGTTAAAGAATGTACCAGTTTTGTTTTTAAAGAGACAGATGCGAGCATTGTTTTAACCTCGTATTTAATGAAGACTTTTTTCTATTGGATTTTAACCTCCACTTCACTTCTGTTTACAGCGATCTGTTTGTAGCGTGCATTGTTGCAATGTTACTTTTCTTGGTGGTTTATTAAATTGCAGATTTTTCAAATGTTCATTTTTTTTTCCAAAAAAAGTGTTTTTAGCGAGCAGTACGTAGAGCTATAGCGCGAACTCTTGCAGTGTTAGTTTTCTCTGTTTTTCAAGGTTTTCTCAGTGTTATTCAATGTTTTTACATTTAAGTTTACAATTACGCTGTGCATTCTATGGTATAATTAGCTATATTTGTGCTTAAAAATCTTAAAAAAAATATATTTACATACAGTTCGTATGGTTTGGAACGGATTAATTGTATTTACATACAGTCCTATGGGGGAAATTACTTCAGTTTATGACCAAATCGGTTTACGACCAGAGTTTTGGAACAAATTATGGTCGTGAACTGAGGTTCCACTGTATCTGGAAAATTAAATATGTAGAGGAAGTTGTGTTGAGTCATGCAGTCATGCTGTAATAAGCAATCTCAATGCACGTAGAAAATCTAGGCAATAAGGCATAAACACCAATAATCTAATTAAAATTACTATTTTAGAGGAACAATTTATTAAAACTATAAAACAGATCACAGATTAAACAAAAATACACAGAGCGGCGCTAATAAAAATAATTTAGTCCCTATTCCAAATATCAATAACGCATATAGTATTCATCTCTGCACCTCCGAAACATTAAATATGGCATTATTAAATGTTAGAGCTTTAACTAACAAAACGTTTTTTATCAACGATCTTATTAGTGATAAAAAAATAGATTTTATTGCACTAAGTGAAACGTGGCTTAACTCAGACAGCGCGGCTGTTTTAATCGAATCTGCCCTCCGGATTACAGTTTTACTCGTGCAGACCGCCAGGGAAAAAGGGGGGCGGCTTGGCAAACATTTACTTGAGCCGATTAAAATGTAAAGATGTCAGTTTTGGTAAGTTCAAGTCCTTTGAGTATCTCGCCATTGTTATCATGGAGATTCTCAAGTTCTAGTATTATCCGTGTATAGACCTCCAAAATATAACAGCGTCTTTTTGAGGAATTCTTTGACTTAATGTCAATTTTAATTACTAACTATGACACACTCCTAATAGTTGGCGACTTTAATTTTCATATAGATAATCAGTGTGATCTAAAAGTAAAAGAATTTATGAACCTCCTGGATTCTTTTGATTTGAGACAACTCATAAATCAGCCTACACATAAAGCAGGTCATACGTTAGACTTAGTGATTACTAAAGGACTGAAAGTTGATATAAAGCAGATCATTGATATTGGTCTATCAGACCATTTTCTTCTACTTTTAATATAGAAATAATGATAAAAACACTCATGAGAAGCATATTGTTAAAAACGCTTCTTTGACTCAGCAGCAGCTTTAAAACTTACAAACATTCTAAGCAATCAGTCCGTTTATAGTGCCAACTATAATAGCGAGGATAATGTAAATAGTAAGGTGGAAAGATTTAATACTAAAGTGAGAGCTGCTGTTGACATAGTTGCACCTGAAAAGACAGTGAAAAAATCTTCTAGCATTGTTATACCATGGAAGACCCAAAGAGTGTCTGATTTAAAGAGAACATGCCAGAGCTGAGCGTAAATGGAGGAAGACTAAACTTACTATCCACTATGAAATATTAAAAGTCAAAATAACAGAATACAATAACACTGTCCGTCTTGAGAGCGCTGCTATTTCTCAAGATTATAAATAACAATGCTAGTAATCCCAGAGTCTTATTTTCTACAATTGATCGCCTAATAAACCCAGGTAACTCAAAGGAATGCCTCCTAAGTACTTCCAGTGAAACCTGTGAGGCTATCGCTGTATTTTTTAATCAAAAAATTAATGATATTAGAAATAACATAGTATATCCCTCCAACACTAAGGATCCTCCTAAACCCCAATATCCTGTTATAAACAAATTAAACTCTTTCACTAGGATAGGTTTACCCAATTTACAAAAAATAATCTCTCAATTAAAACCCTCCACCTCGTCCTTGACCCAATACCAACAAGGTTTTTCAAAGAAGTATCAGGTGTGCTAATTGATAATGTTCTGACATAGTAAATTGTCATTAGATACGGGGTCTTCCCAGACTGTCTTAAGACTGCTGTAGTTAAACCCCTACTTAAGAAACATAATCTTGACCCCTGCTCTTGAAAATTTTAGACCCTTCTCTAACCTGCCTTTCTTAAGTAAAGTTCTGGAGAAGGCAGTCATTATGCAGTTAAATGACCACCTCAATAAACATGCTATTCTTGATAAATTTCAGTCGGGTTTTAGAACAAATCACAGCACAGAAACTGCACTTGTTAAAGTAGTAAATGACTTGCGGTAAATGCAGACAGAGGCCATTTATCTGTTCTCATCCTCTTAGATCTGAGTGCTGCATTTGACACCATTGATCACAATATTCTTAGAAATCGCCTTAGTCAATGGGTGGGCCTCTCTGGCAGTGTCTTAAATTGGTTTGAATCCTACCTGACAGGGAGAAAATTTTTGTTAGTTGTGGGAATTTCAACTCGAAGACACATGATATCCGATATGGTGTTCCACAAGGCTCTATCCTGGGTCCGCTGTTTTCTCAATCTACATGCTTCCGTTAGGTCAGATTATCTCAGGGCACAACGTGAGCTACCACAGCTATGCTGATGACACACAGCTGTACTTATCAATAGCACCTGATGACCCGATTCTATTGATTCACTAACACAATGTCTGACTTGTATCTCAGAATGGATGAATAGTAATTTTCTCAAGTTAAATAAAGAAAACTGAAATCTTAGTGATTAGCAATAATGGATACAATGAGGCTATTAGAAATAAACTGGATACATTAGGATTAAAGTCAAGACGGAGGTAAAAAGCTTAGGGGTAATTGTTGACTGTAATCTGAATTTTAAATCATATTAATCAGATCACTAGGACAGCATTTTTCACTTAAGAAACATAAGTAAAGTTAGACCTCTTATATCACTGAAAGATGCTGAGAAATTAGTTCACGCGTTTGTTTTCAGTCGACTAGATTACTGTAACGCACTCCTCTCAGGACTACCCAAAAAAGATATAAATCGTTTGCAACTAGTGCAGAATGCAGCTGCTAGAATCCTAACTAGGAAAAGAAAATCCGAACACATTTCTCCAGTTTTAATGTCACTACACTGGTTACCTGTGTCATTCAGGATTGACTTTAAAATTCTGCTTATGGTTTATAAAGCCTTAAATAATCTCCCCCATCTTATATATCGGAATGTCTGACACCTTATATTCCAAATCGTAACCTCAGATCCTCAAATGAGTGTCTCCTTAGAATTCCAAGAACAAAACTTAAAAGAAGTGGTGAGGCGGCCTTCTGCTGCTATGCACCTAAAATCTGGAATAGCCTGCCAATAGGAATTCGCCAGGCTGATACAGTAGAGCACTTTAAAACACTGCTGAAAACACATTACTTTAACATGGCCTTTTTATAACTTCATTTTAACTTAATCCTGATACTCTATATGTTCATTTCTTCATAATAACTATTCATGGTGGCTCTAAAATCCGTACTGACCCCTACTCTCTTTTCTGTTTCTTTTTCCGGTTTCTTTGTGGTGGTGGCACAGCCACCACCATCTACTCAAAGCATCATGATGCTCTAACAATGATGGATGGATTAAAAGGCAGAAGTCTACGTGACCATCATCATCAAGTCCTTCCGTGAGAACCCTAAATCCAAAGAGGACTGTTTCATTTATGTTAGGTAGAATGCCCAGAGGGGACTGGGCGGTCTCATGGTCTGGAATCCCTACAGATTTTATTTTTTCTCCAGCCGTCTGGAGTTTTTTTTTTTTTCTGTCCCCTGGCCATTGACCTTACTCTTATTCTATGTTAATTAATGTTGATTTATTTTTTTTTATTGTGTCTTTTATTTTTCTATTCTTTATTATGTAAAGCACTTTGAGCTACTGTTTGTATGAAAGTGTGCTATATAAATAAATGTTGTTGTTGATGGGATAAAAGACCAATCTCCCCGGTGCAACCCTTGTGCTGATGACATTATGTTATGTAGCACCAGTGGAGCGGACATTGGAAGAATTGAGAAGGCTTTGGAAGATAGAGGAGTGTAGATAAGCAGTTTGGCGAGTGGCTGGGGCTGCTACCCAACTGGGACCCCCAAGAGGATCGCAGGAGGGCTTGCGCCTCCTCTAGACCACAAGGGGCCGACCGCCCCTGAAGTGCTGGGGGGAAGAAGACCAGGGACACCCTGAGTGCTTCAAGGTGTGCAGCTGGTACTTCCGCTACATTGGTAAGTGTCGGCGGAGGCTTGTCAGGAAGCACCTGGAGCTCGTCCAGGTGTGGATAAAAGGGGCCGCCTCCCTCCATTCGGGGACTGAAGTCGAGTGAGGAGAAGGACAGAGCTCGGGAGGAGAGGCAAAGAGGCGGCCTGAAGAATGAAAGAGGCAGTGTGAGGCCTGGACTTTGGGGTAGTTTTGGGGGTTTGTGTTGCACGTTTGTAAACAGTGGATTGTAAAATAAACATGTGGTGGTGCTTTAACCATGTCTACCTGTCTGTGTCCCAGGCTCGTTCCACAGCAGGAAGAAAAAAGAATATACAGTATGAGGTTTAGTGATGATCAGGATTCCGAAGTTAGCCTGCAGAGAGAGACACTGAAAAGAGTGAAGTTTAAATATCTGAGATCAGTGGTAGACCAAGATGGAGAATGATATGCAGAGTACAGTGTGGATGGAACAATTGGAAGAAAATATCAGGAGTATTGTGAGATCAAAGAGTTAAGGTGGAGGTTAAAGGTTGGATTTTTAAAACACTGGTAAGACCAGCAGAGATGTATAGAGCTGAGCCATGGGCAATAAAGGGAGAGCAGGAGAAGTTAGATATAGAAGAATTGGGATGGATGTGTGGAGTTACAAAAAAGGACAGAATAGGAAATGAGACAATCACAGGTACAACAAACTTGGGAGAGATATCTAAGAAATTACAGCAAAGTAGGTTCAAGTGGTATAGACATCTGATGAGGAAAGACAATGAATACGTGGACAAGAGTGATGGGACTAGAAGTACAGGGGAGGAGAAGGCAAAGATAGACAACACAGAAGTGGATGGATAAATTAAATAAAATCTGAAGGAATGGGGTTTGACTGAGGAGGAGGTTTAAGACCAAGCTTTTTCGAGCAGATTGATCAAGCACAATGAACCCACATAGAAGTGAGAAAAGATGAAGAGGAAGTAGAGGCTTGTCTGCTAAACAAACATAATCAGAAATTCTAGACACCCATTTTTATCAAGAGTTCAAATACTGTAGGCCATCTAAAGTTACATCCACATAACAGTAAGATTCAAAAACAAACAATACAAACAAGACCTCTTTTCTGCCCAGCAAGTGCCCCTTCTCGCCTGCACGTCCCTGCCATTATGTTTCTAAAGGAAGTTGGATGATAAGCTGTGCCTGCTGGTGTTTGTCTTGGGCTCACAGTTATGATGGAGGATGTATGTTAGGAAGAAGTTATTAGAATTTGCACTTCAACCTCTTCTAGCAGTTGATGTTTTGGGCCACACAGATTAAATTTTGCTGCATGCTGCTTGTGTGGGATGTCAAGGTGCCTCATGGAGCCAAAGGACCACCCAAAGTCCTTCTCTCCTGCCATAGTCTGTAGAGTTAATCAGCTAATCATGCAGCCATCCATGTTTTTTTTTTTTTATTAATTTTATTACAATCCATACATAGCAATCAAGTTTTTACAAAAAAAAAAAAAAAGAATTCAGTTAAGAACAGATCGATCCCCACCCCTGAGAGAGAGAGCAAGCCAAACGGCGTAAAATTTAAGGCTTGTAAACATACCTAAATTAATAAGTTCTCTGTGCTTTATAAACTTATTTTAAAATATTACTGATTAGATCCTGCCATGTTTTGAAGAAAGTCTGTACGGATCCTCTAACTGAGTATTTGATTTTTTCCAATTTCAAATAATATAACACATCGGTTTCCCACTGACTTAAAAGAGGAGAGTTTGGGTTCTTCCAGTTTATCAGAATAAGTCTGCGTGCCAACAGTGTAGTGAATGCAATCACAATTTGTTTGTCCTTCTCCACTTTAAGCCCCTCAGGAAGAACCCCAAACACAGCTGTTAATGGGTTAGGAGGGATTGTGAGTCCAAGGCTGTCTGAAAGGTAATTAAAAATGTTTGTCCAGAATAATGTTAATTTGGTGCAGGCCCAGAACATGTGACCCAGTGAGGCTGGGGCTTGGTTGCAGCGTTCGCAGGTTGGATCATGCCCTGGAAACATTTTGGAGAGTTTTAGACGAGACAGATGTGCTCAATATATAATTTTGAGTTGTATAATTGTATGCTTTGCGCATATGGAGCTCGAGTGAATTCTCTGCATTGCTACTTTCCACTCCTTTTCTGATATATTAATTGAGAGGTCATTTTCCCAGTGTCCTCTTGGATCTTTGAAAGGAAGGGATTGTAAAATGATTTTATATATTGTAGAGATGGAGTCTAATTCCTTGAAATTAAGCAATATTTTTTCCAGCGTGGATAAGGGTGCAAGATGAGGAAAATCTGGAAGGTTCTGTTTAACAAAGTTCCTGATTTGATGATAGTGAAAGAAATGTGTAGCTGGAATGTTAAATTTGGAATGTAATTGTTCATAGGATGCAAAGACGTTGTCTAAAGATCTCTAAGCAAGTTAATTCCAATTTTTTTCCAGATATTAAAAACTGCATATGTTTGCGAAGGTTGAAAGAGGTGGTTCTCCATGTTTGATTGCTGGGAGAAATGATTGTGGGATTTTTCTCTATGGATAATTTTGGTCAATGTTAAAAGTTGGACATAGATGCATGATGTGTGACCAGTGATGTTGTCGGCGAGCATAATGCCTAAACAAATAAAAGAGAAATATAACTGAAGCCACCAGCAGGGTACATCTTCTGAGGTATGAGCATTAATTATTATTCAGTTTTTAATAACTGTATGAGCGTAGATGCGTCTATACAAATGTGTCTCTCAGTAATCTTTGTGCACATATTACATTTCAATAGGTACCAGAAAAAAAGAAACAATTGAGAAAATCATCATCTGTAAAACAAACGTCGAGCAGAACGTGCAGCTGACAGCAATTGTCACAAAAAGGTTAGATTTCTGAATGTCATTTGTTTAAGAAAAATATCACATTGTTTCAAAGATTTCCTTCCAGACTTGATTTTCAGGTTTCCTCCCTAACATCATATTATTACGCCAACAACATTTTTTCTTTATCGTTTTCAGCATAAAATGATATTGTCAGTCCCAGTTAAATCCAATTAATGGCCACAGAAGCAGCAGCAGCAAGGTGCAGGACCCAACCATGAACAGGGACAATTTGCGGTCAACCATTAACATAACCAGCATGTGTTTGGTGGGGGTCTGGATGAAGCAGAGAATGTGAAACTCATCACAGGTAACAGCATGATCTAAACCTGGGGTGCTAAGGTTTATGAGACAGCAATCCTAGCTGCTGTCAAACACGGTTTAATTTCAGCACCACTTTTTTGACCCCTATTATGTTTCCTTTACCTGTTAGATTAATTGTCAGTGTTTGTATACTGAAACACAAAAATGATAAAAACCAGTACCATTGATAAATGTAAAGGATTCAGGCCCCTTGGGTATGACACAACAAGATTTGTGCGCCTGGATTTCTGCCATTCTGGCTCTGTCAGTTTGGATGGAAACCATCAGTGGGCAGCTATTTACAGGTCTCTCTAGAAGTGTTTAATTAGGTCCAAGTCAAGGTTAGGCTGGGCACCTCAAAGACATTTCCATAGTTGTTCCTCAGTTAATCCTGTGCTGCCTTTTGAAATCCTAACCCTAACCCAAACCTGTTAATAGGTGAACTATCAGCCCAGTCTGTGGTCCATAGTGCACAGAAGAAGGTTTTCATTATGGGTATCTCCGTACTCTGCTCCATTCAGTTTTCCATCAACCATATCTAGTCTCCCAGTCCTTGCTACTGCAAAAGCAACCCCACAGCATTTTGTTGCCTCCATCATGCTTCACCATTGGAATGGTATTTTGCAAGTGATGAGCGTGATGCTTTAAACTGAGGCCAAACAGGTCAATCTTGATTTCATCACAGCAGATAATCTTGTTTCTAATAGTATGAATGTTCTTTAAGTATTCTTTTTCAAATTCTAAGTGGGATTCTATGTGTGTTTCACTGGAAGAGGCGTCTGTCTGGCAACTCTGTCATAAAGCCAAAGATTAGTGGAGTGTTGCTGTGATGGTTGTTTTTACCTCCACATTAGTTCTCTGGAGCTCAGCTAGAGTGACCATCAAGTTACTGGGCACTTGTCTTACCATGACCCTTCTTCCATTATTGCTCAGTTTGGCTGGGAGACCAGTTCTAGGAAGAGCCACTATGCCATTGTGCTCTTGGGAACCCTCGATGCTGCAGGAAAGTTTTTGTAGCCTTCTCCAGACCTGTGCCTCGACACAATCCTGTCTCTGAGCTCTGCAGGAAATTCTTTTGCTCTGAAGCACACTGCCATCTGTAGGACCTTCTGTAGACAGGTGTGTGCCTTTCCTAGTCATGACCAGTCAATTGTATTGACCACAGGTGGCCTCTAAACAAGGCATAGATACCTCAGTGATAATCAATAGAATTTGATGCACCAGGGATAGATTTCAAGAGTCATAGCAAAAAGTCTCAATACTTATGCAACTGTGATATTTCAGTTTTTTTTATTTTTAAGAAATGTATAAAATTCCTTAAATGATGTTTTAAGTTTGTTATTCAGGGGGATATAGTGTTGTTTGATGAAGATAAAATGATGAGGTCCTGTATGGTGTACTTTTTATGAAACAGGTCTGCAAGAATTTTCACATTTGTACTTCTGTCTAATGTTAACATTAATAGCATCTGTCAGCCAAAGACAGGTACCAGCACACAGACTGGGCCTTAATGCTCAGACTTCCTAAAAATGGTGTTGATATTATATCTCTAGTTAAATATTCCTTTTTAAATCGCTTTTCAACATTTCATGCACAGACAGGCACACAGAACAGATGTTTGGCAGTCCTGACCAGACCTGATCTCACAGATCCTGTCAGGATTTCCTGCCTGTCTGTGGCTGTAGAAGGAAGTACGAAGCCCTGGATCTTTGTGTTTTTAAGCGTCTTTGCTATTACATATTAGTTTTGTTTCTTACTGCTTATGGTAATGCACTGCTTTGTTTGAAAATCCATGCAGTGCTCTGAGCATATACTGTATTGTTAAATACAGTTAAAAAAAAAAAAGAATTACGGCACAAAAAACTCTGGTGATCTCCTCCTGAAAGTGACATTGGCTCATGATAACATGGTGCTGATGTGACAGATTAGGAAAAGAACCCTAAACATGTCATAAAATGCAGCCTTATAAATTACAAACTAACATGTGACATGTTCTGCAGGCCAGATGGTCCGTTTGAAAGTGCCCAGTTGCCAGAACCTCGTCTCCGTTTAGTGCACACTGGTTAAATGATACTCTGTTCATTTATGGACATATACACCAGGTTTTGAAAGTTTTGAATCAAGTAGACATTTTTATACTTTTTGATAGAAATTAATATTTTTTTAATCTAGGAACCATTAACTTGATTTTAAAATACGTTCAATACAATACTAATGTTGTAAATGGCTATTACTGCTAATGCTACTGTATATACCGATAATGCTTATGTTACTACCAACAAATGAACAAGCAATTTTAGAAACGAGTAACATTAAAGAATGGGAGTGTTATGTTCATGTTTAAATTTCAAGTATATTTAGATGTGATCATCTTCTAATGCTAAGCAAGGTGTCTCTCTTAAATAATCAATGGTTACTAAAGCTTTTCTCAGGGTTTTTTCCAAGAGGGTTTAGGTAATGGAGCATAGAAACTGGTAATAAGTATGGCAAGAATGCTGATTTGTGATTATTTAAAGTGAAGATTTGTTTTTAGCACATTCTTCTTTATTATAGCACTGGGGGAAGTAACATGTTCCATGTTAGTTGGATATGCAATATAACTGTACACATAACATTATGATACTGGATACATACACTCACCCACGCAAACACGCACACACACACACACACACACACATATATATATATATATATATATATATATATATATATATATATATATATATATATATATCCATCCATCCATTTTCTAACCCGCTGAATCAATACAGGGTCACGGGGGTCTGCTGGAGCCAATCCCAGCCAACACAGGGCACAAGGCAGGAACCAATCCTGGGCAGGGTGCCAACCCACCGCAGGACACACACAAACACACCCACACACCAAGCACACACTAGGTATATATATATACATACATACAGTGGAACCTCTAGATACGATCACCTCTGTATACGAGAAATTCAAGATAAGAGGAAAGTATGAACGAAAAATTCGGATCTAAATACGAGCATTGGCTTGCGTAACGAGCCACGAGCCAGGCTGTGGTTATGCGTGACGTGTTTCCCAATCCGCCTCGACTCGGGGATTCACCCAAGCTGACGCTGCCAGCCTGTCAGCTCACTCAGTGTTCCTTGTTCTCCCGTAGCGTGAGGATCTACACCTCTGTGCGCTTGTGATTTCATTGTTTTGCTGTAGCAGTTCGCCGTATAAGCGTATCTAAAAATATTGCGGACATGCAGTCGGAGAATAGGAGACGATTGCCCTCAAGAGGAGTACTAGGGTGTTGTACCATGTTAGCCATTATGAATGTAGAGAAAAGCCTTTTAAAAGAGAAAATCTTTTTAGTTAGCCAGTAAAAAGTGTCATTTTGCTGGGCTTTTCTCTACCCTCAAGAGGAGATAGAGAGAGGCGCGCGAGCAAGCGAGCAAGGGAGATGAGAGAGAGAGAGGGGTGAGCGAGCAAGAGAGATAAGGAGAGGGAGACGCGCACGAGAGAAAAGAACCATCAGCTCAGTTATGATCACATGACGCTCAGCAGACAAAGTGTATCCACACTTATTTATCAGTGTTATTTGTTAGGAAAATTGATTTTTATGTTGATATTTTTGGGGGTGCGGAACGGATTAACTGGATTTCCATTATTTTCAATGGGGAAGTTTTGTTCTAGATACAAGAAATTCGCTATACAAGCTCAGTGCTGGAACGAATTAAACTCGTATCTCGAGGTTCCACTGTACAGTGAACCCTCGTTTATCACGGTTAATCCGTTCCAGACTATCGTGATAAATGAATTTTCGCGAAGTAGGATTCTTTATTTATAAATCGAATATTTTCGCAGTTAGAGTATAGAAAACCTGTTTACGACCTTCTAAATACGTTTTTTAACATTATTAGAGCCCTCTAGACATGAAATAACACCCTTTAGTCACCATTACACTCGTATTACCCAATATATTAGACAAAATAAGAGAAAATAAGACATATTAGACATTACAAATATCATATTACTAGGCGCACTCGCCTTTTAAGGCGATCGACTTTTATTCTCAATTTTTGTGCGCTCCATGTGTACATCAGGCATGTAAGTGTAGGGAATCACAGTAGAGTCTGGAACGGATTAACCGTGATAAACGAGGGTTCACTGTATATATATATATATATATATATATATATATATATATATATATATACACAGTATTATTGGACGATAGGGGGTGTCACTGAGCCATGAACCCTGGTCACAACTGACACAAACACTGTCATGGGTTCAAATACAATAGTTTTATTTCTTTCAAATACCTTTACAATGTCCCTTTGAAATGTTTCCCACAGCACAATATTCAGGTCAAATACCATCACAACGAAGTGCCAGGGACCTAAAAAATATCTCGTTGTGATGAAAATTTCGTAGTAATGAGATTCTGTATTTGTCACTATAGTGCTTTATTTAACTTGCGTCCAGGCGTTTGCAATAATTTCAATAGCTTCTTTCACATTAATTTTCATCTCCTCCTGTCTACAAGTTATGCTGACGAGAATTTTTCTCAGCATTTCCTTGCAATTATACAGTTTCTGGTTGTGAATGATGCCCAAATCCAATGGCTGAAGCACTGTTGTGCAATTGGGTGGGAGAAATTCAGTTTGAACATTATCTAAATGGGGAAGCTTGTGGTGAGCACCACAGTTATCAATCAGAAGTCAAATCATCCTTTTCTTCTTCGCCATATTTTGAGGTTTCTGAACTCTTTTGGGATTCCCCCACCCAATGGGGATGACATGCCGAAGTGCGTTCTGAAGTGTGATCGCTGTGTCTATGGAAGATTGTTTGTTCTTTGCCAGGGCAGGGCAACAGCAGGCTCAAAACACCACAGTGAGACGCCACAGAAGCGAATCCTAAAAGATCGTGGTCTCGATCCATGCTCCCTGTCTTGCACCCCAAAACATGAGGCTTATTCTCAGTACTTTAGCAAAACCAACTTTATTCAGCTTGAAACAGGAACAGCACAGTTATTTATTGTAGCATGAACTGCCACTCTCCTATACACAGACACAGCAGTCAGGCAGGGTCGTGGCCAGGTTAGTGCCCAAGTAATACCGTTCCCTGCATTTACAATGTTCCTTGCATCACCTATCGAGATCTTTTCGGAGTTGCTTCGGGGGCGATCTGCAGTAGAGCTGTGAGCCTGCTGTTGCCCTGGTAACAGAGAAACAGTCTTCCACAGATGCGGTGAGGGCACTTCAGTACTCATATCGTATGGGGAACCTGTCAGGACCATAAAAATACTTTGTTGTAATGAAAAGTTTGTTGTAAAGATATTTTTTAACTGAATTTTACCTGTACATAGAGATAGTGAATCCTTCCTCCTTGCTCCTCTTCCAACTCTGACTCCCTGAGTTGAAGCAGAGGGCTCCTTTTTAACCTGGGACCCTAAAAATATGTTGTGTGTTTGAGCAAAATCTGGAGGAGATACTTTCGAGTCAGTCCCAAGTTTCTACAAAGTAGGGAAAGTTCATCCTTGTAGCTTCCCTTAGCAGCACCTTGCAGCAGGGCTATAACATGAGACTACAATTCCCAGCATGCTCCGCAGCCAGGTAAATAGGAACAATGACATAAGAGTACTGCCCTCTAGCATGCTGGGGGAGTAACTGCTCCAAAAAGGCTACCTCTGTCTGGTACCATCCATTATTCTGGACTCCCTTCAGGCAAAGAATCAATTCCCAACTTGATCGAGATGGCAGTCATTTCTTCAACACAACAACAACATTTATTTATATAGCACATTTTCATACAAACAGTAGCTCAAAGTGCTTTACATATTAAAGAATAGAAAAATGAAAGACATAATTATAAAAAATAAATCAACATTAACATTGAATAAGAGTAAGGTTCAATGGCCAGGGGGGACAGAAAAAACAAAAAAACTCCAGACGGCTGGAGAAAAAATAAAAAAATAAAATCTTGTCCTTCCTGACCTTCCTTCCTGGCAAGGAACCACTTTTCCACCTTAACAGGAAGCTCAAAAATCCCACATGGCACTTACAATACACACATATATATATAGTTTATAGTGTGTGTATATTGAATTGTATTGTACTATATTGTATTGTATATATATAAATATATATATATGTATATATATATATATATAAATATATTTATGTATATATATATATATATATATATACACACATACACACAATGGAGTAACAGAATGCTTTCACAAAAAGTAAAAACATAACTGTTTTACTGATATACTATGCTAATGTTTTAGTCTTCTGAAATGAAGATGGCCCTTTAGAAATCACACAGTGACTGTTTTCTCCATGGCTGCTCTCCTGTGCCTTGGAAGCTGACCGCCTCCAGCCATCTGCTGATTCCATTCCTGCTCTGACTGCAAGTGCACAAACCTCAAATCTGAAATGCTGAAAGATGCAGTTGGGGTGTCTAGGATCATTTGGCAATTAAGAGATTCTCCCAGCAGGTGGCAGCAGTCACTAAGCAGTCATAAGTCTTCTTGCCAGAACTGCAAAACCATAGAACAGGTGGCAGCAGGTGGCAAGGAATTTCAGGCCGGCATGCACTAGTTCACAAATATGTTCAAAAAGTGCAAAAAATTAGATTGGGAATTGAAAAAAGTGCCTTCTTAAAATAGACATACCATACCATACCATTTTCTAAGCCTGCTTAATCCGAGGCATTTTACAATCTGCAGGCAACACGCTCTCTAAGCAGCAAAAAAGAAATGGGGTTGGCTTCCAACAACAGGGTTCCATCAATGCTCTACCTGCTCCCACTTTGAAGTGTCCATTCTGCGTGGCATTAAATACAAGGATGTGCCAGGGAGTGTATGAAGTTCTGAGTGTGCTGTCCAATATCTGATATACTCAATGTCTCTCCATGAAAAGGACTCTATCAGAACGTTTGAGAATGAAGGACACTTCTAATGTACAGTAAATGCATGTATACAGATTCTCTCCCACACTCAAGAAGCTTTACATTTACAGGTCAATAGTGCAACCGCTGTGTTACGTGCAGTAATTGGTAGCTTAATGTACCATAGTAATACAAACTTAGACTCCATTACCTTAGTCAAGAGAAGAGTAACCCTGGAAAACCGTGCATAATAAAAGATCAGAAAGAAGGTAAAACTGAAACCTGTGTGCACCTGCCAGTAATGTCTATGGGCAAAACCCCTTGAAGCTGAGTATGAACTTCTGGGGTCTTCTGAAGGTCTCCTCAAATGCAAGAAGAAGTCAAAGTGGCCACCTTTATTGGAACAAAAATGATTAAATGAGGGCAGCATGTGCAAAGGTGATAAACATAAAACAATTATTTAAAAAAGGAAAACAATAACCTTACTGCCCTACTACACCTACCTTTAGCAGGCCTTGTCTCACTGTTGGTGTGACTCCCCACATACCCAATCAAATACCATAAAAATTACTGCCACTGTCACCCACAACTCTCTCATTTCTGACCTCTGTTCTACCCATCAGTTCATCCCTTGCCCTCTGATTCAAAATTCATCTAAACGTGGTAGCATGGCCACTTTCTGCTGCCATCTTCCGGCCGCTTCCAGGAACTTAGATACAGGGCAGGATTCCTGTGGCCATGTGCCTTAAGCCCTGTCAGATGCTCCTGCCACAGTCAGTCTCAAGTTAGACTTGAAGGAACAGGCAACCTCCAGGTACCTGGGCAGCCAGTCCACATATATTCTCAGATCACCCTAATGCTTCTTAACCTTTTTTGAGTCATGGACCCCTTTAAGAATCTGATAAAAGCTCTGGACCCTCTTCCCCAGAAATATTCACATAAACACAACAAATATAATTTACTTTATTTATCGAGATTTGATCGTCTCATACACATATGACGTACACAAAACTTTAATGTAAACAATCTAAAGAAACACTCTTGTTTATGCAAAAAGTAATGACCACTCATTATAACTGTCAAATAAAATCATCTTTCGAAAATGAAAACAGATCTACTATACTACGTTTTCTACTACCATTACTACTACTACAACATCTACTCTAAATCAACAGTACCGGGCTGTATAATGAATATAAACATTAATTTTTATCTGACCCTCACGGACCCCCTAGGGATCCACAGACCTCAGGTTAAGAACCCCTGCCCTAATGGACTGTGTTGTGAATATTTGGGAGTGTTCATTTTTTCCCTCATTTCCAGTGAAGCTCCACCCAAACAGTGACTATGCTGGCATTTCAACCCTGAGCTTCAGAGCAGTAAACACATGGCAGTCACTGTCATAATTATCACATGTACCAAGAACTTGCATGTATAACCAACTGCACATTGTCATCACTCTCCAGCGGCATGAAACCCAACAACGAGTAACAACATAGTGAACCCCATCTTTTGAGGGGTGACAAGGTTGCGACTTGATCTGGGTATCGCTTGTACCACTACACTTTATAAACGAGGGACTGATGGAATCAGGCCAACACCCAAGCCCTACCATATTTTTCCACGCACCACCCAAATATTAAACGAACTCACCAGAAAAATGTCTAGCTAATATAGTACACACCAAATATACGCAAATATTTACAAACACAAGAACGTAAAGTAATAATAAATATATAACACAAGTCCCCCAGATGATATACAGTATACAGTCCAAAAAGTCCTTACAGTAATCAGTGTTGATGAGTCCCAAAGTGCAAGGAACATTTGTTCGGTAAAACAAAATGATGGGTAAACTGTTTCTTGGAAAAAGGAAGCTACACTGTCCTGCCACCAGTGTCCAGAAGGATTGCACAGTCCTCTGGTGAGCACCTCCAACATGAAGAGCATCGAGGACAGGAATGGCAAAAAACAAAGCTCACTGCTGTCTGTACCTGATGGCAGTGCAGACCCTTTTCAGCTATGCTAGGCCATTCAGAAAATGTTTTCTTGCTGCTGGAGATGATCAAGTAAGTAGCACAGTCAAAAGCTCTAGCATATCCGGATTTTACCCATACAGTGCCTACAATGACAAAATACAATCCCTATCAGCCTCTCTACATTTCATACATGCTCTGTATGAAGCCCCAGACTCCATATATTCAACCCAGTACTCTGCCATCAGTAGTGTTATTCACACATGGCTGACATTAAACAAGATATAGTAAACAAAAAGAAAACTCCACATGTGGCAACGTGACAAGAAGATCTGACTGAATTACAAGGAGGTATGTTTGGCAGGTGCTTCAGTGACAGACATTTTACGAAGAATGCTGTCCAAGGTGAAGATGGCTTTGAATTCAGAGAAAGAGACATCATCACTAGCAGGAATCTGTGGACAGCAGTGCCGGTGTATCTGAAGGAGTTCCCACCACTGGTCACTGTGCCATCACAAGTGTCATGATGAATATAAAAAGAATACAATGACATGCAAAAAGACCACACAAACAAAATAAAGAAGCTCATAAGTCCAGCAAGGTGCCCTCTGACTGGGATTGTCCTGTCTCTGTTGTAAGCCACCATTTAAACTGCCACATTCCAGCCATTTCAAATGATCAGGTTTATCTCAAATATCAGAACCACAGACCTGAAATATGCCTTCTGTGGGCTTTAAAACTCCCCCCACTGTGTCATCTTTAGGTTTATTACAAGTAAATAAGAACCAATAAAAGGTCCTCATAACTGTTGCTGTGGATGCAGTGACTGTTCCAATGACATGAACAACAGGAACTGATGAGAGAAGCACAATAAGCAAGTTAACATTTGTGAGCAGGCATCACTTATGGCTTATATGCATTTTGCAACCACATGATCATCAGAATCCCTTTGCTACTTGAGGCCTGAGTAGATGTTAATCAACAGCAAAGTGACTTCTGGACTGAGGGCAAAATCTGCTTTCTTTATTCCTTATTCTGCCTGTGTTTCTTGATCTTAGTCCATCGTATATGTCCTTAGCTAATTTACTTTGGAACAGTTGTCTGTTTTTGCGCATGTCTCACCTCTCTGGCGCTGTTTGTCTTCTGTCCTGTCACACCGGCTACTATGGACTTGTAGAATATTTCTAGCATCTTCCTGCACATATCAAAAGACCTGAGTCTCCTTAGCAGGTGCAGTCTACTCTGGCCATTCCTGTACAGCACAGTCCAGTTTGTTTTTTATGTGAACCCCCGGGGACTTGCAGTTCTGCACCACTTCTGCATCCTCCCTGTGAATAGTGACTTGTCTCAGAGGCTCCTTGGCCCGTCGGACGTCCACCACTTTTGTGCTGATGTTGAGTTGCAGGTCATTGTCGCTGCACCACAAGATGAAGTACTCCACGAATTTTGTGTATTCTGAATTATCTCCATTATTAATGTAGCCTATGATGGAAGAGTCATCTGAAAATTTCTATTGATAGTAAGCGCTTGTATTGTGCTGGAAGTCTGTTGTGTAGAGAGTGAACAGGAAGGGAGACCAGCTCTCTGGTGCTGATTGTCTTCTGTCCTGTAGGCAAATTCATCCTAGCTGCTGTCAACTTTTGTTATCCACCATGTCCAGATGAGTCCGGCCTTGTCTGTTAGCACTCTATGTTACTGCAGGTGTGACAAGAAACAACCCAATTGTTAGACTTATAAGGAGGAGGCGAAGGTTGGGAGCATGCACTGATACAGAAAGGTTTATTAAATGAAGAAGTTCATATTCGAGGACAACAGTGGAAATTAAAGGAAGTGCATTTAAGGCTGAAGCACTTCTTTACACAAAGAGTTGTGGGAATCTGAATCAAACTAGTGTGACAGATTAGGGCTTTCTTGCTCCCTTGAACCCTCAGACACCAGATAAAAAGTCCAATAATTATTTATTATAATAATAAAGTGCACAAAGCACCCTCCACTCCCAAATACTCAATAAACAATACAATAATCCAATCCTCCACTCCCAGACGCTTAGCCACCCTGCATCCCAACTCAGCTCGTCTGTATGGGATTTCCCAGAGTCCTTTATAGTCCTTGACCCGGAAGTGTTTGTCTCTCAGTCCATGTGACTTTCTATCACTTCTGGGTCAGGCAAAACTCCTTTTCTTCATCCCGGAAGCACGTCATTTCTTCTGTCCATGTGACTAGGACGTACTTCCGGGGTGTAGGGAAAATAGTTCCTGGACCTCCCTGCAGCGACTCCTGGCTGCCCCCATGGTATCCAGCATGGCTGTGCATTAAAAGTCCACTGTCCATAATTCCCTGCTGGCATTCGGAGCACCTCTTTGCTGCAAGGAGGGCTCCATCTGGCGGCCTGGGGGTATTGGCCGGGATGAATGGCCAGCCATATCTCACACTAGCGATACATGTAGTTGAAGCAGAAACCTTGACTACCTTTAAGAAGCATTTGGATGGGATACTTGGACCTGTGCAGAATCCTTAAGTCCTTTTTCTAGATGCCCATCGACATCTCTAATGTGGGTAGCCACTCCCCCAGGCGGCCGCTGCAAAACCCTGAAAACATTAGAGACTAATCTTGGTGGTGGATGCGTTGATAAAGAATGCTGCTAGCTGTGATAACTAATGCAAATTGCAGGACACATTGATCATCAACACTTTGCAGGCCTCTTGTCGGTCTAAGTCCCTCCCAGGGCAATGTCTGTCTGAGGGTCACTTTCCAATCAATTGCCAAATGCTCCCACAGCAACTGTACCCATTTTATTCCCACTAAGTGCAGGCTTGAAGGAGCAGTTCAGTACACACCTACCTCCAGTGGCAGCATGGCCTCAACTGTCTTCTCTCCTTTGTCAAATTTCTTATACGTCTACATACAAAGTTCAACTGAAAATACTCCAGTATTGAAATTACAAAAAGAATAGAACAATACTTGAAACCAATTCTGACTGTGAAAGGCAACTAAAGTAATACAGCAAGAATAAGCATGCCATGAAAATAAAAAAAAATTTGTAGCCTTCAAAATGTGTCTTCAAGAAAGGCACAGAGAAGAGCCTTGTAGTAAATGAGCCATTGTCACCTATTAGACTTGATAATTGCTCAATTACTAGTAATTGTTAAGTAACCTTCCTTTAATAACTGAACAGTTTAGAAGGCAGTGAGAAACATCATGATGGGGATCACCCAGCCTGAGAAAACACCAATAATTAATTCAGCATAAAATCACCAAAGACCAAAACAATCTGACTAGAAGAATTAGGAGATGAAGCATATGTTGAGCCTTACAATGGTGCCCCCATGTGGGCAATTTTTGTCACACATTCTGCTATGACTGCCCGACAACTTGGGGAACATTTTTTAGAAAATGAATGGACAGTTTTGGAAATTACATACATTACACTATTAAAATGCTGCAGTTTTCCAGAAAGAATAAAAAATTTTTTTTTTTTGGGGTTTCCAGTAATTTTTTGTCAGGTTTCAAGGTATCAAACTTACAAACAGCACTGTGGTAGACGTCGGAGGCCTACAGGAGTTGGAAAACACAGACAGTTTATCACAGGCCATCACCTGTACAGGATATGAATGACAGGAGAGGAGTAACAAAAGTCATTTCTGTCGTGTCACACCCTACTCACTCCAATAACTAGTTGTTTGCACTCCACCCCACTATTCAGTAAGTGACATTCAATATCAGGAATGGACCCTGTGGTATAGCGGGTCCACAGCTCTCTCAGCAAAGGCCCGTTTTAAATAAATAATCACCACGCTCACGGCTTAGCGAGGGGGCGTGGTAGGTGTGGCTGAAGCAGTTCTCAGGGCGATCTGCGATGTGGGCATTTGTCACCTAAGTGCACAAGTGAGGGACTGCCCACATCCGTGATTGTTTCTGGGGCTGCTAATTTGTCACAGCTGCTATGCCCTCTCTTGATATATAGAAGCGCGAGTCGGCTAAAAGGGTAGAAAAAGAAATAGAAAAAAAGGTAGAACAAGGAAAAAGAAAGAGAAAAAAGTAGAACAAAAAAGAAAAGAAAGATGGAGGTTGCTGGAGAGCACAGAGAAGGAGAGAGAGCAAGCCAGTGTGGGTGAGCAAGCGAGCGAGTGAGTGTGTGCTCGTAGGCAGCTGTACGGAAGCCTGGATGTTAGGCCGACACCCGGGAGTTGCAGTAGTGGTCGCTCCCACTGAGTGATTGAGTAGCGGGAATGACCAGTGAAGGGCGACTGGCCGCGTAAGGCTGGGAAGGAAGCGGGAGTCGGGAGACTTGGGAGGATAAACTCCAGTTTGAGAGTCCCGGCCGTTGGAGAGAAGCTAAGTCTTGAGTCTGGGTTGAGTGCGCGACCAAAACCAGGATCGGGAGGCCTCCAGACCAGTTTGAAATGGAGTGAAAGACAGCTGCAGAAAGAGAAAGAGTGTCTCGCCTGCTGCGGGGCCCAGACGGGTGAAGCAGGAAAGACGCTAGGGTAAAAAAACAGAGCTCTGAATTATATTTTAAAGGACTGCTTCCAGCATTGTTTTTAAGGATTGTTTTTTTCTATTTATTGATTTTTACCTCCATGTTTGTTTTATGGATTATTTATTTATTTAATTGCTTTTTGAAAAGCACTACACTTGATTTAATTTGAACACTGTTTTGTTCTGTTTATAAATAAAAGCACTTTGCACTTTGTACCATCCCCTTGCTATGTTGTTGCCTCACTGTCTAGCTCATCGGTAACATTACCAATGGTGTAGGGTTCAAGGGCTCCCAAACAGCAGATGGGAGCATGGAGCAGAACCCACATCGTCACAGACCCTCATGCATTTTGTGCCCCCATATCATTAAACCATTTCACTCCCATAGTAGTAAGCAGCAGTAAACTACAAATTGGTTTGCACTGCCAACTGTGTTACATTGTGTTATTGTCACTTCATCTGCCTGACAAGCATTGCATGATATATGAGATAATTCCCCTTGGGATTAATAAAGTACCTATCTATCTATCTATCTATCTATCTATCTATCTATCTATCTATCTATCTATCTATCTATCTATCTATCTATCTATCTATCTATCTATCTATCTATCTATAAGATACAGTGTGTGTCTGTTGTGTCATTTGTTACTGCAGGTTTATTTTACATTGTGCTGTAAAATACAATCAAGGCAACCAAACTGAATAATTCATCCATCCATTCATAGACTTACTTAAACAAATGGAGTTCTTGTAGGGTTGCGTCAGCATGCATCACATCTGATGAAGGCCATACAGGCCAAAGATTGTGTATTTTACCTTCTCTTCCTTTTCAGTGTGGAAATAACCTTTAACTTTTCTTCCTTTACTTACTTTACAAATTCATGATCATGGGGATCAGGGCAGGATTTGTGACAATACAGATAAATTAGGATTATTTTGTTTTGCTCAGTGCCCCTTTGATAAATTGCTCACCTCATAATTTGTGCAGCAGCACATTCACATCATTGACGAGAATTTGATGAGCTTTCAATTGAAACCTGAGAAGGTTAAAAAATGTTCTTATCATTGCTGCATAGTTTTTACAGACATGCTGTTTTTCTGATGTGCGTTGAAATCACATTAGTAAATTTCAATAATCTACATTTTGTTTTAGCAGTCTTAACAAAAATATAGTAATTGTACATATACAGAGTTATGGCAAGACACCTTCTGCTTCTAAAAGGGAGGCCATTTGTACGTATGGGTGAGGCCAATTACATATCCATCCATCCATCATCCAACCCGCTATATCCTAACTACAGGGTCACGGGGGTCTGCTGGAGCCGATCCCAGCCAACACAGGGTGCAAGGCAGGAAACAAACCCCGGGCAGGGCGCCAGTTTGTTGTTCATGTGAAATGCCAGGTACTTGTAGCTCTGCACCACGTCCATGTCCTCCCTCTGAATGCTGACTGGTCTCAGAGGCTCCTTGGCAAGCCTAAAGTTCACCACCAGCTCTTTTGTCTTGCTAATGTTGATTTGCATGCTGTTGTCCCTGCACCACAACATGAAGTCCTCCACGGCTTTCCCGTACTCTGACTTGTCCCCATTATTAATGCAGCCAATGATGAACATCTGCAGATTTCTGTAGATGGCAAGCACTGGTTTTGTGCTGGAAGTCTGTGTTGTATAGGGTAAACAGGACAGTTCCCTGAGGTGCTCCAGTATCACACACCATCATTTCTGACACACAGTCTCTCATCCTCACAAACTGCTGTCTGTTGGTCAGGTAGTCCATTAAACTTGGAGATTGTGGGAGCAACAAGATTCAAAGCCCATATAAACAATTAAAAGGTTCATAGAAAAAGCAGTAATATAATCAAACAATTGGACAATAAAAATCCAAACAACAGAACAATATGACTCCCAGGAGTGCTACCCAAAGGCTTGTCCAAACAAGTATGTCTTAAGATGACCTTTGAACGTCTCAGTGAATTGAGCCTGATGCAGGTCCATGGGGAGATCATTCCATAAACTCAGTGCAGCAGACTGAAAACCATCATCACTGTGTAGCTTCAGTCTGGGGCCTGGTACAGAAAGGAGACCCTGTTTCCCACATCTAAGAGCTCGGCCAGCAGTGCATTGGGGTGGGGGGTGGTGGTGGATAGTCTATAAATAAGAACCTGGACTTAAGATTGAATTGTAAATTCTACTGGCAGCCAATAGAGGGATGATAAAGTCAGTGTAATATGAGACCTCCAGTTGGGTTTTGTTAAAAACCTGGCAGCTACATTAGTACAATCTGCAGATGGTTCAAGCAGGTTTGTTCACACATGTAAATAATAAATTACAAGAGTCTAGGTGAGACGAGATGAAAGCATGCACAAGCATTTCCATCTCTGTCATAGTGACCACAGTTCTAAGCCTAGGAAGGTTTCTTAGTTGGAAGAAATGATGACGACTGAGAAACCTGACATGAGCATCAAAGGTGAGAGACTGATCAAAAATGACACCCAAGTTACGAACAGACATTTGTGTAGAAGTAGATATCTTCATAATCCTTTCACTTATGACAGGATGCAAATCAAAAGACACAAACATCAAGACCTCAGTCTTTGTGTATTTAACTGTAAACTGACAAATAACCAATTTTTCAGTTTCAACAGATAGTTGTTCAAGTTTGTTAGGTTGTATAATTGCTGAGGATTGGATGAACAATAAAGCTGCATGTCATTAGAATAAAAGAGATAAGAGACCTCATTAAATGAACTGTAAATTTGAGCTAAGGGGAAAAACGTATAGCAAAAAAGGAGAGATCCCTGTGGCACTGGCAGAAGGGCATTCCTCACAAAGATGGACAAACCTTTATGAGTTAAGTATGATCAGAACCAGGCCAAGGCTGAACCCGAAATGACCACAAGATTATGTAATCTGTTCAAGAGAACTTCATGGTTCTTACTAGATTTTACTAAATTAATTCAGCAGACTATTTCTTTAAAGGCCTCCCAGAAACAATATACTTACCACACTGTTTCCCACAATCCCACTTTATAGAAGCTTTTAATGCTGTTGTTCCATAAGGGAAGAAAAAGTTACCACAAAAATAAAATACAGCCTGTCCGTTCATACTGTCGAAGTAAACAATTTAAAATATTAATATTATTTTAAAATGCCAAAGTCGTTTGTTTAAATTTATCAATTAGATTAGAAAATAATTATTTAGTTAATCAGAAATAATGCAAAGTGTCTGTACCTTACTGGTTCTATATTTATTTACACTTACACGTATTTCTTTCAAATTCACCAACTAACATCCTGGACCTCATCTTTAAAATTCTTACCTGTTCATGGCGTAATTCCTCATTTTATCCTGGAGTGCCTCTGCAACTTGTTTGAATTACATGACGCTTCTTGCCACTGATGGAGCAGCTCATTTAATCCAACTGCATGCCTGCCGTCTGCCTTCACTCCACCACAGCACTGATTCCTCCAACTTATCCTGAGAAAATCAACCAAATTTTCTGAGAAGCAGAGTGGTTTTTTGAGCACAAACACTCTCAGGTAAGCTGATCAGTTGTCTCAATACTTTGTTTATTGGATGGTCATTGAGAAAATAAAATTAAACTAATAATGGTAATAACTGAGATTTTAAAAAGGACAGTGAGAAGAAAGGGGAAGTGCCCATTAAAAATCATGAAAGTAAGCATTATTCTGAATTTCAGAGAAATCAAACCACATGCTTTTCGTAATTTCTGCAGCTGCAAACACAAAGCTGAGAGATGCCATCTAAATGAATAAAATGTGAATTCCTTGCAGGCATGGAAGCTTCTGATTTAAAAGAAGAAGCCTTGCAGCCTCTATGGCACTTATGGCAAAACTAGCCCTGCTTCCCCTTGCTATCGAGGACAAACCAGCATTTACAGATCAAGCAGGACGGTTTATTAAGGACTGGAGCTGTTATGAATTTCTTGCTATAAAAGCTTCTCACATGGTGTTTATAGAAATGCTTACATAACCACAGGCTTTGTTTTTAAAAGTGATGTGAGATGGGCTGTCTGCGTGTCAGCGTGTGTGCGCCAGGGTCACTTACCAAGCTGTCAGGCACTTTACGTTATGCCAGGCGGGCTTTGCGCGACTGAAAAAATATTTTTTGTTTTCACTGTACTTCTGTTCAAAAGTATATATTTAAAAAAGTGTTAGTAGAATTCAGTACATTGCTATAAATTAAAAAAAATGTTCAAATACTATTTTTTGAACGTATATTTTTCTTGGTTATATAAGAAAATCAAAATATCATTTAAAATGTCCTTAAATAAATTAGCATTTTGATTCCTCATTTAAATTAAAAAGTTACAGCCTGCAGTATTTCACTTGCAGATGCAGGTGCACACTTTGAAGGTAGTAAACATTCAATTCTTCCTCTGCTTTGAATGTAATATGAATTCTCCATATTGGATTGTGAATTGAACGTCCATAGCAGGCATATTCATATAATTTTAAGGAGGCTAATTCACCATCTGCATTCATGTCGGTTGGGGTTGGGGGCCACCACCATGAAGATGTGCTAATGTGCCACATTGAAGTCTTGTGTTAATGTGCTTACATTTGGATCTGTCTGACTTTTAATGCAGAAACCACATAACATTTGGAGTTAATGTCTAATACTCGGAGGAACAGAAAGTCTAAGTGCCTCTTTAAAGAAACACTCTAACAAAAATTTATTCTCTTTTTATATATTATTTACTCATGTGGTTTGTCATAATCTAATGTTTTTATAGAAAATGGAGATAACAAAGCTTCTGACAGAATGGGCGTCTATAAAGGTCAATGCTGGACCAATGCAAACAGTATAAAAATGTCTTTGGAGAGATCGCACATTACTCATGTCACATAATCCACACACCAAGTCATCCAATCTTATGCCTGCAACGTGCAAAACTTATGCATTTTTTCTTAGAATACAGTGATCCCTTGCTATATCGCACTTCGACTTTCGTGGCTTCACTCTATCGCGGATTTTAAATGTAAGCATATCTAAATATATAGCAAGGATTTTTTGCTGGTTCGCTGATTTCTGCGGGCAATGGGTCTTTTCATTTATGGTACATGCTTCCTCAGTTGCTTTGCCCAGTTTGTGAGGGACGCTATTGCAAGATAGCTGAGAAGCTACCCAATCAGAGTACGTATTACATATTAAATAAAACTCCTCAATGATGTACGATACGCTTCCCGTGCGGTGCTTCACATACTTGAAAGCCCAAACAGCACGTATTGATTTTTGATTGTTTGCTTGTCTCTGTCTCTCTCACTCTCTCTGACATTCTCTGCTCCAGATGGTGGGGGTGTGAGCAGAGGAGCTGTTCGCACACTGGTCTAGAGGATATGGACGCTACTCTAAAAAATACTGAAAGACTACCTTTACATTGCTGCCTTCCTTGTAGCTGCTTTGTCCGGTGGTGCCTCACATACTTAAAAGCCCAAACAGCCCTATTGATTTTTGATTGTTTGCTTTTCTCTCTGTCTCTCTCTCTCTCTCTGACATTCTCTGCTCCTAACGCGCACTCCTTTGAAAAGGAAGATATGTTTGCATTCTTTTAATTGTGAGACGGAACTGTCATCTCTGTCTTGTCATGGAGCACAGTTTAAACATTTAACTAAAGGGTGTTATTTCATGTCTAGAGGGCTCTAATAATGTTAGAAAATGTATTTAGAAGATCGCAAACAGGTTTTCCATGCTCTAACTGCAATAATATTCAATTTATAAATAAAGAATCCTACTTCGCGGAAATTAATTTATTGCGGCAGAGTCTGGAAAGGATTAACCGTGATAAATGAGGGTTGACTGTATTGCTAAATAAATGCCTCTGGAAAATGAAATTAGTCAAACAGGAATTCCATTCACACCGAATTACGCTTTTGAATTGAAGACCTGCCTCTCCCCCTCGTTCATTGGTCTTGTCTTTTTTGGGTGGGGTGGTCTTTCAAGAAGGCCACTGCATAAAGCATATGCAAAAAAGTGAAATATGCATGGCTGACCCCCGATATGATATGCATGTTAAAAAAATACTCCGTTGAATGACATTTAATATTAGATGATTTGAATCTTTCTACCAAACCAAATTTGATACAGGAAGAAGTGTTATGTGATATTTATTCTTCTGCAACATATCTGGAGAAATCCCGCAGTCTCTTCTGTTAAGCTTTTTTGAACACCTAGTATTGCAAATGGTAGAAAAAAAATAACATTGTCAAACCCGCATAATCCAATTCAGTGTCACGTGCAAACAGAAACAACCAAGTGTGAGATTCAAACTCAGAATGCGGAATCCATGGGGCAGCACCATTAGTTAATTCACCACCTTGTGGTTTGCTCATTGGTTGCTAATGTTGATTCAGCTGGTCTGTCTAGATGGGGGAGTACCCTTTGTATCTCCAAATCTGTTCCCTCGCAAAGCCCACCACTTGGAGGTGGAGGATGAGTCTCCCAAATATTTCAAACTTGAATAAAATTACTAAGACTGAATCCACGCCATGTCACACCTTTCCATGCTCAAACTCTAATGAATGAATATGTGCTCATTTACCAACTGTGACTTTTATATGCAGTATTTGGCATTTTGCTACTACAACTGTACAAAAGGTTCAGGTTGTCTCCCTCCGTCATCAAATATTGTTCCTCCTGTGATTTCTTGATTGATCTTTTCAACATTGCACAAATGATTCTATGAATACTGTTTACTAATATTAACTTGAAGAATCCTCTACAGTTGTGATTCCCAAGCTCAGTCCAGGGAACCCACTGTGGCTACAGTTTTTGTTTTAGATTGCGCTGGTAATTGAGCCCAGGTGGTGGGCCCCTCTGAAGCTACTGCGGTACCAACCCTACCTAAGGGCCAAGCGGCCATAAGCCTGCTACTGAGGCCTTGGCTTTTCATGGTACTTCTAAGACCCATCTTGGAATTCCCTTAGAATTACTAGTTTTGACATTTTGCTTATGTTTTAAAGTTTTTCTTGTAGGTTTATGAACTTGACTTCACATGGTCTGTTTGGGTTGCCTTTAAGGTTAGGGTGAAGTATCCTTTTGTTCTTGTTCCGATTTGGCCTTTGCCAAAGTCTGCTTCTAAAATTTGAGACAATGCTGATGTTGTGTTTGAGCCCCAGTGTAGTCTTGAGACCTACCTTTGTATTGAGACTCTTCTTTGAGTTTAAGCTGGCAGGTCATAACAAACAGACTAGCATTTGAAACCCAGAAGCTGGGTCAGGGCTGTATTTTCAAATGGCATTCAAATACCACAGACAGAGGAAAAATGAAGATTGATTTTGACCTCTTTTCCATAAACTGTGTTATGCTCTGGTTACTTATTTTGTACAGGGTTTTGTTTATCTTCCTATGGAGGTTTTTAGCTATAGAGAATTAATTTTTACATTTATTTTGTATTTGGAATTATACTTAAGTTAGTTAGAAATCTAATAGACTTTTTCAAATTTATTTTGCTTTATTATGAAAATGGCAGTTGTCAAAGCATGACGCCCTATGCACCCTATATCCAGTAGGAGATGGACCTATAAGTCTTTATGAGTTTCAGAATACTATAACTTTTTTACATGGCGGGAAAGCTAATGAGCCTGATAGATGAAGCAGAATTTTATTGAAAGAAAGAAAGAAATAACTATTTAGTCAATTAATGCTAGCTATGTTTGAGGAAGCAAAAGAAGTCTCTCCTATCTAAAACATGTTGGCATCCTGTAGACTAATTTCATTATATAAAAGTTCTTCTATTCATGAATTTGGTTAAATATGATTTTTCAAATGAAGGTAAATACCGTAAATCCTCTGACAAATGTTTAATGTGAGATATTCTTTTGTAGACATTTTAGCTCTCTATGGTAGTGCTACTTCTTGATGCAGACAAAGCTTTTGCTCTTAACTGAGCTCCCTCAATTTAGGTTTGACACATTTTTGATGCATGGATTAAAATATTATACTCTGGAGCAGAATCAATATTTGGTTTAGAATGCACAACAAGCTAGGGCTGCCCTTTCTCAACAGTGCTACTTTCCATTGCAATTGAACCTCTCATCACCTGTTGTTGCAAGCTAGCAGATATACGGAGGATAGTAAGAGGGGGATTTGAAAAGTAAGTATCTTATAATGCAGATCACGGCACTTTACTGAATATTAACAGTGATATACAGTACATCGCTACCTAGTGTATTAGGTAAACTGGAGGAATTTCAGAGAATCTGCAGGTTTAAGACTATCCTAAAAAAGTGCATATTATTTATAGTTGGTGCTCTTGCACTTTAGCTTTCTTTCAATCATTTTTTAAAATAATTCAAATACTATATCTTGGAGTAACAATTACAAAAAGAAATACAGTAATCCCTCGCTATATCACGCTTCGACTTTCGCGGCTTCACTCTATCGCGGATTTTATATGTAAGTATATCTAAATATATAACGCGGATTTTTCACTGCTTTGCGGGTTTCTGCGGACAATGTGTCTTTTTACTTCCTGTACATGCTTCCTCAGTTGGTTTGCCCAGTTGATTTCATACAAGGGACGCTATTGGCGGATGGCTGAGAAGCTACCCAATCTGAGCATGCAGTTAAGTTCCTGTGTGCTGACTGGCTCAGCGACGGAGTGCCAAATTCGATTCCGCTGCGTTAACCAGGAAGTCTTGTCTTGCTCATTCAGCATGACCGTGTTTCACTGTGTAAAGAGTTAACTTTTGTGCTCTTTTGTGTTTATCTTTGTGCATAGTCAAGCCCTTCATTATGGCTCCAAAACGATCTGATCCTGCTATTGCTTCAGGGGCCGTGCCCAAGCGCCATCGGAAGATGCTAACGATTGCCGAAAAAGTAAACGTTTTGGATATGTTGAAGGAAGGGAAAAGCTACACCGCTGCAGGACGCCATTACGGCATCAATGAGTCCATGATTCTTTTTATTTAAAAAGGGGGAAAAGAATATACGATCTACGGCCACAGTGTCCTTATAACAAGGGAGCAAAATGAGTTGTAAGTGGACGTAATAAGGCGGTAGTCCGGATGGAATCTGCTTTAGGGATTTGGATTGAAGACTGCCGGAAGAAGAACAACGGTGGTGCTACACAGTCGCCTGAAGAGGCTCCTTTAGAAGAGCTGTAATGCTCTCCTTTGTTGTGCAGTAAAACTAAACTCATCATTATCGGACAAGTTGTTGTATCATTGTTGGAGAGTAACAATAATTAATTTTCTATGTACAGTACTTATTACATGTACGTACGTTTAGTGTCACTGTACACACATTTACTATATAGAATTTTTCCTGCATTGTATGTATTTATTGATGGTGGCCTGTCTATTGTAATGGCTGTAACATATGTGATATCAGAGACACTCAATATCTTTAAAATAATATTTAGGTTTTACTGTATATAAACAGTGTGTTTACATACATAATTTCAATTAATCTTACCTAATATCTAAGAGTTTACAAAGGGTTTATGCCTGTATAACTGTGCGGGGAATATTTATAAACAGTGTGGGAGAGTTTATAAGGGCTTAAAATATTTAAAAATAACCATACAAACATATGGTTTGTACTTCACGGATTTTCACCTGTCACGGGGGGTTCTGGAACGCAACCTCCACGATCGAGGAGGGATTACTGTATAACCTTTGAGAAAATTTTATGGCTAGACATTAAAGGAACTGCACCTCTTCACTTTATATTAAATGAAAGAATTAATCCTGTCACGATGAATATCGTCTCAGAGTAAATTAATAAATCCTTCATCAAAAACAGGCACAATTGTAACCAGATTTATTTGGAATGCAAAAGGCCATGCATTGAAAAAGTTCTATATTACAAAGATCTAATGCAGAGGTCTTAATTATGAATATACTGTGGACTGGGACCCGGACACAGGTAGACAGACATCGTTGGCTCCACCACACACTGTTTATTTTCAACAATATTTACAAGATTAAGTGCACAACAAACCCCAGTGCTTCTTGCACCGATTCCCCACTGTTCAGGCCTCACAGTCTTTGTGCCTTCCTGGAGGGAGGCGGCCCCTTAAATAGGAACCCAGATGGGCTCCAGCTGCTTCCCAGAAGCCGTCCGGGTGTCCCCTGTCGTCTTCCCCCCAGCACTTCCTGGTGTGGCGGAAGTGCTGGGCTCCCGGGATATTCAGGCACTGGTGGCCATGGGTCCCTACAGGGCTGGGCTTCCAAGCCCTTCACCCGAGGCCCCCAACATAACCAGGACGGACACCTCCTCGCGGTCTGGAGGAGGCACAAGCCCTCCTCCGGTCCTCCTGGGCATCCCAGCCGGGCTCAGCCCCGGCAGGGGACCACAATACATATAGACTTTGTATAGAACAAGAAATAAATTGAATTTTAAAAGCTTAGTTAACTTTGCAAAAGAAATTCTGCTCCATATCCTAAATATACAGTATGCTTTGCTCTGTGCACCATCTGCTACTAACTTCCATCAGTTTATCAGTAGTCTGGTGGTTCAAATTCAAAGTGTAACAGAAACTTACAGTGCAGGTCAGTGTTAGTTGTACTGTACCTGTACATGATAATCATCTTTTCCAACTTCCCTCAAAGTACAAAGTTTTCAATATGTGGAAGATTCATTGCATTGGGATCCTTCTAGATTTCTGTATTTGCTAATATGTTTAAATCCTTGTTAGAAACATCTAGCTTTCAAAAATTAAATCTTCCTGCAGCCCATTTCTTCTATCATGTGCAAGTGAGAAATGTTGCTAAAAGAAATCTGCCAGGTTTCCATAATCTTCTTTTATGATTAGCAAATGAAACCTGTAGAAAAAAATCTTTCCCTGCCTGTGAGACAGAATTGTAACCGCTATTACAGCCAATCTGCTCTCAGCAGTGTTCAGCGTATTATCAAATCAGATGATATTGCCTAGTGAAAAATCTGATGTGATATCTTGCAGTGCACTGCTTTCTTGTCATCTCATCTTTTTTCAATTGGAAAAACCCCATTTCACCTATTACAACATAGTTGGAAGAGGATGTCCTATTTTATTTAAAATTACAAAAATGATTTTTTCTGTTTGATTAACATAGAAAAATGCTCCTTGAATAAAAAATTCAAGAAACTGTTCAAAGCGTCGTTAGAATTTTATGAATGTTTTCCCCTAAGTAAGCATGCTGAGCCTCTGTCAATCCTCTAAATGCTTCATAATCTTTTTAGTGTCAGTCACACACACGCTTTATCAGAGTTTCTAGCTCTCCAGAATGGTCAAGGATGATACTGGGGTTGAATTTGATATGAAATGGTAATTGATTTTTGCAGGACTAGTTATTTTGTACCCTATTTTTCGTAAAGTTTTATTTATTCCAAATCTATGCATTACAGAAGAAGTCTTATAATATTACTTCAATGCTTCAAAGCTAGTAATTTTTAATTAGAAAAACAAAATACACTCAACCTTAGAATAAATGCGGGATGCAGTAATTATTACTCTTACTTGCAAAACAAAAAACTGTATGCGTTACTATTGATGATTCATACTGTGGCAAGGGTGATAATAGTTTTAAAAATATGTTATTATTATGAATGTACAAAAGAAGCATCAGCAAGAACAGTTTAATATATATACTTGTCCAAAATTTTAAAACACCCCAGTTTTTACAGTATTTATTGAAACTTAAGCAGGTCAAGTCTAGTGAATAATGGGAAATGGTACAAGGGTAAGCAGTAAGCTGTCAGGAGTATCAAAAAATAGTTTAGGTTGATTAAAAAATTATGTAATTTTCAGAGTAATACAAAAAGGGCTTTTTCAGAGAACAAGAACAAGTTAACAATTTACAGCTTTTCTGCTGCAATGAAAGTTAATTAAGGTTGAACAGCATGTGTGATAGGCATCTCACAGCACATATTTTGAAATAGCCGAAGCTCACAACTATGAAGCTGCACACATTCATTGGATTGAGCCTTACTATTTGCATTACAAGATGAGATAACAGCATGAGACAAGAACTGTAGTTAGGGCCATATTTATAGCATCACTACTGCTTATGTCACAAATGCACTGATTGTGGTCATATGACACATCTTCTGGGTTCTATAACAAAAGAATGAAACAAAACAAAACAAATATATATATAAATCTTTGTAAAAAAATGGTTAGCAACTCACACAAATCAATATCACCTGATAAAAAAACACACACCTATACCTACCTTTTCAACCCATAAAAGCTAATTACATTGAGATAAGTCTTCCAATGCAGTGACACATGAACGCTTCATACTTTACATAGCAGACAGATGAATACATATATTAACTCTTTCAGGGCTAATGTCGACTTTTGTCAAAAGGAGGAGTTGACGATGGTAATCGACTGTCAACTGTGACAAAAGCCACCATTATGTTTTAGTTGGACTCTCATTGCTAGAAGGAAAGTTAGATTCATTGGTTTGACCGAGATTTCCTGCGCTCGCGTGAGTAGCAAGGCGCAAACAATGGCAAAAATGGGACTGACATAATGGTGAGAGATCAAAGCAAAAATACTCCATGGACGATGTTTTGACTATTATTATCTCTGAACTGGACTATGACTTGTCAGATTTTGATACAAGTGATTGAAAATGAATGTGAGCTGATTGGTCCCCCAGCAAGTCATTGTACTGACAATGTTCGCCAGGGAGGACTGTCACTTGACAATGACAAGAGGTAGAAAGCAGATTGCAATGCACTGCGACCGTGTCCCAGCTACGCAAAAACAGCCTGGCCACAAGCCTGCTGCACCTTCTTGGCAAACTGGCAGCCACAGCATGCAGCAACACACGTTTTATGTTGATTTCTGTGTGAAGCCATTGCTTGGAAAAAATATTCAGCCCTCAAAGAGTTAACATATGGATACTTCATCGACGATGGGTTGAAATATAAGTAATCCATGTAGACCTCAGAGTTAATGTTTACAGTGCACCATGCAATACATATGTCTCTGTTATATGCCATTTGGTATGGGATTCTTAAAAGCATTGTTATCATTTGTGATGCACCATCAATTGTAATGACAAATGCAATGCATTTTATTTTTAAAAATGTTTGTGACGCGCCCAGTGATGGTGCTAGATTATTTTGCGCCCTAGGCCAAGCTTATTAGTGTGCCAACTGACTGTTCAGTAGCTAAACCCATGCGGCTGGGTTCCCCATCAAACCCAAACATTATGATTGCACCCTAGGCAAATACCTAATTCACCTTAATGGTGGTACCAGCCCTGGGTGCACCATTTTTGGAATGACAGAGACACAGCAACCAGACACTTATCCTTTTATTAAGGGGATAAAACATGTATTATTTCTTGTCAGACAATATGGGCTAGCCAAATTATAAATTACCATTAACATTCTCTCCCACATACAGCTTACCAGAACATGAACAGGCATTCACAATACAAGGTTTTAATTGCTCAACTTTCAGCCAGCATTACATTGATTCTGAGTGATGACAATGCGTAATTTCCTATTGGCAATTATTTTACATATCTAAAATGGCGGTTTGTTTCCCGGGTCCTCCCTGTGTGGAGTTTGCATGTTCTCCCCGTGTCTGCGTGGGTTTCCTCCCACAATCCAAAGACATGCAGGTTAGGTGGATTGGTGATTCTAAATTGGCCCTAGTGTGTGCTTGGTGTGTGGGTGTGTTTGTGTGTGTCCTGCGGTGGGTTGGCACCCTGCCCAGGATTGGTTCCTGCCTTGTGCCCTGTGTTGGTTGGGATTGGCTCCAGCAGACCCCCGTGTGTTCGGATTCAGCGGGTTAGAAAATGGATGGATGGATGGATCTAAAATGGCAGCATTACTTTCTTGATATGAGAACATTACTTAATATTAAAATGTATGGTCATGGACAGTTCCTCATCAGGACTCCATGGCCATCATGCAAAGACTTAAGAGCAAAAGAGATCATCAGACCATGTCGGATGCACTTCTCAGGTTGATGTTTCATACTTGGGCTTCATAAAGTAGAGCAGCAATTAGACTCGTGTTACTGAACATATGTAAAATTATCGTTCAGTATATTCAGTCATTTTTGAGGATAAAGAAAAAGTTCATAACAAACATAACAGGCTGTATCTTTGATGGAGTGGTTCAGATCTTGTTAAAAAGTATACAATGGCTTAAACACCGCTTTGGTGAGACCTTGATGGGATGGCCTGTATGGAAAACTTTGAAGAGGGAGACACGTAAACTTATCAGAACATTCTTGTTTTATATGACTCCATTACCTAGGCGATGAAACACCCAGTAGTGTAAAAGTGAACCTTCAGTCCAAACCCACTAGAAACTGCTTCATTTTAAAGGAAGTTACACTGATGGAATGTGCAGTTTTACTAGTGGTTAGTAAGTAATTTGTACCGTTAGCTGTGTGGGCCTTTTACAGAGGGCCTTCCTGCTATTCTAAACTGTTTTTATCCCTTAAAGAGAAGTCCTGTTTAAAAACCCCCAGCTGCCTTTGTGTACACTATGTTGTAGTGCAGTCTCAGTGTATGGTGAGTGTGGCTTGGTAAGTGTTTAGTCGCAGGCACTGTGGTTAAGTTCTGTGGTTTATTAGGGTGAATCAGAAAGATGACTCACGCAGACTGACTTAATTAAGTAAATCCTATCACATAAAGAAAAAGTCTGTCCTGGATCAGATTTAAAAATGTTTTTCACCAAACTAGGTATTGTTTAAACACTGGTATCCACTTTAGGGATGGAATTGTCCCTGTGAGATTGAGAATATCAGCAAGTAATTTGTTTAATTTTGCTTTACTAGCCATTCCTGGCAAGATAAGAAATGTGTCATTGTCATACATAAACGTATGACATTCTGGATGGCAGTAGCAACCTAAATCATTCATCAGACCATAGATCTTCTTAACCCAGTGAAGTTTCAGGACCCTACTAACTCAGTTCATAGTTATGGACAGTGCTTTTATTGGAAAAAGTATCTGAGGACTCCCCTTTAATGTAATAAAGACATAATGGGCAACAATGCAGCACAACACGCCTGAAACGTCCACCAGTCCCTGCAGTTATTCTCTTTTTAACTGTGATGTGCTTCTCTTTTTGACACCATTTTGATGAGGTCATTTTCTTTTCTGTTTCCATTTTGGTTATGGCTTGATTGGCTGTTATTGATTAAATGATGGATTGGCATTGTGGTTTGGGTGTTCTTTACTTCAGCTTACAGCTGGGATGACAAAACTATGAAGAGATTTGTAGTTCAGAAACTGTCAAAAATCCACATAACTTTCATTTTCTCTGTTTCTGTATTCAACAAATCAACCAAAGGCACATGCTGCAGAAAACTAAAAAATACAATTTATTCACAACATAAGGATAATGAAAAATGAACTTATACAAGTAGATGGTTACAAAGGACAAAAACAAACAGAAAATATATTAACGCTAACTTAGTTTGACTTTTTTCTCTCCTATAGAAAAACACACATACCTTGTGAATTCTCTTTCCTTAATTCTAATCTTAAATAATTACACAGGAAACTAGTTATAAAGTTTCTACTGGAGTTGATTTTTTCTGTACTAGTTCACCTCTTACATGCAATTGATGTGTGTGTGTCTGTGTTTAAGAAGCTGCCCTGATCTTTCTTACTGAATCTAGGAAGATAAATTTATAACAGCTAAAAACTTATACTTCACATAGGTCATTACTCTTCAGTTACAGAAATATCAATAACCAGAACACATTAGCTGGCTTTATCCTAACTATCAAGTTGATAATCATCTGAATCAGAGCAGGTGTATGTATGGTTTAGTTCTTGTTAATTCTGGGATTAAGTGGTGCTTTTTCTCAGCTCCTTTGGTTTTCAGCTTTCTCCAGCACACAAGGAGGAATGTTCAGCATGCTTTTTCTTTCTTTGTCAGGTGATCTTGTCCTTTTTGCTTTGGTCCCACTTTGTAGTTGTTGGCAGTCCTGTAGTTTGTGTTTGAGGATTTACACACCATGGTCCTCTTTTGCTAGACAAAACTATTGCTTTTCGTATGGCCTCAGTTGCTGGTGCACCAATGGAACCCACATCCATCCAATACATAATGAATGTATTATTTTCTGAAAATGATATCAAGTCTGGTTTGGTGCTGCTTCTGTTCAGGCTAAGGCCAACGTGCAGCTCATCATCAGAGGCTTACTGTACATCAGTGGTTCTCAACCTGTGGGGCAGGCCCCCCTAGGGGGGTGCGAAGTAACAAAAAGGGGGGCACAAAGATGTGAAAAAAAGAAAACAAGAATCAAAAATATGAAAAAAATATCTTTTGAAACCAAAACAAATTAACTTAAACTACATTCTGATACTAGAACAATAAATATAGAGTTAGATAAATGTCGATAAAAGTTAAGCAGGTATAATAAAATATGCATCTACATTTCAAAAAAATGTTGGGGTGCGATTAAAACTGTTATGAAAACTCGGGTCGCAAATACTTAAAGGTTGAGAAATGCTGCCGTACATTGAAGTCCTACATGAGTCCAAGGTAAGGAAGATGGCGGCAAAGATAATTGCTGACCTGACCCACGCAAGACATCACCTGTTCCAAAGACTTCTCTCCAGCAAACATCTTTGTGCAGTGAAAGGTAAAACAACCTAAACATTTTTTTTCCATTTGCAGGTATTCTGACCAATCAGGTCTGAGCTTCTACACAGTATCTGTTTATATCTGCACACTAGACTGGCTGCACATTTTAATCCTACTTTCTCTTTATTTTTTGTATTGCCCTTGTATGCTGCATCATATTTTATCACTTTATATTTTATCTTTTTATATTTATCTTTTGTATTCTGTGTTGACCTTGTATGCTACACCAATACTATCAAAACAAATTTCTACTACACATCAGTGTACCTGGCCAATAAAGTGAAGTCTAATTCTGATTCTGAATAGATGAACTGTGGTGCTAGATAGATAGATAGATTTTGGCTTTCTACAGAAGTTCTTTAAACAAATTAATACATAAATAGGTAGATAAGTAAGTAAATAGATAATTAAATATACACACACACTTTGGTCAGAAAACACACCAGAAAATATAAAGAAAGAGGCATTATGCAGGTGTATTGCACTTGGTATAAAGGAGTCCCAACAGTGTTTCTTGACACACTTCTGCTGAATAATTCATCGGCTGAAAGTTCTCAGTGTTAATATGGCAGAGAGAGGATGTGTAGCATTGTTCATAATGGCACTCAGTTTAATTTTAATCCTCTCCTTTGCTGCTACCTCTAGGGTGTCCAGAGTGCGTCCTGTAACTGAGTTGCTCTTTCACTTAGACCCTTTTGATTCTGTTGCTGCTCTTGAAGTGATATTCCCATCCCAGCCCACCACAACTTAAAAAATCACACAATCCTTCACACAGTTGTGAAGGATGCCACTATCCACTGTAACAATAGATGGCACTATACCAGTGTTTAACCTGACACAGACAGACACAGGAGGCACAAAGATAAAAACCATACACTGTCATCATGGCACTGCCAGATATAAACAGCAGTGTAAGGAATTGCTCGCGTACTGAAGTGACTTTAGCTGCAGGTAGAAGTCCCATTTTACTTTATGGTGCCAAGCACAGTGCATTAGCCAGGGAAAGCACTGTGAAAAAGTTGTCTGTTGTTACAGTCCTGCCTTTGTCCAGTCTGATAGCGGTCATGGGACATCGTATCATTGATTGCTGGTACAACAAATAGTTCTGAGCAGGCATCAGCCATAGCACTGCTCTTGTGAAAAGAATGGAGATAAATGCCATCAATTCAGAGAGGGAGAGGCAAGTTTGTTGTACCACGTAGATGTCACTGAGAGTATAAAACTGAATAATAAAAAAGCAAGCATTAACTTTTATAAGTAGCCAAAGTTTACATTGGGTGTTACAGACTCGATTCAAATATGTTTTTATTATATTGTAGAAATAATAATAATAATAATGGCAGCTCAATACTCAAAACGCTTCGTGCCTGGTCTGTTACCTGGGACCTTTGGGTTATAAGGCAGCAGCTCTTACCTATGCACCATTGAACAACACATATACAGTAAACTCCCTGTCGATTGTCATTTGAGCTTGGGTTTCTAACTCATTTACAGCAACATGTAAATCAAATGTTTTTTTTTTCCTTTGGTTATATTCTTGAATAAAAGCACATGTTTATTTGATATTTGGACTAAAATCTTCACACATTATACACTTCACATCATTATTATTATCCATCCATCCATTACCCAACCCGCTATATCCTAACTACAGGGTCACAGGGGTCTGCCGGAGCCAATCCCAGCCAACACAGAGCGCAAGGCAGGAAACAAACCCCGGGCAGCGAGCCAGCCCACCGCAGGGCGTGCACACACACACACCCACACACTAAGCACACACTAGGGACAATTTAGAATCGCCTGCATGTCTTTGGACTGTGGGAGTAAACTGGAGTACCCGGAGGAAACCTACGCAGACATGGGGAGAACATGCAAACCCCACGCAGGGAGGACCCGGGAAGCAAACCCAGGTCTCCTAACTGTAAAGCAGCAGCGCTCCCACTGTGCCACCCCATTATTATTATAACATGGAAAAAGTTTCTGCTTTAGATATGTGTTCGGAATTTCTTGCATTTCTCGTATTTCCTTTCATCCTGCACTTACCCAGATCTTTGTAGACATAGAACACACATAAAATGCATGTATTCCAAATAACAATATACTGTATTATTTACCCTTTATAATTTGAGGCACATCACATGCAGATAAGAAGCCTCGGCTTGAGCTGGGAGAGTTGAACAATGGCAATGAGAAGATGGGACAGCAGGCTGCTTACTATTTGTGCCGATCAACACATTTACAAAACAAAAGACGCTGATGGTAGAGGTGTAAAGGGATTTTGGTACTTTTTTCATAGGCTTCAGGAATTCTAGTGTTAAACATTAAATCACTTTATGGCACCTACTGTAAGAATGCTATATAATTCAGATGCGGAACACAACTACTTTGGCTAGTATGGGTCAGGGCATTTGTAGAATTCAAATACAATCAGTCAATAAAAGCAAAACTGAAAAACATAATACTGTAAAACAGCAGTTACCAAAGTGAGCTACAAAATTCTTCAGTAATCACACAAATCTGTCATCTCCTCTATTACTAATGCGTTTCACAATAGTCTTCCATTTAGAGGAGATATAGATCTGAAATACACAAGGCAGTCATCAAATGTACTGATATTTTATTTAGATTTTATTTAGATATTAGTATAATATTAATTACATAATAAAAGGAGATTACCCATTTAGCAAATATTTGTCAAGGGAAAAATGAGCCGGGGATTGTGAAGGGAATGGGTAAAAATAAGAAAACAAACGTTGTCAATCGGAGAATAATTGTACATATTTGTGTTGGCAGATTGTTTAAGCAAAGGGTGGTCTTAAAAGAGGTCTGAGGGGAAAAAAACGGGCCGTTTGGGAATTAAAGGAAGTCAGAAAAACAATATCAGGACACTAGAAGGCATTGATAAAGCCACCTCTGGCAGCAATGGAGTTCTGTCTCCATAAACGAAAGCAGGAAGAATGGCTGTGATCAAGAAGGATGTAGAACGAATAGTTCAGTATGTGGCCAAAACAAGTCAAATAAACCAGTGGGCTTCTCTGGATTGCTAACATGAGCATATAAAAGGCTTGCTATGGTACTTACACAAGGAACAAAATAAAGACAATTTCATGCAGACTTTATGTATATTTGCTATTCTAATGTTGAAATGTTTTTTTTTCTTATTTAAGATATCTTTTGTACTTTATTTTAGCAGTAAAGCACAGATTTTATAATTCATATGCTGTTGTTCCAGAGACAAAACACAAAATAATGCAGATAATAGACAAGAAAATCATGCATTTTTGTGGTGTTGGAATGACCAATTGTGTCATGTACTTTCTTCCTTCATTTCACACTTATTAATAACTACATTACATATTCACACCCTGGAAACTAGAAACCACATTTCTTGTACTGTTCATCCTCATTTAATGGAGCACCAGACAGGGTGTTCTTTTTTTCATGACACATTTCCCACAATCAAGAAATTAGTCAAAAAGCCCTGAAGCATATGCTTTTGTGCTTTATTCAGTGGGTTGACAAAGAAAGAAATGTTCATGTTGCAGTTGTCTGTTCTTGAAATAATAATTGAAATATAAAACATGGGCTTTATGACATCCTTAAGGCAACTAAACAATTTACCTTTTAACTCTCCTTGAACTTCCTCCAGCACCTCAACTGGTAATCATTAGGTCAGGCCTGTCTAACTCACACGTTCACATAGCTGTGCACTAGTGATGTTGTACTCCTCTCAAACAAGTTGAGTGTCAGGCAAATGATGAACTTGGCTGTCGAGATCACATAACAAGAATCACTAATGGCCTTGGTACCGTGATTTAACTTTGGCTGCTCAAGATGCAAGTCTGTTGACTATCCACAGAGAGGTCTGATCTTCCTGCATCTGACTCTAATTAAATATTTCATTGCCATACCAGTGTCAGCTGCATGGAATTGGAAATAAAACATCAATGCATACACACAACAGCAGTAATCATCTTTTCCCCAATACCCTGCAAACAACCGATTTAACGCCAACGTACTTGGATGTCTCCATTAAATTCTTGTAGAAATGCCAGGTTCATTGGTGAGTTAGATGTATCTTGGTGCTTTGGGGAGAGCTTTACCACGTTGTAATTTTTGAAAAATAATTTTATGCATTATTTTCTTTTGTTTGTCTGTGTCCTTAGGGTGTCATTTTGTGTTCAAGGGTAGTTTTTCATCGCAGCTTGTTGCTGTGTATGTGTCAATTAATGTCGGTTTATTTAAGGGCATGAATCAATAAGACTGTACTTAAAAGAAACAAATTGTCTTATAAAATGAATTCAAAAGCACAGTTTTTTTAGAACTGAAGGTTTCTGGTTTAGAACTCTTGACCTGGATTCTGGTTATCTCTGTTATCAAAGTTCACCTGATTGATCAACTAATGTGTGCAAATATCTACAACTCACAAATAATTTGCTCTTTTCATGGAGGGACACACTTGTGGGACACAGGGAGACTCTTAAGGTCAAGATGCTAAGTTTGTGCATCCCAAAGTTTGCAAGTAAGTACGGTTAAGATAGCCCTGGTCATGATTGATTTGAAAGTCATTTAAGATGGAAGAAGAGTTGGTGGGTGGTGTTGAAGGGGTCAGGAAAGATCTTAATGGTTGACATAAATGCACTTGCTGCTGCCAAAGTCATTTGCTTATAAGAAACTACTGATAAACAATGTAATCCTAAAGTTTTATTTTTCAAAAACCTTAGAAAAAAATACAGATTTCTCATTGCTGCTTTTTTCTGTTTGAGATGAATGCACTTCACGTCTTTCTTTCCACAGCTTTGCCAATTCTACTTCCATGTTTTTGATGCTCTTGCCAGTTCTCATATCTCCTATGCCACCTTTTTGCTCTTATCTCTATCTTTTGTCAGTGTCCTCTTCATTTTAACTTTACCATTGAGTGGAGTGGTGGTTCTGAGGCTAGGGATCTGCACTGGCAATCGGAAGGTTGCCGGTTTGAATCCTGTAAATGCCAATAGGGACTCTGCTCTGTAGGGCCTTTGAGCAAGGCCCTTAACCTGCAATTGCTGAGTGCTTTGAGTAGTGAGAAAAGCGCTATATAAATGAAAAGAATTATTATTATTATTACCTACACTTTGGGTCTAGGGCCATTCTCAAGTCATGTTGATCTAAGGTCACTTGATCTTGCTGTCACTCTAAATTTGCCTCTTCAGCTTCACTCAGTTTCTATCTCTGATAAACTCATGAAAGTGAACTGAAGAAATCAATCTTGTTCTATTCTGAGAAACTTTTGGTTAATCTCTCACAGACCATTTCGGTTTAGAACTTCCTAACGTATTCTGTCTTCTCGTCCTCCACATAACCTAACTAATATCAATCAGTATGAATCTTCTCAATGTGGAATCCATATTCATCACAAAATTAGCGTTTGCTTGTTATAAAATTTAATGATAGACCTCCTTCTGTGCTGCTTCTTGTTGATTTGCACTATTGATAGTGTGGACCACAGTATCCCTCAGAACACCTGAACCTGCTAGATATGCTTCTCACTAACTCAATCCAAAAATCCTTCTTTGAGGATTAAACCAACTTTGCATTTTTTCCCACTCCTTTTAATATCTATATATCTAAATTGATTATCTAATCCAGGAACTTGACTCCATGCTCCACACTTATGTTAATGGAAGCCAGCTTCATATAAAAATAGTCCTGCAAGACCTCCATCAGGTTGATTCTATCTATCATCAACATATCACTTCTTAGACGTCTGCAAACTTAAGTGTGCTCAAACTGAAACAAAAAGAGTTGATTCTTAAAACTACATTTTTGTGTACAGACATCTTTTTCATCCATTGAATTGTTTTTTTGTTCCAATAATATTACTGTCAGAATTTGTTATTAATTCCAGCTCTTTGGAGATGTTTTCTAACTTTTTTGAAGGATGCATTACTGTACAGAGAATTCAGTTGTTTAAGAAATAGTTATCCATCACTAAATTAACACAATGATAATATTTATTCAAGGAAGAGTAGCTCCAAAGTCAAGGTTACTGTTTAATATTGAAGAAAAGCACTGGTGATGGTAAATTATATGATTTTCTGGACTACGATGCTCCTAAACCTTGACCCTGCTGCTCAGTGTTACACATGACCATGTGATTTCCCATTGCTTGCTGGTTGACTGGGTGCCAGTAGTGACGATATTTGATGTGTAAAAACCAATGGTTGTCCTTTATTGTAGCATTTGCCGGGAAAACAATTAAGAAAAACCAGTGTCATGTTCTCACATCAAACAGACAAGTAGCAGTGATACTGGAAAAGGAAAATGCAAATGTGAAAAAGTAAGGACTATACTGTATACAATATTTATATGACTGCACCTTCCAGGAGCTATGCAGTAAAAGAAAGACAGAAAGAAAAAAGGTTTTCTTCCTCAAAAAAAAAAAATATTAAAAAAATCCAAACATCAAATAAGCCCACAGCTCGCGAACTTCTTTCCTACGATCACCTCCATTATTCCTAATCACTTGGAGGTCTAAGCACTCTTTTCACACTACTCTTAAATGTTCAGCAAATGAATGGCATAAAAGACGAGCCCTAGCATCTGCATGAGCATTTTATGAAGTCTCTGGGTTTTCTCAACCAATCCTGTGGCTGCTGTCTATAATCATCCAATCATTTTGTCTATTGTGACGCTGGCTATGCAACATGTCTCGTTCCAGTAGGAAATCATTATAACTATTCAAACACCCTCTTGTGTGCGCACACAGGGTGACTTTTCTTCTTCCAGTAGCTATTAGCTTTCTTAGCTGTCCTTGGGATGCTCTCATCCAAATTTGTGCTGGCAAATCATTTACTGCTCCCTGCTCCATAGTGCCAGACCACCATCAGGATGACAGTCTATTTTTTAATCTGAAGGCATGCGTGTGCCTGTAGACCTCAGCTGCATGTACACTGCGCCTGCATGCCATTATGGAGCTGCTTTCACTAGAGCACTCCACATGCCAACCCCCATTTCTCAAGGTAAGTGCACCTTTAACTATTTAGAAAAATAATTCTACTCTAAAAACAGTTAAACATAATATAACTGTATGGAAAATTATTATCTCAGTGGCATAGCCTGATGCAGACCAGCTTTAGAGCTACATTTGACAGTAGTCTAAACTTTGAATCTGACATAATGACTGCATTTAAAAACTCCTTTTAACATTTGCAAAACATTAGGACAAGCCAAGTTTGTGTTTCAGATAACTGATATTATTACTGTTCATTCTTATTCTTTATTTAGTGACAACTTAAACCAAGGCAACTTACACAAACTATGCGCTAACGTGACAAAATGAGAACAAAATTCAAAGTAAAACATAAAAAGAGCACTAGTACAGTTAGTTCCAAGGAGAGATGAAAACTTACTTTTGCTTGATGGCTGATTAGTTCAGCACAGATATTCTCAAGGAGGTCCAAGGGTTAGAAGGGGAAGGCCATGCCAAGATATTCTTTTGAAAGATGTTGGGAGCAGACAGGATGATCAGGAGGCCCATTTCACAGCTTGGGAGTTTTTTGTCATGCCAGTTCTTACTCAGATTATTTACATGATTCTTCTAGGTTGGACTCAACTGTAATTTAATATGTTGTAAAAGATAATAGGCTTCACAGCCAGGATGTGGCAAGGTGTTCCTTACCTGGACAGGAGGCCAACCCATTGAAACATCAAGAGGAAAGACAGGGTGTCCCCTATACTAACCAGGAAGATGTCAGAAGATGCCAGTTTGGAACTGGATATGCTCAACATCCTGGCAGATCAGATCATGGATTAATACCCAGCTGGGAGGCCAGTGTGATAGAAGAACCAGGGTAGACAACTGGTCAGGGCTACATGCTCCCCAGATGCATTGGGTGGCAGTATCCCTGGGCAGCACTATCTTTATTAAAACCCATAAGGCATGCTGGGAACTGAAGTCCCATGGGGCAGCCTTGTTGGGTTACGGAGGTGCCGCTAGCATCTGCTGTGACGGTTTGTAATCCCTACTTTCAGGACTTCTGTTCGACCCAGAAGTGCTTCCATTGGGGCTATGCCCTCACTGCAGAAGTACTCCCAGGTCGAATACAGAGGTGACTGCTCCACCTCATCCAGGCATGTTAGAGTTGGGAGAGGAGCTGGACAACACTCACCTTGGAGGAGTGGAGGAATAGAAGAGAAAGAAAGAGAGAGAAGAAGAGAATATCTGTGAAGAACCAATGTATAAGAACCTTGTTGTAAGGTACTTTGGATATTAGACCTGTTTTATTTGAACCCAAGACTTTTGTAGTGTGAGTGTGTTTGGTATCTGGGGTGCTGCAACACCCTCAACTGGTCAAATGTATTAAATTAACTTTTTTTTTTTTTTTTTATTAATTTTATTACAATCCATACATAGCAATCAAGTTTTTACAAAAAGAAGAATTCAGTTAAGAACAGATCAATCCCCACCCCTGAGAGAGAGAGCCAGCCAAACGGCGTAAAATTTAAGGCTTGTAAACATACCTAAATTAATAAATTCTCTGTGCTTTATAAACTTATTTTAAAATATTACTGATTAGATCCTGCCATGTTTTGAAAAAAGTCTGCACAGATCCTCTAACTGAGTATTTGATTTTTTCCAATTTCAAATAATATAACACATCAGTTTCCCACTGACTTAAAGAGGAGAGTTTGGGTTCTTCCAGTTTATCAGAATAAGTCTGCGTGCCAACAGTGTAGTGAATGCAATCACAATTAGTTTGTCTTTCTCCACTTTAAGACCCTCTGGAAGAACCCCAAACACAGCTGTTAATGGGTTAGGAGGGATTGTGAGTCCAAGACTGTCTGAGAGGTAATTAAAAATTTTTGTCCAGAATAATGTTAATTTGGTGCAGGCCCAAAACATTTGACCCAGTGAGGCTGGGACTTGGTTGCAACGTTCGCAGGTTGGATCATGCCCTGGAAACATTTTGGAGAGTTTTAGTCGAGACAGATGTGCTCGATATATAATTTTGAGTTGTATAATTGTATGCTTTGCATATGGAGCTCGAGTGAATTCTCTGCATTGCTACTTTCCACTCCTTTTCTGATATATTAATTGAGAGATCTTTTTCCCAGTGTCCTCTTGGATCTTTGAAAGGAAGGGATTGTAAAATGATTTTATATATTGTAGAGATGGAGTCTAACTCCTTGAAATTGAGCAATAATTTTTCCAGCGTGGATGAGGGTGCAAGATGAGGAAAATTTGGAAGGTTCTGTTTAACAAAGTTCCTGATTTGAAGATAGTGAAAGAAATGTGTAGCTGGAATGTTAAATTTGGAATGTAATTGTTCATAGGATGCAAAGACGTTGTCTATATAAAGATCTCTAAGCAAGTTAATTCCAAGTTTTTTCCAGATATTAAAAACTGCACATGTTTGTGAAGGTTGAAAGAGGTGGTTCTCTTGCAGAGGTGCCACAGATAGAAGCTTCTCCGTCTTAAAATGATTTCTACATTGGTTCCAGATTTTAAGTGAGTGGAGCACAATTGGGTTATTTGTATATTGCCGATAACGTGTGTTTATTGGAGCACAGAGCAAGGAATACAAAGAAGTACTGCAGGATTTTACTTCTATTGCGGTCCAAGCCTGTGTATGCTCTTCTATTTCTGTCCAGGTTCTTATCGCCTGTATATTTGCTGCCCAGTAATAAAACTGGAAGTTAGGTGGAGCCATGCCGCCTTCTGCCTTTTGTCTTTGTAGGGTCGCTCTTTTGATGCGTGGATGTTTTGAGTTCCAAATAAATGAGGTTATTGCTGAATCTAATTGCTTAAAGAATGATTTATTAATGTATATTGGAATGTTTTGAAATAAAAAAGGAGCTTAGAAAGAATATTCATCTTAACAGTGTTAATTCTTCCAGCTAGTGTGAGATGAAGGGTTGACCATCTATGCAAATCTTGTTTAATTTTTTCCATGCAGACGACGAAATTTTGTTGATAAAGAGCTTTATGTTTACTTGTGAAGTTTACCCCGAGGTATTTAAACTGTTCGACAATGATAAAAGGTAGGGTGTCTAATCTAATATTATATGCTTGAGAATTCACTGGAAAGAGTTCACTTTTATTCAGATTAATTAATCTAAATTAACTTTTTTTTATCTTGTTCGTTTGAATTGTACTCATTTCTTTGGTAAGGTGCCATAGGGCACTACATAAAATCAATGTTAATGGCCAGACGTCATTTTTCTGCATTTTCTCCTATAATTAAGCTTTGTATATTATTACATTTTAAAGTTGCTGTTTTTAATTTGCATTTGTATTTAATTCCACTGTTTAATGAGTGATGCAGTGGTTAGTGCTACTGACAAACAGCTCTGGGCTTCAGCAGAGGTGGTATGGCAGGGTGTCAGAGGTCATCCTATTAGCATTAAGCACAAATGAAGGGGTGGCATGCTGCTGCAGGGCTCACTCACACACACACACTCATAATTACTGTTACCAGACCAGTTAAGCGTTCCCAATTAACCTAACCTGCACATCTCATGAAACTCATAGAGGCACTTGGAGAACGCCATAATATGGGCACAGGATTTGAATCCTGTCTCCTTGAAGTGTTAAGCGCGGCATACAGGGTATGTGACTTTGGAACTTTGTAGTCAAGCTTGCAATTTAATTGAAAAATGTAATATTATCAGGCCAGCTGAAATGTCATGTTGTCATATTATTTGTTACCTGCCTCAGATTGCCCACCAACATGGAAGTATTTGAGCGAATAAGTGAATTTATGTTACTTCTGACTATGAAATTCTAAATTATAGAAATACAAAAAGGTACATTGTGTTTTGCTGTAGCACCCAAAATAATCACCTTTGGAGTCTGCACATGACACTTTTTGAAATCATTTCCTGATAGACCTTCTCGATCTTTTCAATAGAAGCAGACTAAATATGCTGTGGCAATCACAAACAGTTTTCTATGATATCTGTCAAACTCTTGAAATGTGGATATTAATCATCCATCCATTCAACCATCCATTATCCAACCCGCTATATCATAACGACAGGGTCACGGGGGTCTACTGGAACCAATCCCAGCCAACACAGGGTGCAAGGCAGGAAACAAACCCTGGGCAGGGTGCCAGCCCACCACAGGTGGATGTTAATCACTATAGGGAATTCTGCAGCCCAAATATCATAGAATAAAAATAAATAGTACTGCTCACTTTCATACTCTGTGCTTTATTTGTGAGTTTCAGGATAGCAATGCTAAACAAAACATGTACTGATGATAATAATAACAATAATCATTATTGTAATGAGTGACGTGGTGCCTTATTGCTCATGGTAAGTACAAGTACAAGTCATGTCCCAGCCACTGCCTGTGTAGCTTATTTGTTTTCCATTGTGTACTTTGGTTTTTACTTCCACACCCTAAATACATGCAGATCAGGTTAATTTGGGATTATGCTTTGGATGTGAGTGTTGTGATGGTTTTGGGATAAAAATTCTGGTGGAGCATTACCAGACTATTCCTATATATATTGTGTAATAAATAGCCTTGACACAAAGAAAAAAGGTTTGGGGTAGCCATCCATATACTTGAGCTTTGGCTGCAAAAGGCAAAATAGGTTGCACAGATGTGTACAGAATTGAATTCAGCATAGGAAGTGGTCTGGGTTTTAAGGCAGAGAACCAAAGTGATGTTAGGGTGGCCGGAACCGGAAGTGACATCTTCATAGCTGGATCCGGAAGTGACATCATCGTGGCCGGAATCAGGCAGAGTTTCCCATATTTGGTCTGCAGGGGTAATAGAGAAAGAGTTAGCACACTCTGCCACCCCCTGGCATGGCGTGGAATTACTTTTGTTTGGTCCTTTTAGCTGCCTCCCACGTGTGTGACAATATATACAGATTTCCCCAACATAACTGACTTTTCATATCTGTCCCTTTTTTGCTAATTACTACTAGAAAAATGTAAGATCACATGCAAAACATAAATCAAACAATAGGATGGAATCAGATCAGTGTGAGTCCCTCTGACATCATCATCATCATCAGTGTCATCATCTAACAAAATGCAGCCATATAGATTTAAACGCTAAGTAAAGTGAGACCCTTGCAAACACCTGCTGCTCAGGAAATCTGCTAGCTCCGATCTGCCAAGTGTAGAGTCAAATGACTTTGAGGTGAAAACCAGACAAGACACAAGCATTCCACGACTCCATCTTCACACTGTATGTCTTGTAGCAGCACTAATACAACACAAGTGGAAGGAGCACACATCCTTCTTTGGAAGCTTTTTTAAATTTAGTGCAGCTCTCCCCAGCAGTAGATGAAAATCAAGATGCAGAATAATGTCTTATGGACAGTGTATACCTGATATTGATCTCCCTTCTTTCAAGTTTTCTCATTACTGTGGGAGCAGATTGTGCTGTACTTTTTGTACATCTTCGCTGGTGTGTGCTCCATGGCCAAAACTGGTAAAAACTTGAACCAGAAATGCAAAAGCAAAATTGAAAATAATGCTTAAGAAGACAAAGTAATATCGATTTAAATGAATGTGGAAAGCTTGCTGTTCATTTTGTACAGCATCTGGGAAAGCTGTGCCCCACTGGCCCTTAAAGTAGACATCCCACTGTTTGAATGAATGAAGTGTATGTGTGTGGGCTCACAAATGTCATGTGATGCACTGGCACCCCATCCAGGGTTGCTTCCTGCCTTAGCCCCGCCTTCTTCAAACCTGAATGGATTAAATGGGTGTGAGAATGTGATACTGATCATGAGCTCAGCATTAGACTGAAACCCCAAATAGAATTCTTATCCAGTGCTCAACAACACTGGGTTACACTTTGGTTTCTTGCAGCCCTGCATTGGATTAAGGAAATGGATGACTGCAGAGGACAACAAAAAAAGGTTTTCTCATAGGTGGCTGTGGTGGGGCAGAGAAAAAAAAGCTAAAAATGTTTTCTTTTCAACATTAAATACAAAATAAAACAAATTTTGCCTTAAATGTGTTAAAAATAACCCTCAAGTGTAACTGACTGTGCCTGTAGTAGTCTGATATCTATTATACCTATTGTTTGTTTATTTTTTTTTTTAATGGGGACATTATAGAAGCATATTCTTGGCACTCCAAAAATCTATTTTTTCCATTTTTTTCAGAAGTATTAAATTATTTTTCAATAATTATTGCATTATTTCACAAAAGTATTGTGTGATTTCACAAAGATATTCCCTCCTGCTGCTGGTAACATTGTGCATGCCCGTGGTTGACAGCTAGTGAAAGAGCGATTATGCACGTGTGTAGAATGCAATCAAGGGACAGAAAATTATAGGTGTCTATGTAGGTTGTTATAGGTGTCATAAGAGGAATTCCAACCACAGCCGCGGCTGACAGTGACACACATTCCAAAAACAAATGACTTGTGCTTCAACTGTGGAACACAGAGTGAAGGTGTGAAAAACACTGCAAACCCTATCGTTTGACCAAAATCAGGAGCCATTTCACTAAAGACAAATGATGAGATGGCTAGACACTACTGTAAATAAATACCAAGGTGGAAGATCAGCCTATACTTACGCACAAAGTGTAAGAAAACAGGTTCAATAGCTCATCATGTGCACACCTGTTCAGATGAAGCGCTTAAGAAAACACTTTCAAAGCCTGAAAATACAGACATCTTTCCTCATTTGGTTGCAAAATTACAGGATTTCTTTAACACAATGAGCCCTTATGCTCAATCATCTAGTAATAGAAGGCAAGTGAAGAAGAAGAAAAACTGCAAGTACAGACAGACATCATACAGCTTCCAGAAGATCAAAAGAACTTTTTCATCATGTGATCAACATTGCTGTGGCACTCAAAACTCATGGAAGGCCCCCCAACAACATCAACATTTATTTCTATAGCACGTTTCCATACAAACAATGTAGTTCAAAGAATTTCTCAAGATGTCAAAGACAAAGTTACAACAAAAGGCCAACAAATAAGATTAGGCAAGTATAGTAATGGATAAGTAACAAAGAAAAAACAAATAAATGTATATGGTCTTATAAACAGATATATAACTAGTAGAAGAGTAGCGTATTTATATACAATATCATGATGTGAGTCTCTAAAGATGAGTCTAGTAATAAGGTCAGATGGCCGGGAGTGCAGAAAACACAAAAAAAACACCAGTTAAGCTGGAGAAAAAAAAAATCTGCAGGGGTTCCAAGGCCAAAAGGACAAGGTCAAGGACACAGGAGGCAGTTTTCAGCTGAGAAATGATTCTACGTAGTTCAGGTCATTCTATTCCAGTTAAAGAATTTAACTTGCTTAAAAGGGCATGGTGGGATTCAATTGGATTAACTTTATTGGGATGTACTATGTTATTTCTATAGGCGCTTTTCCACTGCATAGTACGGCACAGCACGGTTCAGTACAGCTCACCTTGGTTCGGCTCAGTTCGGCTCGGTTTGCGTTTTGACTGCAGTTTAGTACCGCTTTAGTGTGGGCGGGATTATTCACGTGTCGTTATAGTTGCGCTGCCTCTACTGCCGTGACACCATGGAACTTTTACAACAACACGCAGACAACGACAACACTTTAGCTCGACGAAGCGCAAGGATAAGCATCTAAAAAAAGCACATCACTAGCTAACTTTTATCACTGTTGCAAAGCATAAAATGAACTTAACTGCCAGTGTAACATTAAAATGCTGATTCTGTATATTACAGATCTTCCACATTTTGCAAAAAAGTCGCCGCAACAGAACATCTGTTTGGACATTTAACCGTGCTTCAGAGTAGTGGGATGTGATTGTTCCCGGTTTTACAAACACTCAGTGGCTGGAGAACTTTCGAATGTCTGAAGAAACATTCATCCACTTATGCAACAAACTGCGTCCAGCGATGGAGAGACGGGACACAAACTACCGCGTGTGTGTACCTAAAAGAAAAGAATAGCCAGTGACGCAGTAATGACGATTTTCTCCGGCCAATCAGTGACCAGCAGAGTTTACACGTCACGTTTTGGTAACGGTTCGGCGCTTGGAACCTCGGCTGAGGTGGTACTAAAAAAAGGACCAGGTACCAGGTACTGTTCCCAGTGGAAAACCCCCCAAAAGTGAGCTGAACTGAACCGTGTCGTGCCGTACTATGCAGTAGAAAAGCGCCATAATATCATTTATTTTGTGTTTAAAAAATTAGCAAAAGCCTCACAAGTTTCATTAGTTATTTTTAGGAGGCATTCTAATGAGTAACCTGGGTTAAGAAGACGATCAATAGTTCAGAATAAAACTCTTGGATTACCAGCATTATCATTTACAATTTTAGATAAATACGACTGCCTTTCAAGGTGGACTGTGTTGTTATATTCAGTTATTTGTGCTGTCACACACGTGCAAGTAGGAGACAGCTAAAGGGTCTAAGTAATAGTATATCTACACCAGACCAGGGCGTGTTAAGGTGCACTAATTGTCTTTCTCAATCCCTTGCAGACCATTCTCGGAAAATCCCGCATGATTCCGGCACCTCTGATAATGTCACTTCTGGTGCCACTGATGGCGTTATTTCTGGCCCCTATTGATGACGTCACTTCCGGTCCCGAAGACACCACTTCCAGTTTTGGCTCTGATGACATCACATCCTGCCCTGGGGCCTCATGTACAAATGGTGTGTGCGCACAAAAATGTTGCGTACAAACGTTTCCACGCTCAAATCGCGATGTATGAAACCTAAACATGGCATAAAGCTACACACATTTTCACGGTAGCTCCAACCCTGGCGTACGCAAGTTCTCCGCTCGGTTTTGCAAACTGGAGGCACCCAGTGTCAAAGCAGTGCTACTGTTCCTGTGTGGTAACCCTTTCTTTTTTAGATCCACATCCCTGACGCGGCTTTATAAATACACTGAAATTAACCGCATATTGTTTATTAGTTTAAGGCATCTGATTATAATTAACCTGTAACATTATAATGGTCCACAGAATGGATAAACTATTCCAAATATCATAACTGCTTTAGCATTGTTACTCTCACTGCACCTTCTTCTTCTCCTTTCACCTGCTCCCGTTAGGGGTTGCCACAGCGGATAATCTTTTTCCATTTTACTCTCACTGCACCACTCGGAGTATTAATATCACTGCATCTGAGTGTGGAATCACAGCTCTACAGCAGCTGATTGGAAAGAGAATTATCGGTATACAGCATCAAGCATACGCTGCCTATTTGAACTGCTCTCAAACAGCAAACACTTCAGAGCCTTTCCTGTACAGACCTCGCAGTTCAGAAACAGTTTAATCCCAAGGACTATAAACGCACTCAATCAGTCCATCAAGTGCTCCTTGTAGAAGGCTTTGCACTTATAAGTACAATTACCTCACTGTAAATTTGCGATAAAAGTTATAATATTGTACAACCTGCGGCACTTTATAAAGCACGTATTTACATATGATGATGATATAATTTTTAAGATGAAATGCAGCAAAATATGTTTATTATATTATACAGATAAAACTTTAACTTCATTTAAACAATCTGTATTGTTAATAATTAAACATGCGAGGACACAGGGTTGCTATGCTAGCAAGGAGCTGGCGCTCCGTTCACAGATTGTTCCTGCCTCGTGCTGTATGCTTGCTGGGGCTGGCGCAACACTGGAAGGATAGAATAATTAAACATGTACTACAAAGATATTTCAATGTTCCTTAAAAGTTTTGAAGAATCGGCGTTCTAAGCTTACAATTGGCTTAACGTCTATTACAGAGCTGATTGTGTGGTGATTGGGTATTTGGAGAAAGAAAAGTAAGGACAGGAATTGGGGGTTAGTACATTTGAAAGAGACAGTACTGCTGCAATAAATGATTTCATCGAAGGTTGCGCACGGCCCTGCAAGCATCTAGCATGAGGCATGAACAATCACTGTGCCACCGTTTTCCCCTGTTTAATAAAATGCTTTAATATGCTCCTATCATCACTAAAATTATATCAAGTATATATCTCAGTATTTTATTATTCAGAGAGCTGTAATATCACAAATGTAATGGATTCTGGGTCCTGTTGGAGGAAGCGAAAGCCCGTTTAAGAAGCAAGTAGTGATTCACACACATAGAGCACATAGAAGATCAAATAAAAACAAAGCATTTAACGTGCTACTTTAGTTACGATGGGATTTGAGAAACTAGTAAATTAAATGATTTTAAGATGAAGTTTATGATGTTCAACTTTAATGACAAAATAAACTACGTGATTAAAGTGGAAAATTCGAGATTAAAGTTAACATTTCGTGCTTTTTTCCTACTGTGTGCCTATTTTTTTTTCTCTGTACCCTAATAAGCTTTCAAATGACAGACGGTGGGCTATAACTCGCCTTTTCATGGCGACTTTGATATCTGACATAGTTATAATTATAGTGATATAGTGTGAATTCTACACACGGCGTTATGCATGAGGCCCCTGGTCTTTAAAGCCGCCATCTTGCTTCCACATCATCAGTTCTGTTTTGGACTCAGTCTTGAGAACATTTCACAACTATTTCTTACCTTTTTGCAGCCAAGGTGAATCACAATATTCCGTCTATTGTCCGGTTGTAAGCAAATAATTTTGCTTGTTTGTATTTATTAATATTTAACTTCTATTTTATGAAATAAATATCATTACTTAGCACAGCATTGAATTACTTCTGTGATTACTGATTGTGGATATTTTGAATGCTTATAGTTGCAGGAGCTGTAGAATGCCTAAAAAAAAGAAGGTCCTTTGTTATCGACGCAACTGTTGTTACATTACAGGTTTAAGCACCACAGTGTTGTAAACCTTTTTAATGCATGGTTTGGAGAAGTGATCACTTACATAAAATAACCCTAAAGGCAACATTAAAAACTCAGGAATTTCAAAATCTCAGGAACTGACCACATTGCAAACAATACACCCTATCTGTATTCACAGTTAGCTTAATAACGTAACACTTTATCATCACTTCAATAACTACAAAAACAATAATGCTATAATCCATAAGCATAATTTTCCTTGATTTCTGAAGTTCTACTTGAAGTTGCCATTTCTTTAAAATCGCACTTGCTCATCTGTAGTTATGTAAAGTTAAAGGTGGGTATGAACTGTGAACCATTGGCATCAACATGACATAGTGCATCAATGGCAATAGAAGCGGATTTGTCCAAGGCACAGAGAGCTGTGTCCCTGGAAAAATCTGAAAGCAACCCATTAAAGAGCAGCCTCAGGTCATCTGCTTACCAAAAGATCAAGGACTTACATACACTTTCATTTGGCTGATGTCCTTCACTCTGAAAATATTGGTATTTACACAGAGATTTATTTATTTATTTATATTTGCACAGAGGGCGGCATGGTGGCGTAATGGGTAGCGCTGCTGCCTCGCAGTTAGGAGACCCGGGTTTGCTTCCCAGGTCTTCTCTGTGTGGAGTTTGCATGTTCTCCCCATGTCTGTGTGGGTTTCCTCCTGGTGCTCCGGTTTCCATCCAAAGACATGTAATTTAGGTGCATTGGTGGTTTTAAATTGTCCTATGTGTGAGTGCCCTGCGGTGGGCTGGCGCCCTCCCTGGGGTTTGTTTCCTGCCTTGTGCTCTATGTTGGCTGGGATTGTGACCCTGTAGTTAGGATATAGTGGGTTGGATAATGGATGGATATTCACACAGAAATTAAACAAATACAAGTCAAAACAATTTTAATAGATGATGACATGCGCTGACACCAGACACATTGTGCAAATAAACAAATTTATTTTATGATTATTTAACATTAACTCATTAATTTAAGTAGAGTTTTTCCAATATTTTGGGGGCAATGTCCCAGCACCCTGCATTACAAATCACCACTGATTGAAATACTAAGGAACATATGGAAAATGATAAGGACAAATAGGTCACTCTTCTCAAAAAAATGTAATAAATTAAAACATGGAAACAATAAATAAAATATGTAAATACTGCATAATAAAATGAAATGTTTAGCAACATGCAAAGACACAGTGGCTTGGTGCTCTTCCTTTTGGCGCTTTGTTTGTCTTTATGTGTGTGTTGCTATTTTTCTTAATGAAGTTCTCCTGGGCAAATAACGTCTACAGCTGGCACGATCACCTAAAAATAGGACTATTCAGGGAGCGGACAGTTACAACTGAGTTTCTCCACTTCCACAACATACCAGCAGACATAGCCAGGCGTCCTAGCCACCCCATGCAGGGACATGAGGCAAAAGCGGAGCGGCAGGGCTGGCGTGTTGGCGAGGCTACAGAGGCAGCCACACAAGCCACCTCTTCCTAGCATTTTTCTCACAAACACAAGAACCCTCACAAATAAGATGGATGAATTGAAGTAACAGGTTGCAGCAAATAAGATCGTTAAGGATAGTTGGCATTCTGCTATATACAGAGACCTGGCTTCATTCACTCACTCCAGATACAGTTATCGAGTTAGCACTCCACACAGTATACTGGCAGGACAAGACCAGAGACTCCGGTAAGAGAATTGGGGATTATGCTTGTATGTCAACAACAGCTGGTGTACTAACACTAAGACTGTGAACAACACCTGAAGTTTACTCTTACTGCGTAACGCCATTTGCTGCTGCATTGTTTTTCACTGCGCTTACAGTTTGAACGTAGAAGCATTGTTTGAACTCCGGATTGAACTCTGGAACGTTCTAAGTTACAATCGTTCGAAGTATGAGGCACCTCTGTACTTGGATCTAAGACGACCACTATGGGGCACACCATCTAACTTCTCTCTCTCTTTCTCATGCAAGACCTCTTCAACCTTTGTCTCTCTCTCCATTCCAGCTAATCTTCCCCAAGATACATGTTTTCTCTAAACTCGCCCTGTTATCATCCTGGACAGCCCAAGTCTGGTCAAGGCAGTCCTTTTATTCTGTGCCTCCAGTGACACACAAATCAGTGCTGATAGGCTGCATGTTGTTGATTAAAACTTCAGAGCTAAGGAATTGTTACGGATCACCGACTAACATCTGAAGGACAAATCTTGAATCTTAGTATCTTTCACATAAATGCCTTTTGGAAAATAAAATTGGGAAATGTAACATAAAAGTACACTAACAGATAAGATCATAAAAATTTGACAAGTGAGAGGAGAACATTCAGTCTGTCTGACTCATTTGTTTAGTTTTATAAGCTGTCCCAATATTTCATCCAGATTCTTGTTAAAAGTTGTCAAGGTTTCTGCTTCAACTCAAAAGCTTGTTGTAATTTCCCCCAACTCTCTGCATAGATAGATAGATAGATAGATAGATACTTTATTAATCCCAAGGGGAAATTCACATACACCAGCAGCAGCATACTGATAAAGAACAATATTATAGAGTGATAACAATGAAGGTATAACAGACAGACAATAACTGTGTATAATGTTAACGTTTACCCCCATGGGTGGAATTGAAGAGTCACATAGAGTGGGGGAGGAACGATCTCTGTCAGTGGAGGAGGACAGAGCTGCTCCTTTGCCTGGAGATGATCCTGTTCAGTGGATGCAGTTGATTCTCCATGATTGACAGGAGCCTGCTCAGCACCCGTCGCTCTGCTACGGATGTCAAACTGTACAGCTCCATGCCTACAATAGAGCCTGCCTTCTTCACCAGTTTGTCCAGGCGTGAGGCGTCTGTCTTCTTTATGCTGCTTCCCCAACACACCACCACGTAGAAGAGGGCACTCACCACAACCGTCTGATAGAAATAAGAGTGAAGAAGTGCTTCCTGGATTCGGTCCTAAATGCTGTTCCCCTTAATTTCCACTGATGTCCTCAAGTACATGATACACCATTAAGTTGAAAGAACTTTGCTAGATCTACTTTCTCAAAGCTGCTGAGAATTTTGAAGAAGTGGATTAGCTCCCCACACAGTCTACTCAGCTCGAGACTAAACAGGTTTAATTCTCTGAACCTGTCAAATAAATCATCAGACTCCAGTGGTCTGCTGTTAGGTTTGACTTCAGCAAAGTGGTCCTCAGTCCAGAAGACTTTAAGTACCTCTGCTCTATAGGGACTATGTTTACCAGCCTTCAGTCTTAGGATGTCTCTACGTATTCAAAGAGTTCTGAAAATTACCTGTAAAGGTTTGCACATTTACTTCTTTGAGTGTTCTTTTGTAATTGTAGTCTAGCATGGGCAATTTACTTGCTTTTAGCCATGGAAGTAGAACATTCTCTATAATCTAAAAATCATTTAGTATTTCTTCTAAATTGTATGTAACTACAAGCATGGATTGAATTTTAAATAATTTAGCTGCCATAGAATAGCAATATTCACCTGCATTTTGTTGGATGATCCAAAATCGCACTGCTGTTTGATTATTTAGTCAAATGGACAATGACCTTTTTGCATCAGCACATTAGAACAATATAAACGAGAGCAGACCATTCATCTCAACAAAGCTCGCCAGTCCTATACACTTAATTTTTCTAAAAAAACAAGTCTAGTCCTACTGTATACCATGCTACTTGGTAGCTTATTCCATTATAGTTCTGTGTGTAAGGAAAAAATCCTAATGTCAGTGTGAAATTTACCCTTAACAAATTTTAAATAAATATGGAGAAACACACATTGGATTGTCTGCTCTCAGTTTTTCTTCCTGCTTGGTGAGAAGTAACTGACATGACCTCGACTCATTTGTAAAGTGGTGCAGAAGTTATCCTCACAACTCTGGAGTCCTGGCTTTTCAATTATCCCCATTTGCTGTTCTCAGTGATGTTTTGCTTGGATTTTCCTCCATGTTCTTCAGTTTTCTTCTCAAAAGCATGCATATGAGAATTATTGGCACTTCTAAATTGACCCACTGATGGTGAAAGTACCCTGTAAAGGAGTGGCACCTTTCAAGTGTTGGGTCCTGATTTTTGCTCAGTGCTGCTGGGATAGGCATGGACTCTCCAGAACTTTGACCTGAATTAATGGGTGAATGTTTTGTAAAAATGGTTTATATGCATTTGTATTCAAAAGGGTCAACACTATCGTACTATACCTTTTCAAATTTCGGAAAACATAAGGCAGGCCTGTTAGCCTTAACTAAGGCTCTTGCCCTAAAATCAGAGAGATATACAAACTTAATTAGAGAATATATAAACATTTTGGTCACTGTGTACCATGAAAATATTCACTTAAACTTTGGCAGATATAATATATGATATAAAAAATATTGTAAAGTGTTGTAAACTGTTCCTGATAGAGACCCTGCTAACATGTCAGCAGACTGTTAGAATAGGCAGATGAATATAAAAGAAGCCTGTGCAGAGAGAGGAAGAGGGGGCAAACATTTAACTGTCAACACTTAGAAGACTCCACTCTGCTAAAACTTATTGGCCTTGGTGTGTGGTTGTTGGGGAGTTTTGTTAAATATCCCGGCAATGCCTAGAGTTGGGAAACAAGACAAGTGTTCTCAGAGAGTGACCCCACATTGCCATGAGTTTGAAAGAAGAGCGGAGTCTCGAGTAGGACCAGCCTGTGATGAAGCTGTAGTACTGGTGTGTGGCTGGAGCGGGGGGCTTGGGGTTCAGAGTAACGAATGGTCCTTTTAAGGATCTTTGATCACCATTGTTGTCAGAGTGCTAGTTTCACTTGTTACAATGTTAAGGGCTTTTTAGTGGCCTAGAATGCTATCATGTTTTAGAACTGTTAAAATTCACCAGAAACATAGGGCACAACAAAAATGAAGAAGAAATATTCTCGAAAAGGACAGACACTAAAGTTGATCAGGTGTACTGTTACTTAGTGAGGACATGATGATTAAAGAGATGAGAGATGATTGCTTTGGGGGCAACAAGATACACAAAGAGAAGAGATGAAAGGTTGAGTGATTTGAGCATGTGGAGTGAAATCTGCACTGCAATGAAGAAACTGAGAAAGAGGCCAAAGAGCAAGGCCAGCACACAAATGGTAGCTGATAAATGGGTCTCGATCTTTAGGATGCCCAAGACCTTGAAAAGTCAATCAAAGGGAATTTGTTGTGCCCATAGTAATTCCAGATGGTAGACATTAGACCAAGTAATGTTGATGAGTGTTTGTCACTGAATGCATGCAGTTCAATTGACAAAAAAACAATGTTATTTCAACAATATTTTGAGTTTGCTCACAGATTAGGTAGATTACTGCATCAAATTACATTTTATTTGCTGTTTAGCAGCTGATGATGGAGCAAATGAGTTATGTGCACCTACTGTGTAAACAAGTCATTTTTTTAACCAGGATTTAATGCATGATAGGGCAACACAAATATTAAAATATTAAGAGAAAGTTTCAAGGGGAATCACAAAGTTTTTAAGGCCATCAGGTTATTGCTGTGATCGACGAGTGTCCTGCCTGGAATTCCTTCCCGCAATGCATTCAAAACCGATGAAAAACCGGAAATGAGCTCTTTGGACATGAATAAACTGAATGAAAATTTAATGAGTAAATAAATGAATTGTATTTTTATCTAAAATAAAATGAGTAATTGGAAAGTTGAATTGTTTGTTAGGAAGCAACATGGACCATCAGTTACACCAAATAGAAAACGCCTGTTAATTAGATTTCACATTCTTATTCTGTTTATTTTATGTTAGTGCACACTGTGCAGCAGCCCCATAATGGGTTGCTAAAAAATTATAACCTATTCTTCATTTATGAATGCTTGCAAAAATATTTTTATATACAGTATGAAACATATGCAGATATTCAGCTGGGGATATCAAATTTGTTTGAAAATAAAAAATAGGATCTATATTGCATTTTACAAACACAGTAAGTAGAAAAATATGCTGTACCATTTTTTAAGTTCTAATCTATTATGTTAAGTAAAATACACATACTGTATATTGAAGATCATAGTAATATGTTGCGTATAGACTTAAAAAACACTGAATGTTTTAGAACAAAAATACACAAACTCACACTGTCACAAATATGTAGTCACATCTGTGCGCCCCCTGAACCCTCTGGGCTCATCAAAGGTACGTAATACCATCTCAGTAGGAGAGGGGGCAGTGGTGCTAATCATGTCCTCTTCCCTTCTCTCCACAATGCTGAGAAGGCACTTAGTGAAAGCAGCTGACTCCACCCCTTCCAGTCTGCCATCTGTAAGTTCTGAGGCCACTGGAAGGGGTTGTATATACAGTGGTGTGAAAAACTATTTGCCCCCTTCCTGATTTCTTATTCTTTTGCATGTTTGTCACACAAAATGTTTCTGATCATCAAACACATTTAACCATTAGTCAAATATAACACAAGTAAACACAAAATGCAGTTTTTAAATGATGGTTTTTATTATTTAGGGAGAAAAAAAAATCCAAATCTACATGGCCCTGTGTGAAAAAGTAATTTCCCCCTTGTTAAAAAATAACCTAACTGTGGTGTATCACACCTGAGTTCAATTTCCGTAGCCACCCCCAGGCCTGATTAGTGCCACACCTGTTTCAATCAAGAAATCACTTAAATAGGAGCTGCCTGACACAGAGAAGTAGACCAAAAGCACCTCAAAAGCTAGACATCATGCCAAGATCCAAAGAAATTCAGGAACAAATGAGAACAGAAGTAATTGAGATCTATCAGTCTGGTAAAGGTTATAAAGCCAATTCTAAAGCTTTGGGACTCCAGCGAACCACAGTGAGAGCCATTATCCACAAATGGCAAAAACATGGAACAGTGGTGAACCTTCCCAGGAGTGGCCGGCCGACCAAAATTACCCCAAGAGCGCAGAGACGACTCATCCGAGAGGTCACAAAAGACCCCAGGACAACGTCTAAAGAACTGCAGGCCTCACTTGCCTCAATTAAGGTCAGTGTTCACGACTCCACCATAAGAAAGAGACTGGGCAAAACGGCCTGCATGGCAGATTTCCAAGACGCAAACCACTGTTAAGCAAAAAGAACATTAGGGCTCGTCTCAATTTTGCTAAGAAACATCTCAATGATTGCCAAGACGTTTTGGGAAACTACCTTGTGGACTGATGAGACAAAAGTTGAACTTTTTGGAAGGTAAATGTCCCGTTACATCTGGTGTAAAAGGAACACAGCATTTCAGAAAAAGAACATCATACCAACAGTAAAATATGGTGGTGGTAGTGTGATGGTCTGGGGTTGTTTTGCTGCTTCAGGACCTGGAAGGCTTGCTGTGATAAATGGAACCATGAATTCTACTGTCTACCAAAAAATCCTGAAGGAGAATGTCCTGCCATCTGTTCGTCAACTCAAGCTGAAGCGATCTTGGGTGCTGCAACAGGACAATGACCCAAAACACACCAGCAAATCCACCTCTGAATGGCTGAAGAAAAACAAAATGAAGACTTTGGAGTGGCCTAGTCAAATTCCTGACCTGAATCCAATTGAGATGCTATGACATGACCTTAAAAAGGCGAGTCATGCTAGAAAACCCTCAAATAAAGCTGAATTCCAACAATTCTGCAACGATGAGTGGGCCAAAATTCCTCCAGAGCGCTGTAAAAGACTCCTTGCAAGTTATCGCAAACGCTTGATTGCAGTTATTGCTGCTAAGGGTGGCCCAACCAGTTATTAGGTTCAGGGGGCAATTACTTTTTCACACAGGGTCATGTAGGTTTGGATTTTTTTTTCTCCCTAAATAATAAAACCATCATTTAAAAACTGCATTTTGTGTTTACTTGTGTTATATTTGACTAATGGTTAAATGTGTTTGATGATCAGAAACATTTTGTGTGAAACATGCAAAAGAATAAGAAATCAGGAAGGGGGCAAATAGTTTTTCACACCACTGTATATTGTGATGTGTGAGTCCCTCTCTTGCACCCCAAAACACGAGGCTGAGTCTCAGTACTTTAGCAAAACCAGCTTTATTCAGCTTGAAACAGGAACAGCATGGTTATTTATAGTAGCGTGTTCTGCCACTCTCCTATACACAGACACAGCAATCAGGCAGGGCCATGACCAGGTTAGTGGCCAAGTAATACTGTTCCCTGCATTTGTAATGTTCCTTGCATCCCCCATCAACAGCAGATGCTCATAGCGCGACCGGATTCAGCTCGGATTAGTTTTCACAGCGAGCCGCCCCAGCGCTGGCTGCCCACAGTTGCCCCGGCCACCAATAGGCTGTCTTCCATAGACGCGGTGATTGCACTTTGGGATGCTCCTCTGTGTGCGGGGGAGCCCCAAAAGAGTTTAAAAACCTTACTATATGTATATATTGTGAGATGTTCAGCCCGGACACAACCAAACAGATGCTGACAGTTCATAAAACACATGCTTTATTAAACAATTGTCTCCAAACACAAGTCCCGCACACTCACAGTGCTTCCCGCACCAAACACTGTTACTCAGGCCTTCAACTGTCCATGGGCCGCCTTTCTTCCTCCTGTCCCTGGAGCTTCATCCACCTCCAGCTCCTGACTCTAGCTCCTCGACTGTAGGAAGGCGGCCCCTTTTATATTCACCCGGATGTGCTCCAGGTGTTTGCTGATGCCTTTCTGGTGGCACTTCCTGGTGTGGCGGAAGTGCCGTACTAGCACGCGGAAGCACTCTGGGCGTTCCTGGAAGGTTCTTCCTCCACCTGCCCACAACGCTCAGGGTGCCCCCTGGCAGCGGCCACGGACACCAATGGGTTTGAGCCTCATAGCTCTGTCCTCGTGGTACTGTCCTTATCCAGGACGGTTGCCCCCTTGTGGCCCGGGGGACGTATAAACCACCTCCCTGTCCTTCCAGGCGTCCTGGCTGGGTCTTCCCCCCAGCCTCCTGCCACAATATATATATTCAGTGTGGGTCAAAAGTAAATATTTAATATTTATTCATTATTTCTTTTATTTTACAGGTATTCAGTAGGCATACTTTATACATATCAGGTCATGTTTAGTCTCTTAGATGGTTGAATTGTCCTCCATCAATGTTGCAACATTCCTGGGACTTGTCCCTTACACTGTGACACACAGTGAAACAGAAATTCCAGTTAATGTCAATGTCCATAAATACATGCAAGATGAACTCCTTCAATTTGTCCTCTCAAAAACCTTCTCCTTTACTACAATACCAAAAAAGAAGTCCATAGGTAAGTATAATTAGTAATTAATTAATTAATTAGTAATTAATACTATATATTTATTATGGCTGACCCTAACCCAGCCACAGGGGATGCACAAACCATGTGCCGGTCCCAAGCCCAGAGAAATGGGGAGGGTTACGTCAGGAAGGGCATCCAGTGTAAAATTTTGCTAAATTAATATGTAGACAACAATACAAATTTCCATACCGTATCGGTCGAGCCCTGGGTTAACAATGACCGCCACCAGGCAGGAGGAGAGGAGGAAAGTAAAGAGAGTGGAACTGAGGGTAGAAACTTTGAATGTTGGCAGTAGGACTGGTAAGGGGAGATAGTTAGCAGATATGATGGAGAAAAAGAAGGTTGATATATTGTGCGTGCAATGAAGAAAGTCAGAGGATAGTGGATTTTTCCTAAAGGATGGACATGGCTGTGGTGAATACGTATTTTAAGAAGAGGGAGGAACATAGGATTACGTACAAGAGTGGAGGAAGATGCACACAGGTAGATTACATTCTATGCAGAAGAGTTGATCTGAAGGAGAGTGAAGACTGCAAAGTGGTGGCAGGGGAAAGTGTAGTTAAATAGCATAGGATAGTGGTCTGTAGGATGATGTTGGAGTTTAAGAAGAGGAAGAGAGTGAGGGCAAAGCCAAGGATCAAATGGTGGAAGTTGAAAAATGAAGACTGTAAGGTTGAGTTTAGGGAGGAGGTGAGACAGGCACTGGGTGGCAGTGAAGAGTTACCAGACAGCTGGGAAACTACATCAGATGTAGTAAGGGTGACAGCAAGAAGGGTGCTTGGCATGACATCTGGAAAGAGGAAGGAGGAAAAGGAAACCTGGTGGTGGAATGAGGAAATACAAGAGAGTATACAGAGGAAGAAGATGGCAAAGAAGAAGTGGGATAGTCAGAGAGATGCAGAAAGTAGACAAGAGTACAAGGAGATAAGGCGCAAGGTGAAGAGAGAGGTGGCGAAGGCTTAAGAAAAGGCGTATGATGAGTTGTATGAGAGGTTGGACACTAAGGATGGAGAAAAGGACCTGTACTGATTGGCTAGACAGAGGGACTGAGCTGGGAAAGATGTGCAGCAGGTTAGGGTGATAAAGGATAAAGATGGAAATGTACTCACAAGTTAGGAGAGTGTGTTGAGCAGATGGAAAGAGTACTTTGAGAGGCTGATGAATGAAGAGAATGAGGGAGAGAGAGAAAAGGTTGGATGATGTGGAGATAGTGAATCAGGAAGTGCAACAGATTAGCAAGGAGGAAGTAAGGACAGCTATGAAGAGGATGAAAAATGGAAAGGCCGTTGGTCTAGATGACATACCTATGGAAGCATGGAGGTGTTTAGGAGAGATGGCAGTGGAGTTTTTAGCCAGATTGTTTAATGAAATATGGGAAAGTAAGAGGATGCCTGAGGAGTGGAGAAGAAGTGTACTGGTGCCGATAATTAAGAATAAGGGGGATGTGCAGGACTGCAGTAACTACAGGGGAATAAAATTGATGAGCCACAGCATTGAGGAGACCCTGGAGAGGTGGAGATATGCTCTAGAGAGGAGAGGAACGAAGATCAGTAGGAACAAGACAGAATACATGTGTGTAAATGAGAGGGAGGTCAATGGAATGGTGAGGATGCAGGGGGTAAAGTTAACGAAGGTGGATGAGTTTAAATACTTGGGATCAACAGTACAGAGTAATGGGGATTGTGGGCGAGAGGTGAAGAAGAGAGTGCTGGAAGGGTGGAATGGGTGGAGAAGAGTGTCAGGAGTAATTTGTGACAGACAGGTATCAGCAAGAGTGGAAGGGAAGGTCTACAGGATGGTAGTGAGACCAGCTATGTTATATGGGTTGGAGATGGTGGCACTGACCAGAAAGCAAGAGAAAGAGCTAGAGGTGGCAGAGTTAAAGATGCTAAGATTTGCATTGGGTGTGACGAGGATGGATAGGATTAGAAATGAGTACATTAGAGGGTCAACTCAAGTTGGACGGTTGGGAGACAAAGTCAGAGAGGCGAGATTGCGTTGGTTTGGACATGTGCAGAGGAGAGATGCTGGGTATAATGGGAGAAGGATGCTAAGGATAGAGCTGCCAGGGAAGAGGAAAAGAGGAAGGCCTAAGAGAAGGTTTATGGATGTGGTGAGAGAGAACATGCAGGTGATGGGTGTAACAGAACAAGATGCAGAGGACAGAGAGATATGAAAGAAGATGATCCGCTGTGGCAACCCATAATGGGAGCAGCTGAAAGAAGAAGATTTACTATGGCTGACCCTATATATATTTATATACAATTAGGTCCATATGTATTTGGACAGTGACACCATTTTAAAAATTTTGACTCTGTGCATCACAACAATGGATTTGAAATAAAGTAATCATTATGTGACTGAAGTATAGACTTTCAACTTTAATGTAAGGGGTTTACCAGAAATATCATCTAAGCTGTTTATGAATGACAGTCGTTTTTCTGTAATAGCCTTATCCTTGGTGAAGAAGAACTCCTTCACAACACTTAGCCAAACCAAGAACACTCTCTGGGCGGTAAACCTATTATTGCCAAAGTCTACAATCAAGACTTCATGAAAGTAAAGAAAGAGGGTTTACCACAAGGTACAAAACACCAGCAAACCTCAATCATAGGAAGGACAGATTAGACTTTGCCAGAAAACATTATATAAAGTCCTGTTCAGTCATGGAACAATTGTCTTTGATCAAAGAAAACTAAGATCAATATATGTTATGGTATGATAATGCATGGCTGTGAATGGAAGTCAGTCACTGATGTTTATTGATGATATGACTGCTGGCAGAAGTAACAGGATGAGTTCTGAAGTGTGCAGGGCTATACTCTCTGCTCAGATTCAATCAAATGCTACAAAACTGATAGGATAACACTTCACAGTACAGATGGACAGATAGCCAAAACATAATGCGAAAGCAAACCAAGTGCTTTTCAAGGCAAAGAAGTGGAATATTCTTTAATGACCAAGTCAATCAACTGACCTCAGCCAAATTAGACATGCATTTCACTTTGTGAAGATAAAACCAATGGCAGAAAGTCCAACGAACAAGCAGCAACTGAAGGCAGCTGCAGTAAAGGCCTGGCAAAGCATCACTAGGGTGAAAACCCAGCACTTGGAGATGACCATGAGCTCCAGACTTCGGGCAGTCATTGACTATAAAGGATTTTCTACCAAATATAGAAAATGAACATTATATTTATGATTATGTTAGTTTGTCCAAATACTTTTAAGCCCTTGAAAATGGGGAGCTATGCAGAAAAATCGCTTTCATTCCTAAATGGCTCAGAATATTTTTGGTAAACCTCTTAAATTATGCTGAAAGTCTACACTTCAATCACATAATGATTGCTTAATTTCAAATCCATTGTGGTGGCATACAGAGCCAAAACTATGAAAATATTGTCACTGTCCAAATATTTAAAGACCTAACTAAATATACTGTATATATAAATAAAGGTACTTTTGATGTGAAGTGAAGGCACTTTAGATTCTTCACAAAATTATTTGTCTTAGATGATTAATATTAAATTAGTGTGTCAAAAGAAAAGAGCGTACAGTATTTTAGAGTTCCAATAATTCCTTTAGGAAAAATGAAAAGCAATACAATAAAATGTTTGAATTGTCCTTAAAGAAAGAAACTAACATAGTAATGGACCTGTTTGCTGTTAGAAAGTATAATATCTTTGTAGGAATATATAACCCGACGCTTGATTAAGCAATGATCAATGACATCATGAGTAGGATGTTCATAAGTACCTAAATGAAACAGATGTGTAGAGAGTATTCAACTTTGAAGGGGATAACCCTACTAAAAAGGTGATGTGATTAACCTACAAATCGAACTCCATGGTAAAAGTGAGCATAGTGACAAGGCACAAGATGGTCATTCTTCATCGTCAATGTCTCTCCCAAGCAGAAAGTATGCTTCAAATTATGTTTTGAGGTTTGCTTCCCAAGTTCACAAACTAACAGGCAAGTTTGAGGATGCAGTGATCAGCCACAGAACCAGAGTGCAGCAAAAGAGAAATACATCAGGCTTACTTCCCTTCAAAATCATAAGTTGTCCAGCACTGTTATCAGCTAAGAACTGGCAGAGTCCATTGAACCCAGTTTTCTGCATTTTCTAGGAAGTTATGATGATTAATAAACCTATTTAAGGCATTATTTTTGCTGCTTTTTTCATGGGACCCTAGGACTTTTGCACAGGTATGTATATGTATAGACCCTAATAAATTGATAGATGGCTGACATAAGTCCAACATGCAGCCTATCGGGCAAAGAGAGAAAGCAACACTGGCAGAAGCAGAAAAGATCCTAGATATACCATGATGGAAACACAGTTCAAACATGATCATATAATGTAATGCAGAGGAGAGGGTCATACAAGTAAGAACCAAATGTACAAGGTGAGAAGAACAAGCGTACTGCAGCTACTGGGCATGATGAGTCTGTGGTCATGCAGCCTTAGTTAAACTGTTAGAATTCAAAAAGTCACTAAAAGACACTAGGCACATCATTTCAAAAGGCGTTGTATGATAGCATAAAATATAACCCACAACAAAAAAAAAAGACTTTAAAAGAAATTGAGGCACTCTTGTGGTTCTTTATAAAAGTATTCTAGCTTGATTCAGAGGTATCTATCTATCTATCTATCTATCTATCTATATATTGTGGTCCGTGGCCGGCATTGTATCCTGGCCAATACCCCCAGGCCGCCAGAGAGAGCCCTCCCAGCGACATGGAAGGTCTTCGAATTCCAGCATCCTCATGGACATTGTAGTTTTTATGTACAGCCCTGCTGGATACCGCGGGGGCCACCAGGAGCCTCTCTAAGGAGGCTTGGGGAGCCTTATTTGCCCTATAACCCGGAAGTTTGTCAGAGAAAGAGCGACGGGCTTCTGGGGTGAAGAAAATAATTTTTTTACCTGACTCGGAAGTGATACAGGATCACATGGATTGGAGATTGGGAACACTTCCAGGTCAGTGAATATAAAAGGAATGTTGGAACTCCCAGATGGCGATCTGAGCTGGGTGATAGGAGGGCAATGCGTCTGGGAGTCGGAGGATTGGTTTATTGTATTTGTGATTGATTTATGAGTAGTGGAGGGTGCTTGGTGCACTTGATTATTATAATAAAAATAATTATTGTAGCACTTTTACCTGGTGTTTGGCGTGGTACCTGAGGGTTCAAGGGAGCGATAGCGCCCACTACTGCTACACTATCTATCTATCTATCTATCTATCTATCTATCTATCTATCTATCTATCTATCTATCTATCTATCTATCGCACCATCAAGGTAAATATTTTCATATATAACGCATATTTTAATTCAGCAGCTTGTTTCATGTCAGTTGCACTCTTTTTAAATCTGCTGGTTGCTATCTATTTGTGAATTTGTATTTACCTCACAGTTTTGGGTGGTCTGCACATTTATGGCCTCCATCACTTTTGCATGATTTCAGTGACAGATGTAATCTTACAGGACTTGCATTAAAGCGCTTTCCCATCCTTCCATCCATAAGCGGATACAGCACACTTTATTTGTCTACGTCGAGTTATTTGTCATACTTGAGGCAAGCTGCGTGACTTGGAAAAGCTTGCAGGAGAAGGTGCACCCAGACCCTCTATTCCCTGTCAGCTAGCAGGGAGTTTTATTGGCACTGGACATTTGTGTCAGACAAACTGGAAGTGCTTAAAGGGCAAAGCTGTAATAAATATTGCTTCATGCAAAGCATTTGAATTAGTCATATTTGTACATAACTTAAATACAGCTGTAGCAAACATCTGCTGGCCAGTTAAACAACAGGCAGAAGTAGCAACTTTCATTGTAACATTTTCATCACTGGAATGTATGTCAGTTCTCTAATTGAAATTCTCATTTTAAAGCCATTTTCCTCCTGCAATTTTGTAAGGGAAACATATGCTGTAAAATATAAAGCATATAACCTTATTCTGAAATTAAATATTTTCTTAATGTCAAACAAATGTAAGCTGTTTATTTTCCTCTTCAGGGTAGCAGTAGCAATTATGCACCACAACTACATTTCCTTAAAGTTCAGATTTATTCTTTTCATTAATTGGTGACCCACATAACAATCATTCATTTTTGTTTGTATAACTATTGGTCTTCTGAAGAAACATGAAGATCAGAATGTCATTGTACTGTGGACACAGGAGAATAAACTTAAACCTGTATTTACTGTGACATGTTGGGGTATAGTAGATATAAAGATGGCAGGGTGTGACAGGGGACTGTTCCAATACACCACCTATTAGAGGTAGGATGGCAGGCAAATTTGGTGTCCACTTGAGGTAATAAGGGACAATTAGGGTGCAGCATTGTGGGGTCTCACATGCTGCTAACACCCCAGCCCATAAATAGAACCAGAGATCATCATAAAGATGTGATGGAACTCTACACTTCGGGATGCTTTGCGGAAGGTTTGGGGTGGTAATGCTTATCCGCTGTTTAAAATATTGGCCAAACTTCAGTGTGTGTGGCTACTTTTGTTCATCTAGTTATGGGTCAGCAGTTTATCCCCTTAAAATATATGATAGTGATCTTTGACTGAAGAGTTAAGGACAAGTTGGGAGAACAGTGCAAAGTAGTGGCAGACAAAGTGTAGAAACTGTGTTTAGTTTCATTTTTTTTATCGGCTGGCTCTTGTTCATGGGAGTGTTGGGATAAAAACATCTCAACCCAAATAAGACACAAGCTCACCAATGACATAGCTCTTCGTGTCCTGTCAAGAAAATTTTGTTTTACCAGTTAACCTCATGGAAGATACTTAAATTATGGAACGTAACTGGAATCACATCTATGTAGACACAAAGAAAACATATACAAGGGTCTTAGAACTTGGGTGCAAACACACAATCCAAGTACACTGTGCATCCTTACATAACGTTAACGCTGCATGGGATGATGAGTGTGACAGTACTGCTTTCATTCAAACATAAAACACTGTGTAGTTTTGATTCACTAACTTTTCTTGATAATAATATTTCTATATGGTTTATTCTCATAGGCTCTTAACTACAGAATACACCAAAATATTCTAAATTTGATTTAATGGTTTACTCCATGAGATGCAAGATTCTCTTCTGTGAGCCATCTGTGTAATTTCTGTGCTCCTATTGGTTTTCTTTGAGGATGTTCAGTCAAATGCTTTTGTGTTCTTTTGCAGCTGTTAAATAGCTGCCTCACATGTGGTCCAACCAATGGCAGGTTCTTCCTTTGTGTCTCTGTGTGCTGCATCCTGTCACCATAATATTATTGTTTGAAAAATTACTATTTAGAGGCATCTTAAAATGATAAAATTATTATAATGCAGTTCATGTTTGCAGGTCTCTGACATTCACTGATGCTAGCGCAGTAGCTAGTGCTGCTGCTTCCTAGCTCTAAAGATCTGGGTTGAAATATCCCAGGCCTACGTCTGTGTACGGCGCTCACTTTCTCTTTATGTCAGCATAACTTTTCCTCTGGGAACTCTGGTGCATGTAAATTTGATTGTCAACTTTTAAATGGCCCTCTATGAGTGAGTATGCCCTGTCATGGACTGGTGTGCCATCCAGTGATGGTCAGATAGGCAGTGGTCCCCATGACCTTTCAATTGGATAGTGTGATATGGTGAATGATGGATATTTTGAATTACTTCAAGCCAATTTTGAGGTTTCAAACCAATTTTTGTAAAAAGATATTGGGATAGACCTCAAAACAGACAGAAAGGTTTAGAACTGTCATCTTCTTGTGCATGTGAGATGTCATCAACTATGTTTCATGTATAATGATTTTCAGATATTATGAAATTTTTGAGATTAGACATCATGAAGTAAATTTCAAAATTGTGTAAAATAAAAGAAGACTAATTTAGAAATATCACAGAATAAGTCAGAGATATGGTGTATAAAATGAATTTTTATATCACAAATAGTGATGAGCAAAACAGGGAGGTTTCATTTTGCATATTATTCATGAAGCTGAAACTAAACTTGATTTCACAGGTGATATTCCAATTGCAAAACATGATTTCGTTAAAAATAAGTTGTTTGGGAATTGGAAAGGTTTTTGGGGTGAAATATAATCAATATTTCTTCCTAAGTCCTCATTGACACTTCTGTATTTACCTGTGTTCTTTTCCGCAGCTGAGTAATGCAGGTAATCTCCTGCATGATGGTAAAATCAATTCAATTTTATACCTCTCGTTCACATTACTGTGGAGTAGAGTGGTGTGTTTTCACAGATGTCACATGCTGTATATCGTCCACACAAAGAAAAACCAAATGCACCATCATACACATTACACATTGTGTTTTATTCACAGCATAATGAACAACATGGAAAGCCACTTGCCCCCTGCTGGGCTTCCCTCTCTGGTTTCGCGATTCCTGCAGATGAGTTTGATGTTATGCATGTCCCATGCATAGTGGAGTTTCAAGTTTCTTTTCTGTGTCCTTAGCATCTTTAGAACTACAATCACCAAGATTATATCAGTAGAACAACCACAGCACCCGGCTAGTGGCTCAGCAAAATGTCTACATATGACAGGAAATGAGCCCAATAATTTTCACTAGAGATCTTTATTTCAATGCAAATTGACAGATAATGTAGATAGTATGTGGAATTAATGCATGTGAAACTTTGAGACAGGACTACACACCAGTGTTCTTGTGTTAATGGCACAAATTCTTCTGGAAATGACATGCAATTTGCTCCATGAATTTTTTGTGAACTGCGGTGAGCTGGCGCCCTGCCTAAAGTTTGTTTCCTGCCTTGTGCCCTGTGTTGGCTGGGATTGGCTCCAGAACCCCCGTGACCCTGTAGTTAGGATATAGTAAGTTGGATAATGGATGGATGGATTTTTTGTGAATCAACACATGGAATTTCTTGGAAATCCTTTTGCCTATCTCTAATCACAGATAAGAGTAAACTTCAAAGAATTTCAAATACATTTTGAGAGAAATTAAAAAGAGAGCGCAGTGGTGTGGTTGGTCTCACAAATCCAGGACTTTGAATGCAGCATCTACTCATGGTGTATGTGTGTCATTTGCTTCTAAAGACCTGTATGTTTGGTTAACTGGCACCAGAGAGAGTGACTGTGTTTTTTTTGTTTTTTTTTTTTTGCTTAAGCAGATGTGCGTTGGACTGGTTCCCTGTCTAGAGCAGGTTCCTACCTTGATGCTGCTGGGATGAACTTTGGCACCCCTACATTATTAGAAAGTCCTACTGAAAATTTCCGTTTTTGACCCACTTATTCCAATACATCAATTGCAGAAAGCCAGAGCCAACACAGCCTCATTAGGGACCACGTAGGCAAATCTCAGGATAGGATGTTCAGGCACAGCCTGGGCCTGCTAAGAGTCACCACCTAAAACTACCTGCATGTCTTTTGGATGAGAAAGGAAACGCTGCGTTGCCAGTTCCCAAAGCAGAATTTGAATCCACACTACTTGCAAGTTATTTTCAGGTATCTATCATTCATTTCAAAATTTCTTGAAGCACACTTTCAGTTCCTTTTAAATGTTAATTTAGCTTACCAAAGGATAAAGGATGGATTTTGTATCTCCACTAATGTACAATAATCATTTTAATTCTTATATTCTACAAATACGTTTGCTCAAAAAAAAACGTGCACACACACACTTAAATTAGCCTAAACCTTTAAAAACCCTTTCATGCATCTTAAAAATCTTTTTTGTGTTACAGAATGCAAGATGACCTTTCCATTGTGTTTTTCTAATTGAGCTGTTAGGCTTGCACATCTTGAGAATACATTATCTATATAGTAGGAAAAGAGAGAGCCGCTGCCAAATCTAAGACAATGACTTACAATACCACACAATCTGTCAAAGTTAGAACTGTGAGCATTCCACTTTCCAGTTAGTTTGTGTAAAATAAATAAAACAAATAACTAAGAAGCCATCCACCCGTTTGTCCGTTGCATTCTTATGTAGTAATAGGCACTTGCCTTAAATGGTAGAGCATGATGCTTATAAATACAACCATCCACACACACAATGAAACGATTCAAAGATGCCAAGTTTCAAGTCCAGCTCGATTATCCGTCACTGCAAAAAAATCACTTCAGCTACGATTCCCTGGCAATAGCAGAGTTATTATAAGCATTGACAGCAGATTATAAGTGAACAGTTTGCCATGCCTACCATGTCCCAGATGACCCCAGTTTTAAAGCCCAAGTACCACAAAATTACAACCTGATAATGCTAAATCCACAGTGGGGGCACTGAATTCTGGTAGCCACATGCTTTTTAAAAGCACTCTCCCTCACTTAAACTGCATTTGAGTAATATTTTTGAGTTCAAATGCCAGCCCAGTCACTACCTATGTAGAGTTTATACATTCTTCAGTCTGGGTACTGTGGTTTTACACCCAAGTTTCAAGGATATTTTATTTGATGAGTATGCCCTTAAGAACTTGTGCAGCATCCATTTCTGTTCCCTGTTTTGTGTGCAATGTTGCCAGAAGTGGGTCCAAGTTCCTTCCTGCAACCCTGTAGTTGGATGTTGCTTAATTTATTCACTTTCTTGGTAAATCATAATTGCAGAGATGGAAAACTGAGATGTACTGTAATATACCAACTCCAGATTGGCCATGTAGGAGTGACTGTGATCTGTAATGGACTGGTGCACCATCGAGTGATGATCACTGTCCTGTGCCCAATACTGTTGGGTAAGGCTTATACCCTGTGATCCTGATCTTGGGTAATGTGGCTTCATCCAGTATGGCAGATGGAATCGGCCCAGTCCATTTCTTGGCACAATCATAAAAAATACAGCACTCTCCATAATGTTTGGGACAAAGACCCATTTTTTATTGATTTGCCCCTTTGCCCCACAGTTTTAAATTACAAAAGAAACAATTGAGACATGATTAAAGTGCACAGTTCTGACTTTCATTTAAGGATATTTGCATTTTTTTACAATTTGAACCTTGGAGCAGAGGGGTAAATAAAAAAAAAATGTGCTTTAGTCCCAAAGAATATCGAGGGCACTGTAGGTGCACCCAAGTAGAGCTGCCCATTAATAACACAACGTGGGCACTTCAGCCAGTGGTCAAACCAGCGACCAAGTGCTGCGAGCTGACAGTGCTACCCAGTGTACCTCTGAGCGGCCATGTGTAAACTCAAATCAGTAGCAACATATACATTAGAAGGAATAGTTAATTACACCAATATAAATATAATTAAATCACTAGTACATTGTTTATATTTTTCAAAATAAGGTGCAATAAAGTTATTATTGTGAAATCCCTTTGAAGAAATGTATGAATTCCATTTTCTTTACTTGTTGGGCCATTTAGAAAAGCTTTACTTTTAAATAGCTGAAGTGAGTTTGTGCCAGCAGAAGGGCAAGCTTCAATGTTTGTGTCGTTACTCGTATGACAGGCCGACTCAGCCTGATTTATCTACCTGTACCTCCATGGAAGGAGTTTCTGGGTCCCTCCCAGACTCCTGTTTACTTTGGTGGGGCTGGCACACGGGCACCACCCAGCATTCCGATGCATGACTGTCATAGACGTATCATTGGTATGTAGGCACCTTCCAGTCCAAGTACCCGAGTATCCCTGAGCCTAGAGCAAAGGTCCTGCCTTAGACATAAATCAAGAGAAGTAAAAAGCACACACTCAGAAAGTACGAGTCCACCCCAAATGGCTTGTAGTCATTTTACAAGATTTCTTTTGTTGAAATCCATATAAATTCCACCATAAACTGCAAGCAGAAAATGGTTTGTACATTTCAGTGATAAAGTGGAGGGTAAAAAATGAATGCCAGTATGAAGTAAACTTAATGCATTTCTTTCTTGTGCCAGTGGCTGTTGTGATTCACTCTGGTTCTCCCATGTGGGCAGATGTTAAAATACAAAGTACAGTTAGCACTTTGCTTTCAGTTGTTTTTTTTTTGATGCACTTGATGTCAGTTGCTCAGGAGTTTGTGAATAACCAGCATTAAGTATTAACCATTTTTTCCACTATTTATTGCATACAGTTATTCTTTCTTTTAACATTTCGATCTGTATAACCACTGGAGGGCACTGAATTTTTGAATGGCTGTACATCTGTTTTCAGTGTAGCTCAAGGACACAGGGGACCAGAGCCGATCCCATGAGCAATGGGTACAGCAGCCAAAAACAGGCAAAATTCGATTTGCATACCACTTCACAAAGCTAAGACTAAAATTAATTTCACAATTTTAAAACACAAAATTCAGTTTTTTGGAAGATTTAAAGGTTTGTTGGGTTGAAAAGGGAAAATTGCTCCCTAATACCTCATTCACACTTCCTTGCTTTGTTTTGTTTTTTTTTTTTTTTTGAAGAAAATAGTATTCCATATGATCAAGTCTAATTTATACAACAAATAAGATAATATTTCATACAAACAAGTCGAACTTAACAAAGCAGAATTCAAACCCCAACCGAGAGAAAGAGAGGACAGCCAACAGCAATTGCAAATCACTAAAAACAAAGCAGGAGTATGTCCTTTTCCTCAATATAAATGCTTATTCTTAAATGTTAGTATTGAGATTCTGTGTTTTTATCGGTAAATGCACAAACTATATAATCTGTTACACACTTGTCAGATCAGTTCTATTTTCGCCTGTTGTTTATTTCACCCCAGATGTGTTTTTTAAAATCATGTCATGTCATACCGCATATTTTTCACACAATGACGCACCAAAACACCCCATCGTGTACACTATCATGTGTCCTTCACAGGGAAATCTCACTAGCTCCCCATTCCTCCCAGTCCCACCATGTTGTTAACCAGCAGCCGTTCTTTCCCTTCCCTTGTTTCCTACAGCTCTGCAAGTGACTCATCTCAAGATTCTTTTCTGTCTCCAAGCATCTTTAGAATGGCAGTCATCATGATTGCCATCATAATTGACAAAGTGGGGATCGAACAACTAGAAGAAAATGTCTACACGTGAGGTGATTTTTTTCACTTAAGTATTAAATGACAGGCAGACACATGAGAAATTAATGCATGTAAACACTTCCAGACAGGAAGTAAATGCATCTCTTGCCACTTCCGGTTTCTCTCCTACCTGGACCCACCTCTTCCTGCCCAGGAACTTTATCTCCAGAAGCAACACCATCTTGAATCACTCTTATGGAGACTTGCATTGTTTTGACATTTTTTCTTTCATAGTGCTATACCACACGTTTTATGTGAATAACTGGGGTTGGCCCTCGTGGTGCCCCAAAGATTTCTAATCTCTTTCTGTCTCTTTATTACAATATAGCGACTTGGGCTACAAATTCTATGTTTGTGAAATCCATACTTTCTCTGCAAGGAATTATTTGCTTTTTTAATTCCTTGAAATGATTTTGTTATCATGGCACTAATTTGTGCTTAAAATTGACCTTTTCGGCCATTGTAATGAAGAGCTTCCTGTTTAAACGGGGCTGCGAGACGTGAACTCAGCTCTTCGGCACACCTCATTTGATTTTTTTCTGGCGAACAAATTTTCAAAACAAACCGTATTTTACAACTCTAATCAGAGTCGGAGTAATAATTATGTTGGTGTGGTCATTTTAGATCTGAGATCGGCTAAAATTTAAACAATGACCTTTTTTAATACCCAGCCTTCATTACTCCGTTTGCCAACAGATGTCAGAAGGACGGATGCCAAAACCGAACTGCCCAAAGATAGATTTCGACATACCAAGCAAATGGCGATACATTCTAAATTACTTATGGTTCCGGAGCTATCGAAGGGTTTAAGTCAGTCGACGATGTTAGTCCTGGAAAGTACGCCCCACCAAACCAACGTTCCAAAAACTAACCGAACTTACTGCTATCTGCTCGAACCAACACCGACTTACTATACTTGGCCGTCCAGTGGCATCACTGAAGCATTCAAACATTCTTAGCCAATCATGCAATACTGCGTCCGTGTTTGCCATGTTATGCTCTAACTACAGAGGCAGAGTCCCATTGCATGGTTCTAACTTGTATTGAGTCGAGGTATTGACGCGAACACCATACATATAGATAGTATCAAATTATATATAAGGATATAAGTCATTAAAAATTAGTGCTTAAGCTATCAAATATATTTTCAAAGAGGACTATACTTGTGTAGTAGAAATAACAGGAAATTGTCTCTTCTTATGTATTATTTATCAAGATATGCCACTTTTTTTGGTCAAGAAACACATTAGATGATGAAATGCTATCAACACATTATGTGTTATTAAAATATGCAAAATCTTATTTATAAGACAGAAAAGCAGAAATTTCAACTTTTCCATTTTCTAAATTTCACTACAGCAATCTCTTCAATTAAATCTTTTTAACGCAAACAGAGATCATATCCTACCCCTTCAATATTTCTTTATAAAAATGTGTCCTACAAAATTAACAAAAATAAACACAGAAGTTGTTTTTGTTGAGGATGTGTGAATTTGAAAGTGTCTCAATGTGCTTAATAATTGGTAGACATGTGAGCGGGGGAGTGTCTCAGGTAAAGGTTCGGGTTATACAGTGATGCACCACGACTAACACAGTTTCTGTTCCCGTTAGAGGATGACTGGCATCATGTCTGGTACAACCGGCACATGTCCTGCCACTTCCAATCTCCGGTATACTAAACCAACACCGCCTCTGAAAGTTGGTGTTCACTTACGGACTTGCTTTACTGACGGACTGGTCTCCTACCTAAAGTAAAATCCATTCATTGTGACCTCAGAGTGTCGCCTCATGCAGATCACCGCAATAAACCTGTTCTTTTTTTTCTCTTCTCTTCTACATTAAGCAGGGTATCCCAATGTATCCCCACACCTTTTTGCTGTCCCCTTGTCTTACTTTAGACTATTCATTGTAGCTGGTCCACTCCAGTACAAGAGATGGTGTGTTTGCATTGAATGTGGGTCTGCATTCGGCTGAGCAAAAGTCAAATGAAATTAAAATGTTCAGGTTATTGCTTAGGATTAATGTCATATACCTTATAAAAAACTGGACCTTCATGCTCCCACAAATTTGTATGAATAAGAAGCTGCAAATAACTTGCTAACTTCAGCCTTGTCTGAAATAACAAATCATACAATTACGGAGAGAAGAGCAAAAAACATTAGTTAACGACATCTTAAGAACTTTATTTGGATTTTGAGAAATCTGGATCCACTTAATCCATGTTCTTAATAACACACGGTGCCAGTCTCGGCAGCATGAGGCATAAGGCTGGCATGCTGACTTTAAAAGCGTTTAGTTTGTGGGCAAGGAGTTGAGCAGCACTTGCACCGCACAGATACAGATACTGGGGTAAAGTGCTGGGGGCAGATGCTTTATAAGATTTTTCTATCATGGAATTGTGAGATAAAAAAGCTATGAAAACTATGGTGTATCCCTTGGGATATTATTAAGGGTGGAAATTTAGAAATTGAATTTTAAGATAGGGTGGCACAGTGGTAGCGCTGCTGTCTCGCAGTAAGGATACCTGGGTTTGCTTCCTGGGTCCTCCCTGGATGGAGTTTGTATGTTCTCCCCGTGTCTGCTTGGGTTTCCTCTGGGTGCTCTGGCTTTCTCCCACAGACATGCAGGTTAGGTGCATTGGTGATCCTAAATTGTTCCTGGTGCGTACTTGGTGTGTGTCCTGTGGTCCTCCCATGTTCCTGCCTTGCGTCCTGTGTTGGCTGGGATTGGCTCCAGCAGACCCCCATGACCCTGTGTTAGGATATAGCAGGTTGGATAATGGATGGATGGACGAATTTTATGATGTTCAAAAAATAGGAATAAGATTCCCTCCCCCCAAAATGCATGGACCCAAGGCAGCCACCCCAGTTATCTCACTGCACCCAGAATTAAGTAAGAATCACCAATGAAGCTAACACACGTCTTTGAAATATCAAGAATAACACAAGTACCTTTTGAAAAACCCCACATAGTAGTACGGGAATACGCAATCTCTGGACTGGAATTTGAAGTCAGGACTCTGGAGTGGTGAGAGGCAGAGATGTATCCAAATATATAAAATACATTATCCTCTCTATCCCTTAGTGTAACATAGGGGAATGATTAACAAAAAGAAAATGAGATGCAGCTTGGTGCTTTTGCATATTCAAGCATGGTTACTCTGCATTCCTCCATCTTCAGGCTCTCAAAAGCTTGTGTTCAGTCTTATGCACATATATTTGTTTTATTGGTGCTCTAGGTATACTGATCAAAGGTGCACCTATTGGTGGTATTCCCCCTCTCCCAAAAAAAAAGATTTTATTTGTGTAGATATTGTTATTTCTTGGGGCCTGGCCAATCTATCTCTACTGGTTCTTATTGCACTTAAAGACACTAGACAGTCCAGCACCACAGCATTACAAATTTGAAACTACTAAAAGAAAGAACAGCAGCAAGTTGATTAAACAAAGATTGTTTAATGAAAAAGTTCTCAGGAATGAAAGATAAGAATCCCCTGAAGTTTTGCTCTCTTGGTTTGTGAGCTATTCTTTGCATGAGTCAGAGGAAATCCTCCCACAAGCCTGTAATGCCACACAATAATTAAAGATATTTATACAACATACAAAGAACATATAGAGCTGATACACTTCTAAAATATGCACTTCACAGCTCAGATAACTTGCCCAGTTTTGTTTTAAAAAACAACCTGTCAGATTTTAAGATGTGCAGACCACAGTGCTGGTGCTGGCATGGAGACTGAGCTGGAGAATCGGGGAAAACCAAAGGGTTTGGAATTCTCCTGGTAGGTGTTTCACCCTCCAGCTGATGAGTCATGTGGATACATTTTGATGGATATTAACACTTGAAAAGCTTTCCTAATTTCCTTGCCTTTGGTCAGCAGGCATTCTAGTCAGACGAACATGGATTCTTTCTTTAAGTTAGGTGCACCCAGCCAGGAGCCATTGACTTACTGTGCAGAATCAAAGAGTGATCCAAAGGGGACAAAAATTTCACTTACACATTGTCTGTAAAAGAACGGGGTATATTGGTACTCTCGTCTTACAGTATTTCAGGTAATACCTTATTATATTTTAATTGAAAAGGCGGAAAATGACATATTTCATATCATGCTTTAAGAAATGATTAAGGCAGACATCTTAGTGTCCTTTTTATTTGAGGCAATACAGACCGATTTTACTTACTTTTTGGTGAAAAATGGATGCTGGTTTACCAGATCAAACATGGTGAGAATAGGTGAGCTGTTGTAATCCACACTCTGAATACACATATTTTTTAAACTTGAGTGCACAGGCAAGCTACTCTATTGAGACCAGGCATTACAATGCTATAGTCAGAGCTCCATAAGCCAGGCTTTAAAGCAAAAAATAAGCATGAAGGAGGTCTGTACAAATATAAAAGAGGAAAGTGAACCACCGAGATTGCCAAGAAATTATCATCATTGGGCAATTCAATGAGTAATTGATGCCAATGGTGTGGTAAGAGAGAGCCATGACACTGACACTTTCTTTTGTTTCATGAAGCCTGGCCCAAATGTCAGCATTGCTCATTTACAGATCTGGTGTTTTGGGTTCACATCCTACCACAGGCACTGCCTGAGTGCAGTTTTATTTAATGAATTGTTTCTACAGGTAACCCTAGTTGTCCTTCTACACCCAAAAGGGTAATTGGTGACTTTAAATCGACCCTTTAGAACTGAGTGTGCTCCAAAATGTAAAGTCTGCAGAGGTCGGCAGCAGTTTTGGAATCAGGAGACACAATGTGATTGCAATAGCGAGCCAAGGTCAAAGCTGGGGAGAACTTGATACAAATTAGCAATGGCCACGACATGAGACAAAATCTAAAGTCAAGAGCTGAAGTGAAATAAATACTAGAATATTACATGGAAGACATAATCAAAGTCGAAGAACAGAAAACATTTTTTAGCCAGATAGATCTTTAAAACAATGATGCTAGATTTTCAGGTATTGATTTAGTCACAAACTCAGACTGGAAAGGAGTGGATGATGCTGACCTTTATACCACCGATGTAATTATGCCATGCTTTGAACATTCCCAGACGTCTTGCCTAGCAACAGCTTGGCCACCCAGCATTACAAACAACAAGCACAGAAAACAAAATGGTGCCTTGAGCCGACTTACTTTAAAATTAACGTCTTCAAAAATGTCCAATATTAGTCCATTACAGGTCTTGACCCCAAACCTCCAAACCCGAAATGATTCCTCCAGTACTTTTAGAGACCAAGGGAAAGACTGTAAAAAAAATAATAAACAACTAATAATAAAACATATTCCAAATCATGACACAACCGTGCTGGTATACATGCCAATGATTTTTGATCCAGAAAGTGCATTAAGCAGTTAATGGATGGTTGGATTATAATTGTAAAGAGTAGATTTACTAATTGTTGTTTAATGTAGAGTGGATTCCTGCCAGGTGCCTTTTTCTACTATTGTAATCCTGTAATGAAGTAAGCAGGATTCTTAAGATGATTCAGTAAAATTTTCCATTTTCAAATTAGAAAAACATGGAAGTATTAATATGATTAAGAAGAAGATAACTGCCTTGAAATGGGATACAGGTTTAACACGACTCTCAGATATGCTCATTGCTCAAAGGTGTACGCTCTTCTGCTAATTCCTTACAGTTTCAAATACAGCACTGGCCAGTCATTGATAAAGTTGGAGCCAGATCATGAAATGTAGGCATTTTGTCATTTTTCAGTATTAGTGATATATCCTTAAAATCCTGCAGCAGTTCTGATTACTCTGTCATTTACAGTTGAGGTTGCATTTACTCAGGCCCACGGGTGTTGCTCCTTAGCCTTATCTCAGTACTTTCATGAATTCCTTGCACTCAAATTCAGTTTTTCTTTTCCTTGGGCATGTTGGACCCACGCCTCTAAGTTGAACACAATAGTAATCAGGCATTTCTCTGGCTAGATGTAGCTATACTCATTGGTTGCATATGAATGAATATCAGTCACTATAATTGCAGAGCTCTCTGTGTCTGCATGGGTTTCCTCCGGGTACTCTGGTTTCCTCCCACAGTCCAAAGACATAGCTGGAATTAGCTCCAGCAGACCCCCTGACCCTGCAGTTAGGATATAGCAGGTTGGATAATGGATGGATGGATGGATAATTGCACAGCTGAGCAAAAGGTACATATGAAGTGGTGTTATGTCATTTCTAAGCTGAGCTTCAGGCAATTGTATTGGCAGTAATATGCTTGAATGCATTGATAATGGTGGGAGGGCATCTATACCAATAAAAGGCAAAGCCCTCACTGACTGACTGACTGACTCACTCATCACTAATTCTCCAACTTCCCGTGTAGGTAGAAGGCTGAAATTTGGCAGGCTCATTCCTTACAGCTTACTTACAAAAGTTAAGCAGGTTTCATTTCGAAATTCTACGCATAACGGTCGACAACGTCCGCCATGTTGAACTTTCTTATTTATGGCCCCGTCTTCACGAAATTTGGTAGGTGGCTTCCCTGCGCTAACCGAAACCGATGTACATACTTATTTCGATGGTATGATAACACTGTCGGCTGCCATATTGAACTTTCCAACGTCACTAATTCTCCAACTTCCCGTGTAGGTAGAAGGCTGAAATTTGGCAGGCTCATTCCTTACAACTTACTTACAAAAGTTAAGCAGGTTTCATTTCGAAATTCTACGTGTAACGGTCATAACTGAATCCTACTTATGTACATATATACGTCCATAGCCTGCAGCTCGGTCGCCGTGTGAGGTGGAGTTGCGTCCCTCATTGTCACGCCTCCCACGTAATTGAGTGCCTGCCTATATTGTGTCCCCCATACCCACGCCCCCCTCGTAATTGAGTGCCTGCCCATATAAAGCCGTCCGTCAGCTGCAATCTAAACTGTGAGAAAACAGTAAAAAGGAGGCGTGTCAGACGTCGTGCTACATTTTCTGATGCAGCTAGACGAAAACAACTTTATGACGCTGCTGCCAAATACTCGCAGAAAAATGCACAAGTTCATAGACATGCTGCCGCTAAATATTCACAGGCAAATCAAAAACTTAATACCGGGAATGCCTGTTAAACATCTTAGATTCACGAGTAGCGATTTGGGTTGTGAGATGTCTATCGAGGTGATCACTGTGATATTTATATGTCATTGAAATGTATTATTATCAAGCATGGTTTAGGTATCTATGTCATCAGGAAAGCACCAGAAAAAGAGACCTCAAGGTTACTATTATGGAAGTTAATTTAGAGCACAGATGCCGTGAATGTAAGAGCTGTAATAAATAAAGTTCCCCTGCATACTTTAAAATACGAACCTGATTGAAATAAATAATGATAATAAAATCCTTGATGACAGCAACACTCATAACAGTCACAAAACAATTACATTGACAATCATGTTACGTTATTTTTAAAATGTTTTCTTTTCTTTTTCATTACTTCTTTAACACACTACTTCTCCGCTGCGAAGCGCGGGTATTTTGCTAGTTGTTTAATATAGCAGACAGTCAAACCAATAACAAACATACAAGTAAATAAATAAAGTAACTAATAAGACCTACTAAAAAGACTCAGAAATTGTGTAACTTACAAATTTACAAGGACAAATAGTCAAGGACCCTGGAAAGAATAACCTTCTGACTTCTGGTAATACCATTGTCCTTAGAAATAGTCATCATTTATTTGATCTAGGCCAACTAGTGACCCAGACCCTTCTTGAGTATTCTAAATTGAACTGGAAGGCTGGCGTTCAAGATTGTAGTGGAAAATGGCAAAGGTCCAACACTGTGGCAATGCTGTTATTGTTTAAAAATTCTCCTTCTACACTAGCATTGTCTCTGAAACTTCAGAAGTGTGTAAATCATTCCTATTACTAATGTGTTCTCTGTACACCAAGAGCAACACTTGCTTTCAGAGTAAAAGTGAAGTATATTGAGATGCTGAGACCCCAAGGAAAACCAAAAGACACCATGGAAAACATGAAACCAACTTTCTTTTTTACAGACTGATGATTTACAACTAATTTTAAAGGTTCCAAATGAGTATAAGGTAGCCAAAGCCATGGACAATAAAAACAAGGAGTCTTGCTAAAATAAATACTGTGAAATATTAAAATATTTCAAGATGCAATACAAGTCAGTTGATGCAGAGAAGTTAAGTAGTACTATCCTCACAGTAAACCGGAAATCAAAAAGAGTATTATCACAATAAAACTAAAGTCAGTGCCTAATCAAATGGCAATCAATCATATATCAGCATTAAAAAACACCATTTTCCCCATCAAATGAGACCAATTTAGATGCTTGAAGAATGTTTTAACAACAGTTCCTTTTAGAATTCAATAAAATTAGTTATTAAGGGTTTTAAATCATTTGAGTTTTTTTTGTCTGGTGCCTCTTGACTCACCAGTATGAGAAATGTCGTTTGTAAGATAAACCGTTTGACTCGACTTGATGTCTAGTTATGAAAGACATTAAGCTTTTTGGGATTGTCCTCTATTTTTGGCTCTCTAAGCCCAAAAACCCAATAGAATCCAGCCATGGACCTCCAGAGTTCCACTCCATTGAGGAGGTTGTCGCTTTATATCATACATCAGTGATAATAACTTCTTACACTATGATTAAGATTAGGGTTGGGGAGGGTTATCTGACTCAAGTCAAGTAAACCAAATGACAAAAGTCTGCAATCTACTGAATCACAGAGCTGCTGAGGTCTGCAGTTGAACCCATCTGCTAAAATCTGTTGCGTGGAATAACCTTCATTTGGTAAAACAACAACAGACTGGCCTGTTTCTTTAGACTTTTGGGGTGCTAATACAATTAAAAAGATTTCACTCATAACCAATTAGCATTTAAACATGATTAATCAAAGATGAGCTAAGAGAGTTGACCACTGTCCAGAGGAGCTACTAAATAATGGAGCTACAGATGGCTGGACCCATCTCCGAAAAACCCTCATTTTTGTGAACTGAAGCTGTGCATGCCAAATCAAACATCATGGAATACAAGGAGTGAAAGCTACTCCTTTTCACAAAACTTTGAAATATTAAGGATTGGTAATATAGGGTGGTCCAGATCTAATTATGCAATTTTCATTATGCTACAACTTATTAAGTTTATTACATAGAAAATCACCCGAAAAATCCCTACCATCGAGAAGTGTGTGAACTGACGACATGAAGAATCGTCTTTGTGCTGAACTCGAATTGTCCCCGTATAAATTAAAGTCATCCAGACGATCTGGATCTGCATAATTAGATTTGGACCTCCCTGTATAGGCATGTAGGGAGTTGTTTTATACTATCTGAGGTTGCTGATCACAAATATGATAATATTTTTGATATTTGATTCTTTGCCGGTGGTCCTAGCCCTCTATAAGCCACTCCCAGAAGTTTAAAAATGACAAATTTTCAAACATGAGAATGTTGGATATCATTTTAGACTGTTTCAAGCTCAATGATTACAATATGTTATTTGATCCTTTCCCTCTATGTACTTTATCAGAAGGTAAAAAGTGACAAATTTCTATAACAGTCGAGAATATTTACACTTTAAACAGTTCAGTTGAAGCACATGTTTTAATATCTTGCCACCTCCTGAGTGCAGCTCTCTGACCAAACATTAATCATTTCCAGCTATACTACTGCAGGTCTATCATGTCAGGACTCCTGGATTTAACAAATTTTACACTAAAGGCTCAGTGATGTGCAGAAAACAGCCATGCTATATGCACTAGCCATGGGTCCACTGGTCGTCTAGAAACTCCATTTTGTGTGAAAGTTTATCTTAGAAGTGTTTTATAATGTGTTACAGTATTATAATATTCTAGCAAATCGCAATGTCTGTTTGGTATACAGGGGATACAGGTTCAATGGTAAGTTTGTCTATTTCAATCATATGCATTAAGGGAGCTCACTGGATATGTTAGTGCTTACAACCCTCTTTCTTTGTGCTTCTTGTTGCCTTTCTTCATGAGACATTGCAGCGCTCTTGCGGACGATGAATGTTTTGTTATTATATATATATATATATATACACAGTATATATATATTGTGGCATCCCACTGGGGGTGGAGCCCACTAGGGACGCCCAGGAGGACCGGAGGAGGGCTTGTACCTCCCCAAGACAGCGAGGGGGCGACCGCCCTGGTTGTATTGGGGGCCATGGGTAGAGGGCTTGGAAGCCCAACCCTGTAGGGGCCAAATTTATTGAAATTTTAATATAATCTCACCAGTGGTTTCAACCAACCACTCCCTGAAAGCGGGACTTTAGGAGATGTTATTGAGTGAATTAAATAAAAAAAAAAATTACAAGATTATTCATTGTGAATGTGGTTGGAACATCTAGAAGGACACAACATGAACCTGTAAACTCCATACAGACAGCAACTGGGCATGGGATGTCAGATTTATGAGGCAGCAGCACCACCGTGTTTACCCTTAATGAGAAAACATTTTGCACAAATCAATTTCTGCACATTGTGAATGCTGTTTTATACAATAAAAATAACAAAAGATTATTGCTCTCATGACGTCTCCTACTCCTACTGGCCAACCTGCATTCCATTGGAGTAAGCCCCTACTGGATTTTGTGATTTCCTCTTTTCTTTGTATAGTGGGAAGTAAACATTGGAAAAATGAAGAATGTACTGTATTCATGCCCACAGGTGATGCCCAAATAAGGCCACCATCATAGGCTTCTGTAAAGCTTTATAACATCCAAGCTGTAGTTCATCTTTGTTATAATATACATTTTGATAAGGAATATCACAGTTGATGTGAAGCAAACTTTTGGAAAAGTGTATAGTGGTAACATCCAACCTCATCTGTGATATTTGATGCTTCTTAGATATGGTAGTGTGGAGAGCTAAGGTTGAAGAACTAGGGATGAGGAATGTCAAATTAATTGGCAGAAATATATTCCTCATGTGCCAGTTCTTCCGAACACACACAGGACAACAGACAGGTTCTTGAAGCCACTTAATATAAACATGAAAGCATAGACATTGTTGAGGAGGAGGGTAGCACTTATTGAGGAGCATGTTGGTTAATTAACTGCCCGTTATATAAAATGGGCCCACCAAACTTGCCAGCCTGTGATTGAAATAACTGTTTCACATGAAAGAATCAGTTTTACAGAAATATTAAGGGCTAAACTTAAATGATACTGAGTGACATCTGCAAACCAACCACTATGCACACTCCCTCTCAAACCACTTTAAATGTACACTGCAGTACTATTGTTTTCTTGTATTTACAGCAGAAGCAGCAGGTTTTGATCCAGAAGCTTTGAACATACAGGTTTCGCTGCTTGGTCTATACCTGTAGGACAGACAGACATTATCCATATTCTGCTATGAGTAGAACACAAGTCCTGGCTAAAAAAAGCTTCTGCTAGAAACTCTTATTGCCAGTTAAACAGGCTCAGTTGTCATGGTGGGGCTCCTCCTTGGAATGCAGACTTATCTGATAAAATGATCAGTCACCAAGTGATATCTCAGAGTCATCTTCTTGTGGGGCCAATTAAACACTTGACTCAAACAAAGAGCTTTAACTCAACAATTGAAAATCTTGAAGAACAGAACTTTGCACCAGTACAAACTAAAAGAATATATACACACAAGAAACCAATGGTAAAAACTGTGTTCCTTTTTCTTTGTAGTGAAAAGTCAAGCAAAAATGACACCTTTTATTGGCTAACTAAAAAGATTACAATATGCAAGCTTTCAAGGCAACTCAGTCCTCTTCTTCTTTTTCTTTAAAAACCTCAAACACACCCTAACTCTTTGCTCTTCTCTCATCAAGCATACAGCTCTTAAACTGGCTGTAATTTCTTCTCTATTGCAGAGAACCAGTTATGATAGAATGAGGCCATAACAGAAGTTGGAGCAATCACTTTACTCCAAAGGACAACTGCGTTGGACTGGAAAGTTTAAAGACTTGTCTGTATTGGGGTTGGACAAAGGTGCTATTAGTCCAAACCTTCATTGAAGGAGAGCAAGTACACAAGCAGAGAGACCATTGTCACACCATTGTGACCAAAAGAAGGGAATTCCATGCCCAGCCGGGGGGTGGTGGGGTGCACTCAACCCTCTTATTTTGTCCCCACAGACCAGACACAGGAAATTCTGCCTGAGTACGAAAATGTCACTTCCGCCTCGGCCCTGAGGACGACATCAGTTTCTGTCCCGGCCCCGAGACAGCAAGACTTCCTTAAATCTCCCTATAAAACCCAACTTCCTTCCTCCATTGGAAAGTTCTATTTTTGGACTCTCTTCTGTACTCTGTTGTGCTGAAAACTTTGCCTTTTGCAGCCAAGTTCAAGTACACGGGTGGTCGCCCCAAACCTTTGTCTTGTGTTGCAGCTCATCATTGCATACCATATATGAAAGATTCAGAATTTGTCTTGCTGAAAATTGCAACTAACTGATCACATGTTGCTCAAAAGGTGTAATTTTGCAAGGTGTAATCACAGGACACTGCATGTGTGAAAGCCTCGAAAAGAAACTGCAGTCCCACCCACAGCCACAAGTTGCGATCAGTGCAAAGAAGGAGACAAACTCCTGTAATAAAAACGAAAGAAAGCACAGTGAAGATTCTTCCACATATCTGGACAAAGTCTACCAGGAAAGGAACAAAGCATCACTTACCTCAAACCACAAACATAACTACTTTGGTTCCAAGGACTGTTAATTGTAATGTAATAGGTAGGACAAAACCAGCTAATGTATTATGGTACTGGTGTCATTGTAACCTGAAAGGTAATAACCTTGCAAAGGACAAGTTATGGCTATTATGAGTTTTTCATCCTAAATCCATTATGAAAGTGCAGAACAGCATCTCACACACACACACACTTTATGCACGCGTGTGTGCTGTGGTGGTAACCCAACATAGGGCAACTGTGATCAAATAAACACCACAGTGTGAAGACGAGAAGCTTAAAACCTAGCTAAAGAACGTATCCACCTCCAAAAAGAGCAGAATTCAATTTATGTGCCTTTTTCTGTAGGAGAGAAAAGCTCAACTAAGCATTCCTGTTGTGTGTTGTTTGTCATTATCTTCTGTCTATATATATCTATATACATGTATATTTATAAATATACTTGCAAATATATCCATCTTCTATTATCCTTATGTTATAAATAAATTGTATTATTTTGTTCATGACAATAAGTGTGTCTGGGTTGAGTGTGAAAGCAAGTCTTCGACCACATCCAAACCGAGACAGAGAAAATGAAACTGTTATGGTAGATTTTCATTGATTTATGAACCTCAGATATCTTCATGTTTCTAGTGTCCAAGCTGGAAAGTGAAACTGAAATCCCTCTCTTAACCTGCAATTAACTTGACGTCCCTTGAGGGACCATTTTGTTGATTGTTTTAATTAATTACCAGCATTGCCAAAGATAAAAGTGATTAATTAATTAACTGAGTGATCACAGATGCCATCTTACACACCATCAGCCAATACTTTCTTTTACTACTTTGGTGTTTTTTTAAATAACTTTCAAAAATATTTACTGTATTGGCTAGGTGTCTTGTAATTGTTTTTGCTTTACTCATTTTATGCATAAACAGTTGGTAAGACTGTAAGAAACATGTCAAGAATTAAGTGAATTGAACCGAATTGGGGTAATCAGTAGAAGAGCTGTTAGCACTGCTGCGTCTGACTTCCTATATCTTATAGTTTGATACATGTAGTTATACTGCATGTATTTTTTTCCCTGGAAACTCCACTCTCCTCTTTTGTACAAAAGTACAGTGTGTTAAATAATTGTAGCTCTAAATTAGCCCCTTTTGAAAATGTTTATTGTTTGTAAGTGACTGTGCCTTATGATGAATCTCACCTTTCAGTTCAACACTGAAATCAAAGCACACAGCCAACACAACCGAACTGTAGCTTAATAAAGGAAAACTGATGAAAAGTCTGTTCTAATTTAAAACTATCAATTTACCTTTCACTTCAATATTATTGGTTACAAGATTGTATTAAAAGGCATAAAGTTCTGACTTGCTTTGATTTTAAAGTCTGCATCAATAAAGTTTTCTGTAAGGCTTTGCAGACTTTACATCCACTGTGCCTACATATATGTGTCTATACAACATACTGTATCTCTTTCTATTTGTTTTATGCTTTTTTAAGTAAATATCTCAATATGGGATTAAACAAAAAATGACATTGCATTTGTCAGAGGATGTGGAGGGGGGTTGGAATGCAGGGATTTTCACAAAATCCCTAACAAGTTCCAACAAGCCCGGACAAGTCTGATGAAACAAAGAGCAAGCACAGGCAAGCTTGGACAGGTCCTGGTCAGCAAGGAGAGAGGTGTGCAGCCATGATGGCCACTCTGCTCACACCGAATGACGAGGAGGCCACATCCTGGAAAACGGGCACCATGATGGATTCTGGAAAGGCTGGAATGCCAGCACTCAAACTGTGTTCAGGATTCAATATACTCTGTATGTTATTTATACTATATGTTGTGCAGGGGTCTAAAAGAGGTATATGTGTGGTATTGGGATTTTAGTCACACACAAAGTATAAAAGCTTTACTGAGGCACACCAAGAAGACTGTGAACCTTGGTGTTTTACAGCCATGAACGCTGCTTTTGAACAGTTGAAACCCAAACGTTATTACACACTATGTGCACAATAATGTCTGAATCTGTTTAATCTGTGCCAGTAATTCTTATCCTTCTCTCTACATTTGATATCACTATGCCTTCTTCATACATCCTCCCTCTAGCTAACTTTTCATTTTCAGTTTCTGGATCAACAAAGGTAAAATATAAATTGATAGATAGTTAGATAGATAGATAGATAGATAGATAGATAGATAGATAGATAGATAGATAGATAGATAGATAAGGAATGACTAATTATAGATAGATAGATAGATCATGGCTCATTCCACTTACTTATGTGGTTCAAGATGGGAACACAGAGAGAAATTAAAGTGGAACAATGAAGAACTGCGGACACCTCAAATCGTATTCTGCTTTTCTGACCAGAAATCAGAGAAAAGAGACTTAGCCCAAGAAAGTTATTGGAAGTGAACTAAGGGAAGTCACATCCCTTAAGATTTGCAGCAGAAGAGACATTCCATCTGGTAACATAAATCTAGGACTACCTAAAACCAAAGATGTTAACAGAGAGAGAGTTGAGTTCCTTGCAACCAGGCAACCTAGTTGGACTTTGTCATTCCTAGGTGATGGCAAAAAGTAAAATAAGAAAGTCCTTAAAGTACTGGCCAGAGTACACCCTAAGGGCAGATAGTTTAGAAATAAATTGATGGATATGTGAGCCACCTAAGAAAAGGTTTGGTGTTAAATAAACGAGGTTACGGCATCTGTACATGCTGTTACAGAAACCCAAATCACGCTTAATGATGGAAACACTGATGTTTGAGTGAATGTCCCATATCATTGACATGTATGATAAGAATATTAGATAAGGGGTGAGAGATAGATAGATAGATAGATAGATAGATAGATAGATAGATAGATAGATAGATAGATAGATAGATAGATAGGTAGGGATTGGCTTAAACATATAGATAACATACACACTACTTATTCCAACACAGGGTTGGAGGAACATATCCTGGCAGCAAAGGGTGCAAAGCAGGAAGCAATACACAATGACCTTATATGAGAAAAATTCCCTAACCCTAATTTTGAAATTCGGCTTTCTCATTGTCCCGTTGTTGCGCCCGGTTCCCGCTTCTGATAGATACGTTGAGGTCTGTCTTTCCTCCTCTCTCCGCGAGGGGTCGCCGGTCGCTGCTCTGAGCCTCTTCGTCCCGAGTGTCCTGTCCGTCTCCACTCAACTAAATCATTCCATCAGAGCTGCCATTGTACACGCATCGTGTTTGGTGAGCAATCTTTCCGGCAGGGGGTGGACAGCGAGAAGGAAAAGAATCGGAGCCGGTGGCTGTGTGTAAATAATCCCATCGACAGCACGCATGAGCCACGTTTCCTCCACGGGGCTCGTGATTTTAATTGAATATATCCTGCGGTCGAGTGTGTCAGAAATGTGGTTGAAAAGAATTTACTGTCAGATGAAAGTACATGGCGTTTATTTTAAGGGACTCTGTGTCGGTTTGTTTAAGTCCGACATTCTTGCAGCATGAATGGACAGATGAATCATGTGAAATAAAGTCGGTGAAAGGTTACCACGTTAAAATCGAAAGCAACTGCCTCTTTTCCTTCTCCGCTCGCCAAGTCCTCAGAGGCGGAGGGGGCGTGAGGGGTGAAAACGCGTTAATATTCCCCCTGGCGTGTCTTCCTCAACAGAATGCTTTTAAAAGCACGGTAGCTTTTTTCGGAGCTGCGTGTGCGGCTCAAAGTCGTGACGGCAGCAGCAACTTTTGGCCCAGCGATCAGCCCGATAAGCGCGCGGGTGAAGTGCCACCTACGTGCGATTTGGAGCCCAGCAGTTTTATGGCATGCAGGGACATACTGAGCGGCGCCACGGCCAGGCTTTAGTGTGTCTTTGATGTGCACATTTATGTGTCCATCATCGTGAAAGAGCAAGTGTGCACGAACTATTAAAACTGACCCGCAGGTGGTTGGAGAGCTCCCAATGGTTTCACGGAAAAATACAATCGGTACAGATCGAAGGACCGAAGTACATGGGCCGAGTAAGTGGAGATCAGTGCGCCCCCGGTGCTGTGGTCCACAGTCACCGTCGAAAGATCCCGTTTGCAGATCTTCCACGTCTCTTGATTCATAATAGGTGTGTCTGTGATGTGTCACCATGGGTGTGAGAACCACAGGCGACGTGACTTTGCGTGGGTGCTGGTAGAGTTTGCCAAATCCCCCCACGCCCCACTCTATTCCTAATGAGATTCTTCCCCACATGGATTTCATTTCTTGCTGTTTCTGGGGCTGCCTGCTGGCAAACTACTTGTAGTGGAGGTTATATGAGTTCCTGCTGTCTACTGGCTTTTCATTTTATGTGCAAAGGCCGTTTTGGTGTCTTACATATAGTTGGTTTACTTTTGCAAAAGACCAATAATACCTACAGAGGCATGGTGGCTCAGTGCTTAGGGCTGGTATGCACTGCTCCCAACGTTTATAAAGATTTTTTTAGGTGCAGTGACCCTTCCACCTCCCAAAAAGTTGGTGAGTAGGAATTTGTCCTGTTCTTTTCAATGTCCTTTCTCATAGTGTGCTGTCCCTTATAGAGTCAGCCTCTGCCTCACATTTTATGCTTTTTAGGATAAGCTCCTGATCCCTACCATCCTAAGTAAGTCTGCTTGGAGAAATGGATGGATGGAAGTTACTGTGACACCCTGGTTAAAAGTGTTAGTGTTGCCATCTGCAAAGTTGCATTCTGTCCCAGGCACCCTCTCTCTATGACTATGTAGTTTTTCCTGTGTTTTGTGGTTTCCTTCAACAAGTCTGGTCAGGTTTATTGCCATGTATGCATAATACAATGAAGTTTGTACGTGCGTGTCTCCTCAGAACAGAGGAAAAAAATACAATACCAAAAATAAATAAACTGCTGAAAAAAATTAAAGGAACACTTTGAAAACACATCAGATCTCAATGGGAAAAAATCCTGCTGGATATCTATACTGTATATGGACTGGGTAATGTGTTAGAAACGAAAGAATGCTACATCTTTTGATGGAAATGAAACTGATCAACCTACAGCAACAACAACAACATTTATTTATATAGCACATTTTCATACAAAAAAATTTAGCTCAAAGTGCTTTACATAATGAAGAATAGAAAAATAAGAGACACAGTAAGAAAATAAAATAAGTCAACATTAATTAACATAGGATAAGGGTAAGGTCCAATGGCCAGGGGGGACAGAAAAAACAAAAAAAAAAAAAACTCCAGATGGCCGGAGAAAAAAATAAAATAAAATCTGCAGGGAGCAGAGGGCTGAATTCAAAGACACCCCGAAAATCAAAGTGAAAAAATGATGTGGCAGGCTAGTCCATTCTGCTGAAATTTCATTGCAGCAACTCCAAATTGTACTCAGTAGTTTGTATGGCCCCAACATGCTTTAATTCATGGCTGACAACGTCAGGACATGCTTCTAATGAGATGACGGATGGTGTCCTGGGGGATCTCCTCCCAGATCTGGACCAAGGCATCACTGAGCTCTTGGACAGTCTGAGGTACAATCTGGCGGCATCGGACCGATAGAAACATAATGTCCCAGAGGTGTTCTGCTGGATTTAGGTTAAGTAAGCGTGGGGGCCAGTCAATGGTATCAATTCCTTCATCCTCCAGGAACTGCCTGCATACTCTTGCCACATGAGGCTGGGCATTGTCATGCACCAGGAGGAACTCAGGACCCACTGCACCAGCATAGGGTCTGACAGTTGGTCCAAGGATTTCATCCTGATACCTAATGGCAGTCAAGGTGCCGTTTTCTAGCCTGTAGAGCTCTGTGCGTCCCTCCATGGATATGCCTCCCCAGATCATCACTGACCCACCACCAAAACGGTCATGCTGAACGATGTTAGAGGCAGCATAATGTACTCCACGACTTCTCCAGACACTTCCACGTCTGTCACATGTGCTCAGGGTGAACCTGCTCTCATATGTAAAAAGTACAGGGTGCCAATGGTGGACCTGACAATTCTGGTATTCTATGGCAAATGCCAATCAAGCTCCACAGTGCCAGGCAGTGAGCACAGGACCCACTAGAGGACGTCAGGCCCTCAGGCCATCCTAAGTCCTTTCTGATTGTTTGGTCAGAAACATTCACATCAGTGGCCTGCTGGAGGTAATTTTGTAGGGCTCTGGCAGTGCTCATCCTGTTCCTCCTTGCCCAAAGGAGCAGATACCAGTCCTGATGATGGGTTAAGGACCTGTTATGGCCCTGTCTAGCTCTCCTAGAGTAACAGCCTGTCTCCTGGAATCTCCTCTATGCTCTTGAGACTGTGCTGGGAGACACAGCAAACCTTCTGGCATCCTGGAGAAGTTGGACAACCTGTGCAACCTCTGTAGGGTCCAGGTATTGCCTCATGCTACCAGTAGTGACACTGACTGTAGCCAAATGCAAAACTAGTGAAGAAACAGTCAGAAAAGATGAGGAGGGAAAAATGTCAGTGACCTCCACCGGTTAAACCATTCCTTTTTTGGGGGTCTTGTTAACACATTCCTGTTTTGGGGGTCGTCTCATTGTTGCCCCTCTGGTGCACCTGTTGTTAATTTCATTAACACCAACGCAGCTGAAACTGATTAACAACCCCCTCTGCTACTTAACTGACCAGATCAATAGCCCAGAGGTTTCATTGACTTGATGCTATACTCTGATTAAAAAGTGTCCCTTTAAGTGTTTTGAGCAGCACAAATAGGCTTCAGCTTCTCAATATATCCCAATTGATATACTGTATTAATAAATGAATAAAAAGCATACCCTCTCTTGCATACAACATATACAGTATACTGAATATATACTTCATCTGTTCTTATAATTCACTGATCAGCAACATTAAGACTTGTGGGTAGAAACTGCCCCCTAAATCTACTAGTGTGACTGCCCATGGTCCTGAACAATTTGCCAAAAAGGAGGAGAGAGACAAGGAACAATGCAGGATGGCTGACGTTTTAATTACGCTGTTTGCCTTTCTAAGGCAGTAGGCATTGTATAGGTTCATCACTAAAAACCCATGCATATGTTATGTTAATGTGTGTCTGTACATTGGTGTGCTTGTGCAATGCGCTGGCATCCTGTCCAGCGCTAAATCCTGCATTGAACTCAGTGTAGCCAAGATAGGCTTTCAGTGGTCTTGAATTGGACAAAGCAAGTTAGAGAATCGAATAAATTGATTTTTAAATGACACAACACAGTAGTAAGTACTAATTTTACTGGCCTTTCGTTCACTTTTCCTTTGTAATGATGCACACTATTTAAAGGTTGTCAAAAGTGGCGACCCGGCCGGGATGCCCAGGAGGACCGGAGGAGGGCTTGCACCTTCCCCAGACCATCTGGGGGCGACCGCCCTGGTTCCTTTGGGGGCCACGGGTACAGAGCTTTGAAGCTCCACCCTTTAGGGGCCCATGGTCGTCGCCAGGGGGCGCCCCTATGCCTTTGGAGCCCTGGACCTCAGCACTTCCGCTGCACCAGGAAGTGCTGGTGGGAAGAGGAGCAGGGACACCCAGAGTGCTTTCGGGGATGCAGCCGGCACTTCCGCCATACGGGCGTGTGTCCGTGGAAGATTGCCGGAACCCACCTGGAGCACATCCGGGTGATAATAAAAGGGGCCGCCTCCCTTCATTCAGGGCGAGAGTCGGGAGCGGAGAGGACTGAACTAGATGTAAGGAGGCAAGGAGGCAGCCTGAAGGAAGTAAGGCATTGTGTGGCCAGGACTTTTGGGGACTTTGGGGGTTTTGTGGTGCACTTTGTGACTGATATTACTGTAAATAAACGTGTTTGTGGGTGAAATGAACGTTTCCGACTGTCTGTGTCTGGGCCAGCCTCCACAAGGTATATCATAAAAATGGCAGTTAAACTGATGGTGGAATATTGCGTTTGATCAGAAACTAGTAGTTTAATTAACAGATTTTCTTAGTGGCCATTGTTAGCCTGTCTTTTTTTGGTGATAACATAAGGCTTTAGTCATCACCATTTTTATCCTGTGTGGCCTGTAGGGGATGTCACAAAGTCCCAAAACCCTAGACACAACTAGACTAACACAGTTCCGGGTTCAAATACCTGTTCTGATTTTCAGAAATCCCTTTAACAGGTGTTTTAAGTCAGTCCAGCACAGCACAACACAATTTATTACGTTACATTACAGTCCTTCTTTTTTCACTCCTCCCAGAAAGCCTTCTCCATCAAATCTTACTCCCTAAGTGATCAGACTGGCTTCTTTTATGCCAGACCTGAGAATAGTTGTGGTGCCATAGCACTGCACCCCGGAAGCAGTTCCAGGTCAGTTGGAGCAGGCATAAAGTAGGAAAGACCTTCCTTGGTAGCGGCCCCCAAGGCACCCAACAGGACTGTTTTCCCAGACTACAGCTATCGTGAACCTCTGTGGGAACTCAAACTGGGGTCACACCAGTGGAGCACCGCCACCTTGTCTACTGGAGGACTCTTTGCCCCCTTACTGAGCTGTCTCCCATTGTCCTTGCGTTATCTTACACCAGAGGCAGGGAGCAGCACTCATCCTGGCTGGGACACTCATCATCTTGCTGTTCTTCTGACCAAGTGAGGGTATGGCCTTCCATCCCAGCATGTGGGTAAGTCCACCTGTGTGCAGTTTCTGTCATATCCAGTGTAGCTTTAATTGGACTGTTGTGATGGCTGTGTGAGGCCTGTGAGCTGCAGGTCACATTCAAGTTACTATCTATCTATCTATCTATCTATCTATCTATCTATCTATCTATCTATCTATCTATCTATCTATCTATCTATCTATAATTAGTCATTCCTTATCTATCTATCTATCTATCTATCTATCTATCTATCTATCTATCTATCTATCTATCTATCTATCTATCTAATATCACAGAAATCTAATGGCTATCAATGAAAGGTTCAATGTGGTGCACAACTCTGGACAGTCCAAAGCTTAAAGATTAGAAATATTTTTTAAAACTGTATATTATTGGGATTTTTTATTAGAATACTTTACTAACTGTGGCTAATTTTATTTATATCTACAGTCTTGCCTACTCAAGTACAATATGTGCAGTGAGTATTTCCAAAAGTCTGTTAGTGTACTGGCTGCTGATCAACAATTGCACGGTTGTGGACAGACTGGCATGGTAACCATTATGAGCCTGAATAATTAAATCTGAATTTATGAATAAAATATAACAATAAATATTGTAAACTAATGAACTTTTTAACCTTGGCTGCAGACTTTCAAATGAAACTAATGGTGGCTCTTCACATTGCACCAAATCAGATTGATTTGCTTTCCATAATCTTAATAAACACAATGCCTACTCAGAAAACTATCAGTAGGAGAAAAGAAACTAAATTCAGTTGACACCCTACAGTTCCCAATTGTATCTGGCAACAGAATGTGCTTGAAATTCTGAATTGTATAAGCAAAGGACACATTTAAAAAGAAAAGACAGATGGAGAACAGTTCAAAATCAGTTGGAGAGGCTGAGTAACAAAGAAATTGAGAGAAAGTTTGTAAAAAAAAAATAAAAATGAAAACATACCATTTAGGCTTTAATACCAAATTTTAGTGTGGTCTTCCATCCATTTTCTGCCTCATCCTGAGCAGGGTTGTAGGGAAGCTGGAGCCTGTTCCAGCATGCATAGGGTACAATGTAGGAGCAATCTCTGGACAAGGTGCCAGTCCATCACAGCATGAACACACACACACACACACACACACACAGGTCAATCCACTTAACCTGTACATCTTTGGACTGTGGGAGGGAACCCATGGGGAGAACATGCAAACTCCATTCAGGGAGGATGCAAGGCGTGAGCACTGGCCTTCTTGTTGCAAGGCGGCAGCACTACCACTGAACCACCATGTTGGTCTCATTGTGGTCAGTTGTGTGTAAACAGGTAGATATACAACTGGGGGGGGGAGTTTGTCCACAGGATTACCAGTAGTAGTTGCCTTCTGTTTGTTTCCTGCTGATTCACTTATTTAGTAAGCCATCTTATTTACTGAATTTAAGTGCAAAATCCGAAACACGCAAGGACAACAAAGGGATTTCTGATAAATGCATTGCCTCAGTTAAAGCTGGTGTTGGTACAGCACGTGTCTGGAAAATCCATGATATGTATAACTGCATCAAACAGTATATCTCAGGATTATCTCTTAGTGGAGCAAAAAAAACAGCTTATTTGGCAGCATAAGATGAGAAGTCACATGAAAAACACATAATTAGACCTTTTTAGGCGTGTGCACCATAAAATGTGGAAATCACTTACTGTTGTTGTCATGTCTGTCTGTGTGTCTGCATGAAGCAACTCAAGTCCCAGTAGAACAATTTAATTAAAATTATAAACACTTATTCTTAAAGGAAATTTGTCAGGAAAGTTTCATTTTCATTGAAGAATGAAATGCACTGTACACATTTTTGAAAATTGAAAAATTCTATTTAAAAACATTGGTGACTCTTAAGAAACTTTCTTTTCAACCTCAGTTATATTCATTACATTCTCCTGTTTTAAATTTAACTTGAATAATTCTCTTTCAATCTATATATTTGGTAGATCCCAAAACAATTGTGGGATAGGTTTGTAAAAAAATTAAAAAAAGGAATGTAATGGAAGCGCAGAAATGGCCCAGTAAACATGGCTCTATAAGCTTTAATGCACACTGGGAATGAGTACATCAACACTATTTACGTTACACCGAAAACAGCCTCATGGCTCCATTATCTGCAGATCCCATCGATTTAATATTTCTCTGGCACTCATTAATTGGCAAAGCTCCACAATAATCTGCTCTTCATCATGGTTCATAGCATTACGATGGGATGACAAAAGCTGATTTCATTAGTTTGATCTTGAAGGGGAACTGTCACTCTTCTGTAGTGGTGCTGCATTATTGAGAACGTGGATTTTATGGAGAAGTTAACAAAGTATGAAATCTGAATGTTGTTTATAGTGGATTCAAAGAGTATGCAAACCCCACACATTTTACATATTTTGCTATGTTACAGACTTGTGCAAATATCATTTAAATTCATTTTTTTCCATATCACTCAACACGCAACAACCAGGGATTATAAAGTGAAAACAGGATTGTACTGTGTAACTTTTTGTAAATTTATTAAAAATAAAAAAATGAAATATCACATTAACACAAGTATTCAGATCATTTGCTACGGCATTTCAAGTTAATGGGATGCATTTGCCTGTCAAATTTGTTTTTATTAAATTTGCACAAAGAGGGCACATTCAGGATACATACTTTTAAGCACCCCTATCAGATTTTTGAAAATTATTTTAAATGGCCAAACAAAAAAATTGGTTTTGTGTCAAAAATCAGAACAGAGTCACTTTTACTTGTTGTATGAACATAGCCACAGTAATTTCTCTATTAATGTGTTTTTTTATTCTTAATTAAAGTTACTAATCACATACTTTTTGGTAGGATCCTCAAGGTACCCCGATGTGCCAGAGAGATTTGTTTGCTCAGACTTCTCTACCCTGTCCCAGAATTCAAAGTTGACTGAATGACCAACTCACTCATCAACAAAAACACCACTTCTTGTTGAGATTTGGCAGGATGGTACATCTAGGCCAGTAAGTATGCACTAACAAATGAGATTTCAATATATCAATATTTAGGGGTAAAAAACCCTAAACTAAAAAACTAAATACCTCAAAATGTCAAAAATGCATTGACGGATATTGATTAAAATTTGGTGATGTTACAGAAAAAAGAAAATTAGAAGACACTATGTTTTTTATATGCCAATATTTATTAATATTATGCTAACTTCTATGCTCTGCACTGTGTTGAGAGTTTGATTTACACAAATGAAGGATGCAGCAGAAGTGATTGACAGGCCACACAAATAGCAACCAGTAGTCAATTTAGTAGACAGATGACTGAAGAAAAGACAGTGTCCTGGACAGGTAAAAAGAGACATGATCACGTTATGAAATGGAAAGAAAATGTTTGGCAAAGCTCAAGGAATGTGAAAAGCTCAATGGTTAGCAAGCACTGTTTTTTGTTGTTGAATACCAGCACACTTTTAGATACGTCTTGTTCTTGTGGAGGGTCTTTTATTGGACTCCTGTGAAGTACATAATACTGTGAAGCAACAACACATAAATGTCGAGCGTTTTGACTAGTGGAGTTTTTGGAGCAATGGGTGCATTAGCAAAGAGCAAGAGGCACGATAACAGCTGTGCAGCTCTTCTAAACTGCTGCATATAAGGGGGAGTGAGCAGCACGATAACAACTGTGCGACAAGTCTAAAGGGAACATAGCTGATTCTTCTTCTTCTTCTTTCTGTTGCTCCCGTTAGGGGTTGCCACAACGGATCATCTTTATCCATCTCTTCCTGTTCTCTGAATCTTAACATGGCTGATTATCCATTTCAATTCAAAAGAATAGCCTTTCCTGTAAAATTGTGTTTTGCCACCAACAAAAGCCAAGTCATAATGAAAAGCAGGAATTGATCTAATGCAGGAATGATTTATTACTCATGGACAATTGTGTATAGCGTGTTCAAGAGTAAGCAGCTTCAGTGATCTAATATTATTATTATTACTTATTATTTAACCGATGCCTTTATCCAAAGTGACTTACAACATATGAGATACAATTGGTTGCATTTCTTTTGTTCTTCCAGTTGCAGTACAGACATATGAAGTGATCTTCTTCTGGTCACACAGTGTCAAAAGCAGGATATGAGCTAACAATATCAATGTTTGAAATCTGAGGTCCAAAGCGTTAACCCAAACACCACAATTCCTGCCAATAATATTAGCCGTTGGTTTAAAAAAAATATTGTATAACCAAAGTACTTAGTTACATAGTACTGATTAGATTAGATTATTTGTCACTGAGGACAATTTGTCTCTTTATACACCTGACTTAAGGATGGCACTATATTGGAGGCCCATTATAAACGTATTTAGCATCTGTAAAATGCCAAAATTCCCCTGCAAACAAATAAAGAACTATATACTATTACTATTATTATACTATACTATATACTATTCAGCCCTTTTATTGATGCAACATTTTTTGAAAAGAAATAATGGCACTGATACTGTTTATCTGACCATTGTATCTCTAAATATGCTTTGTTTATGCCTTGCCCTGTTCCTAGCAGTTGTAGAAGAAATCTTCATCTGGAGCCATGAGGTATGGTGTAACTGACTCCTTTCCACAGTAACATGCAGTCATATCGTTTTCCTTAACATTTCCTCTTATGTATTTTGTTGTGCTTTACAGAGTATACCACACTTATGTCAAATATGTCACTTTAATTATTTATGCAACCATCCATTCATTTCTTTATATGCTGATTAGCGAGCTCATGGTAATGGGGTAATCTACACACATTGCAACTGGAGCAATTTAGGATAGCCAGTTGACTTCTCTGCGTGCTTCTGAGCTGTGGGCGTGAATCGCATTCTCTGGAGAAAACCTTTATGAATATGCAGACTGCTCACTGAAGAGACACCAACTTGAAACTGAACCTGGACATCGAGTGCCTCAACAGCAGTGCTTCCTGCTTTGCCGTAGTGCCAATTCTGTTGATGCATATTTATGTCTGATTTACATAATTATGCAGCCTCAAACACCTGTGTAATTTATGTTGGTTACAATATTTACTGCAGTATAAATTACACTAAGTTTAGGATGATCTCACTATAGTCCATTGTTCTGCATGTATTGCTGTTCTCCTTAAATTTGCCAAAAAACACGAATAATCTTTCCTTTTATAAATTCAAAAAGATTTGAATAATAAAATACAATATTTTTGATTACTGTTACTTTACCATTGCATGGAATGTTTTATCTGCTTATGCATTTATTTTCTTTTGTTTTCAATTACAGAGTTGCAGGGAGTTGAACTTTGTCTGTTCTGTACTGGATACAAAACAGGAGCTAATTGTTGATCGGACCCAAGTTTTATTTAAGGTCAGTCACCCACACTTACTCACATAGGGCCAATGCAGAGCCTCTGGTTAGCAGAAAATGTCTGTCTTTGGAGTATGGAAGGAAAATGGAGTACCTGCAGTATGAAGAGAGTGTGCCAAGTCCACACTATTAGTACCTACTGTACGTACTATAAAGATGTGCATAATACATTAGCTGTAATCATTTATTTAATGCATTAAATCAGTGTGTGGATCTGTGCATGTGAGTGGCCAAAGAGTGACCGATGTCCTGCCCACAGCAGACTTGGATCCTGCTTTGTGCCATTTTCTGTCAGGGTAGGTGCTTGCTCAGCATGACTCAGTAATGAAAAGTTAAAAAGACAAAAAAAATACATTCAGCCATGCTAGATATGGTGGCAATAAACACCATATAGTGTGTCTCAAAAAAAGGAAATTCTGGGAATTGAAGCCTAGGCTAAACTCTGTAGTTTGTAGCATAGCTAGAACTTGAACAGTAGTGCTAACCACTGCACCGCCTTGCTGCTTCTTCTGTCTGCTCATTAAAGGGTGTTCTTCTGCATTCATTCATTTATGTTATGCTATGTTATTCATTCATTTATGTTATGTTAATTTATGTTTTGAATGGGTTTATTCTAGTTTAGTGTCCTGAAATACTAGATCCTCTCCCAAATTCTTCTGTGTCAAGGAAAGGACAAACCCTGAATGAGATGCCAGTTGTTATCATTAAAGTATGTTATTGCTTTGACTAAAATATGTATTTCATAATTAATGCAAATTTATGTAGAAGTAAGTGATAAAATTTGAAGTGAGTTGACACAAAAGGACATAAACATGGAGTTATATAAGAACAAGCTGCCTTTTGAAAAGTCTCTGTGGTAAGCTGTATTTACACCGCCCTCCTCCCAGTGTTTCACCACATTCAGCAGTGATGGATAAAATGAAAATTTAGTTTCAGTGAGGAAATTCAGTTTTGTATTTCTGAGCAGATGCAAAGCATATCAAAAATGACTGAGGTAATCTTACAATCTTTACAGGAAGGTAAAACATTTAAAATTCTCTACTAAGACAATGTTGTTTACAGCTAGCTGGTTAATACCATATACTGGATAACACTGTAAGGAAACTAAGGCATGAATTCCCTGTGACAGGTTAATAACTACATGGAATTTTAACATTGTTATTTTTGTTTCAGTTCTTTATAATGCAATCACAAAGCCTTAGAGTTGAGTCCTGCTGCTTCATGGCTCCAGTGCTCTGGTTCTCCATGCCAAGCCCGGATGCTCTTAGTGTGGAGTTTGCACATTCTTCCTGTGTCTGTCTGGGGTCTTTCTGTGGTTTTCTTTGGAAAGACGCACATGCATGTTAGGTTAGTTAGTGAATTGAGTGTCAATATTATGTCCTTGTTACTCTTTTATTGTGTGACCCGGAGCACATTTTTCAACCTTCCCATGTTTCCATATAGGTATTATATAACACAGAGCAATTAAAGTTCCATGGCCACAATGTTATGGTGTGTTCTACTCTTTTATTCTTTGTGTTATATGTTAGCATCAAAGTAACAAAATAATCTTTTTATCTGTGACCAAAACTTAACATTAACCCATTGTATTTTTCTGTCTCAGACCTGAATAGTTCTACGGAGCTATTGTCTCTCTATTATAATAAAAAAAAATCCTGTGACGAGGCGAGACTTTTTGAAGGATTAGCCTTATTGGAAGATTTTTTTCAAGTCCCGTGAGTCGAGACTTTGGCCATGAGATGTTTTCAAGTCACGCCCTCATCTCAACCATAGAAAACCCCACACATGGTACTCTCAACTCTCATTCATGTAAATGCTTTTGACAGACACAGTTCTTGCTGTCTGAGCTCTTATAAATTTTAACGTTTTCCTCACTTTAAGTTCAAAATTAAAGAAGACGTATTATTTCCAAATCTTATTGAAGAATTTCATCACGTAGGGTTATCAACAGTAAAAATGAGTACACGGGCAATCCTAGCACCGAGAAACAATGAAGTCAAACAAATTAACGCCAAAAATGATCGCTTACACTGCAAATTGGTTAAATGCGTATCAATAGACTACGCCTAAACAGTTGTTGGTGATTGTGTCAAAGATGAAAACATCAACTTACAATATCCCGAAGAATATCTACAACCATTAACACCATCCGGTCTTCCTCTGCACGAATTACTGTAGAAAGAAGGATGTATCCAAGAAAGGTAATGTAGGACATCTCCCGTGGATAACATTAGACAGATATATAAGAGATCTTGATATGTCATTCGTATTAAAACGTTAACAGTTTCCCGTTAGAATAGCTTTTCCAAAGACAATTTACAAATCTCAGAGCCAAACATTCAAAAAAGTCGTTTTATTTAATAGAAAGAAATGAAATTCAATCACGTGCAGTTATACGTGCCGTTGTCATGATGAAAGTCCAAACACAGAATCACAATTCAATGCGATATTGATGAAAAATTTATTTAAAAAATTGTTTTTGCTTAAGTTTTACAATAAATGTGTAAGTTTAACAAGTTTTTGTGTGTTAATTTCAAAGCCAAACAGAACAAAATCGTATTACACAACGAATAACTCTAACGCAACATGAAACATAATTTACATTCAAATTATTACGTTTTAATTTTTTTTAAAATGATTAATTACTTGCTGTAATGTAAAATAGTAAATTGTACATCAGCATCCCCATAAGCGAGCGGCCGAACCACAAAGAGGCTGGCACGTAGTGCAAGCACGGGGGTTGGCAAGTGAAGCGAGCAGGGGGCAAAGCCCCCTAGCTTTAAACAAAAAAAGTTTTAAATCTTTTTTATTATCAACCACCTACCTATCACTGTTGGAGCAACATTGGATGTCACCAAGCCTCTCCTATGTACACATTGTACAAGTATAATATAATAGTTTACATGTATTTTAGTTTAACAGTTTGAGCATTGGCACCAGCACCAGGTTCAAACAGGAAAGCAGTGATGCTGGGGGAAATAATGTTGCATTTTTCAAAAGTTGCAATTCAGTACATTACTTGCTAGCTCAAGCCATCAGCCTGCAGAGGCTATATAAGCTGTGAAGAGTTAAATCTAAGGCTTAAAAGAAATGTGGTTTAGCTTGTGCTGCATTATTTTTGGTTGTTGGTAGTTGTTTAGATTCCAGAGAATGAAGAGGGCATCTATCATAGTAAGTCCTGTACTCCATCAGACTCAGCTTTAATATCCTGCTGATTAAGCTGCTCATATTGAAATAAAATGTAATTAGTTTTCTTAGTGTGACAATCAGTTCCAAGCCTTGACCAAAGTCTTACTTGTGGCTAAAGTGCCTGGGAGCGTTAAGTGTCATTGGCTGCCATCAAAGTGTCACATTATTATTTCCAGCCATAATTAAGGACTCTGAAACATTTTAAATTATATCATTGATTTATTCATTACATTTAAGTTTTGATGATCAGATGCTGAAGGTGATATACTGTAGCTTAATATCAGACTATAATTATTATTAGACCATATATTGATTGTATAAGAATGATTTTATGTGTCATGAAGGTATGGAAGTTTATTTTTCTTTTTATTTTATGTACTCTTACTTTAAATATGCCTCATGCACCTTTGAAATCCAAATTAATTGGCAACAGCCAAGCAAACTCAACTTTTCTGCATCTAACTTTAAATTCATGCTCAAAATGACAATTAGTATTTTTTACACTTTTGTTTGCAAAAAGTACACTTCATCTTTGACAAAAAAATCTTTAAATATACCTTCATTATGGTTTAGGAAATGTTTTTATTAACAGAGACCTAACAAAGTCCACTTTTGTTTTTTATCAGTTATATTGGAGATCAATCATTTGTAAAACCACTGAAATAGCGTTGGTTTCCTTTCCTTAAATAGAGTGGCTATAAATACAAAAAAGCCCAAATCAGGTGTATAATAGCATGAAAATATGTTAGTGCCAGACTGATTTGTTAATGATGCATTATACAATGCTCTTTACTACAGCATTTTAGTGGAAATAAGTACAAGAGTTATTTTCTGTAGAATTATAATTTTTTTGTATCTATATTTTTGTCTATTTTGGGTTTTTTAATAATGAGGATTCAGTTTTTGTTGTTATTTTCATATCTTAATTTGTAATTTAAAAATTAATTTTCATTAAGTCTTAGTTTTTTTAATTATGTTGCACCTTTTTCAGGGTCATGTGACCACGATCATCACACTGATGATGTAAAAGAAGCTACAATATAAATATCACGTCATCACATTTTTCATCCTTAGTGGATGGAAAAACTTTATGATCTTAATAGCCATAGTTAGGTTTCATACTATTTAGGCCCTAGTGTTAGGATTTTGTGTTTCAGTTATAACCCTCTTCTGAATCTGATTTTCAGTTTTTGTTTTGCCCTTTAACGTGGTTTCAGGTTCTTGTTTTGATATCTGGGATTCTGACCCTTACTTGTCTTTTGACTGTGACTTCTCATTTCTCAATCATCTATTGGTTGTTTTGTCTTCACGATAATATTGAGCCGCTCCTTGCACTGGCGCTAGTTAGTTTGTGCTTCAGCTGGCTTTTACATTTTGCAGTCTAGTAGTCTTCTAACGTTGTGTTAGCCATACGCAGGAAAGGCTACCAAGTTTAAAGGGATAACTAGGAGAGGAAATATCACCAAAAATCAGTCCTATCAAATGTCAACACCCAATTCTAAATCCAGACATCAGTCAGTCAGTCATTGTCCAACCCGCCATATCGTAACACAGGGTCACGGGAGCCAATTCCAGCCAACACAGGGTGCTAGGCAGGAGCAAACCCTGTGCAGGGCACCAGCCCACCTCAGGGCACACACACCCACACACCAAGCACACACTAGGGACAATTTAGGATCGCCAATGCACCAAACCTGCATGTCTTTGGACAGTGGGATGAAACCGGAGCACCCGGAGGAAACCCACGCAGACACGGGGAGAATATGCAAAATCCACGCAGGGAGGACACGGGAAGCGAAGCGAACCTGGGTCTCCTAACTGCGAGGCAGCAGCACTACTACTGCACCACCGTGCTGCCTTAAAGCCAGAAGTAGGGATTCTTAAGAGCACAACTAACACACACACACAAGGATAGTTTTTTCTCTGATATTCCCAACCAGGATAGTTACACATCCATTAATAAAACAGGCTTAAACCAACATAATTTTAGCAATCTGACTTATGGTTTTGTACTTTCTTTTTAAATTTATGCTTTGTGTTTGTTCTTAAATTTTGAATTTTTACTAAAGAATAACTCTTCTCTTCCTTTGTCATGTTACATAGAATGTCAGAAATATCTGAAAATCTTCATCTCTTCATGACAGATTTTATTTTTGAGAAGAGCCAGAAATTACTAGGGCCTTGTCACAAGTCAGGCGAATAGGATGGATGATCTAATATGGTAATTGATCAACTTTTGCTGTTGTTGTCCACATCATCTTGCACCTCCTTGAACCTCTTATACCACCCAAAAACACCTGACATTTTCATAACATCCTTACTATACACCACAGCTCCAACATTTCTGTAGCATTTTGTAGCACTACATGGCTTTTCTGGGGATTAAATGATCACACCTTGCGTCTCCTTTCATAACGCCCAAATTTTTTCAGTGCTTAATTTAACAAACCAGAAATCCAAAACATTTCATGAATAATCCAACTCATAAACATAATATGCTGTTAATGTTCTTTTTATAAAATCAATGTGGCTTGTTTCAGCCATATATGATCATGTCCATTTTCCTTACTGTTTATTAATGACTTTGGTTAACTTGTGTAGACACTCGGCAAGCCATTTATATCAGGGTAATTTTAAAATAAGCAGAAGAGCACTGATAAATGCTTAGTACTACAAATTTGTATCTATTTTTCTACCAGGTCACACTTTGGGCTGTAAATTCTTAGAAATTTTTGTAAAATAAGTATACTTTTTTTTGCACTTACTTTTTAAAGCATATCAGATACTGCCTTTAAAAAATAAATATGATTTTTTTTTTTGTTAGAAAGAAAGGAATTAGGTACTTAAAGTCAGTAATCTCAAACAGAAAGAAAATATGGGTAGGTGATAGTTAGATACCCAGACTCGCATGTCAGTATTATTATAACACATTATGATTACATTGATAACACTTTTGCTACCCTATATCCACTATTTTTACAGCATTTACTGACCTGTAAGGAAAATAAACAGGTGGGATTGAAGACCTCTGTATTAATATCAGTCAGAAACGTTTGCATTTACATACTCATTCCCTCACCAGTATAAACAAAAATGATTCACTTACAAATAATGTTCTTTGTTTGATATACACTACTGCAGTAAAATTCCTTCATGTTAGCAACTTTTTTATGATAGATGATACAGAGAGACTGCAAAAAATCCTTCTTTCAATGGTATCAAGTTATATTGTGCAGCAGCTTCTCTTATAAAGAAAGCGTAATAGCAAAGAACTCACTATTTTTCTGTAAAGTAAAAAAAAAATCAGTGAAGTATATCAACAAGAGAAGGAATTACAAAGGCTAATGAAGGAGTAACATACTGGGCAAGCCTTCAAAGGCAACAATAAAAATACTAATACAGCTGACAGCCAAATAAGTGTTAGAGCATGCCCTCTGATAAACTCATAGATGAGATAAGATGGAAGAAAAAGGTGCATTTGCTATATGTAAATCTGTCCACACTGTAAAATGTCAAAATGTAATGTTTAACCTGGTCCGTAAAATAGGTCTCATCTCTGAGGTTCATTTCGCATTATGCAGGTACCGTTATGTTCTTGTCTAGTACTTGTCATCATGGTCATCAGTATCGCATATTAATAGCTCCAGATAAGGGAAGAGGATTCTGAAAGTTTTGTAAAAGGTCTTCAAGTACTAGTATCACTTTTTTCTTTTATAAAGGAAATACCCTAGTGAGCACCACTTTTAAGGTGCTGTAAAGTATGTCCTGGTTGTCGTTTTTTTTGGCCAGCATCTAAACCCTGGCTTTAGCATTGTTTCATTTTCTGTGATCTTTTTGTTTTTTTTTATATATTATTTTTATCTATATTACATCTTTGATCATGTTTTTGTCATTTTGTATGTTATGCTTTGAATATTACTTTGGTTATTTATTAATGCTTTATATTTTAATAATTTAATGGTGTGCCCTGCCCCCTTAAAACAGAGTATTCATGGGGTGAGCCTACCATTTGTTTGTTTTGATCTTTTATTGAATTTATTAAAAGCATATAACATTCCATACAGTCAAGTCAAACTTAACAAAACTAAATTAAAAAGCCCACGAGAAAGTGAGGAAGGCCGACAGCCAGAGTAAAACTATCGTGTGTAGTAAAGAGAGAAAGGAGTCTTTTCCCCCATTGTAAAAGCATATTCTAAAAAATTATCGATTAGGTCCAGCCAGGTTTAAAAAAAGTTTTGAACAAATTCTCTAAATGAGAATTAGATTTTTTCCAATTTCAAATAGTATATAACATCAGTTACTTATTGACTTAAAAGAGGTGGGGTAGGATTCTTCCAGTGGAGCATGATAAGTCTACGTGCTAATAGTGAAGTAAAGGCAATCACAGTTTGTTTGTCCTCCTCCACTTTGAGCTCAACTGGGAGTACACCAAACACAGCTGTTAATGGGTTTGGAGGGATTGTGACACCAAGGCTATTTGATAGGAATTTAAAGATTATGTCCAGAATTATGTTAATTTGGTACACTCCCAAAACATAGCGTAGTGAAGCTAGAGCTCGATTGCAACGTTTGCATTTCAGACAATTTTAAATGAGATAGATGTGCTTGATAAAAGATTTTAAGTTGAATAATTGAATGTTTTGCACATATGGAGCTAGAGTGAATTCTGTGTGTGGCTGCCTTCCACTCCGTTTCTGAAATGTTGAGCAAGAGATCCTTTTCCTGCTGTACTCTAGGATCTTTAAAAGGAAGGGACTTTAGAATGTTTCTATATATTATAGAAATGCTGTCTGTGTCCTAAAGACTGCTCAGTATCTCTTCAGGAATAGAAATAGGTGTGAGGTGAGGAAACTTATGCATATTTCGTTTAGCAAAGTTTCTAATTTGGAAATAGTGGAAAAATGGAGTTGATGGGAAACTAAATTTGGAGTGTTCATAGGATGCAAAGACATTACTTGTATACAAATCTCTAACAGATTTATTCCCATTCGTTTTCTAAACATTAAAAACTGTAAGTTTGAGGGGGTGGAAAAAGGTGGTTATCACATAGAATTGACGCAGATAAAATATTCTCTAACTTGAAGTGTTTCCTACATTGGTTCCATATTCTGAGTGAATGAGAATGTTATAATATTATATTATATTAGCATTTATCTGAACCAGGGCATTCAATTCTGACATTTGTTTTTGTCTCTCCTGATATTTTAGTAGTTGTATCATTTTCTCATTTAGTTCGCCTTTTTTAATTCTTAACAATTGCCACTATTATAACCTGCTGTGTTGCTAAGGGAATAGCCTCTACCAAAATGGAACAACCAGTATTTTTTTAACAAAATATAAACTTGTTCCTGTCAAGATCTAGATGTTAAGCCAAACAAAAAATCAATCATAGTAATTTTTGGATTATTATTAGTAAATCATTACTGTTAGTTTTTCAAGTAGCAGATGACTAATACTGAGTCACTAGACAGAATCATAAACAATACTAAAGGAGGGAACATAACGGGTAAATTTGAAGCCAGTTAAGGACGATGCACATGGAAGTTGATGTGCCCACTGTGCAGGCTAAACACGATATGGCAACTTCCAGTTCTAATGCTCCTATTGCTGAATCCACTGCTTTATTGCAGAGTGACAGGGAGTTGGAGTCCAACTGTTAACATCAGATGCAAGGCAGATCTGGCACTGAATGTAATGCCACTTCATTACAGGAATGTTTCATTCATTACGCAGAAGTACAGCAGGCCAATTGGGAGTGCAGTTAACCTGACACATATGCCTTTATATTCAGTTCCCACCCTGGTCATTCTTAGATGATAGTCTTCATATTCACACCCATGAGGGTTTTCTTTGGGTACTTGCATTTCATTTTAGCTGGTGACTGTAAAACCAGTTCAGAATTTGTGGTTTTGAATTTGTGCCCATGTATTTTGACATCTCATCCAGGAAATAAACAAAAAAGGTTCAGAAAAACGATGGATGGACTCAGAAATAATAGTAATACACAGACAAATGACTTTCACTGTGCATATATGCATTTCTGATTTTGAGTTTTGTGAAATTTCATCATTACCTGACCAAAATGTCTTATGATGGTACAACTTTGAAAGCTGATACTTTAAGCAAATATTTTTTTGAAGTACAGATCTTTTTCATCTTATTTCTTGTAGTGATGGCTTTATCACCATTGCATCAGGACAGAGGCAAGCCCATACTGGGCAGGCTATCTCCCTGTGTAACCTTTTTGCATTCTTGTGCTTTCAGTGTCCAGGACATCTGACATGTCTGTGGTTTGCATTCCCAACTGAAATCTGCTATTTGACTGCAAGTGTTATACAAATAAAAAGATACACTTTTTTGAAAGTAGAAGCATAAGGAATGGCTAAAGATTCAAAATGCTATATTAAAGTGTAAATAAAAAGAAACACATCCATAACTTCTGACATTAATTGTTTGGGAAAAGGGAATTCTCACAGCATAATTAATAATCAAGGGAAAATAGAGAGGCTTAATGAAAAAAATACTAAATATTGAGAAATGCATTCAATTTTGACTTTACTTTAGATATTGATATTCCAAAGAAAAGACTGTTGAGAGATTATAACAAATTAGACACTCTATTGAACTGTTCAGGATGGCAGTTAATTTAAGCAGTTTGAATCAAGAGACAGAACAAGGCCATAAAAGACAAAGTAAGGCCTTAACTGGGATTCAAAGAAACAAATAAACAAGGGCCAGGACATGAAACAATAACTAGAAACTGAGCAAGAGGATCAGTCGCCAAGAGCCAAGACATGAAACAGAAATCATCAGAACGAAAAAAAAGAATTTGAAAACTTTTTAACAAACAACAATAATTCTAGTTTTAGGTTGAATCCTTAAACTTGGACAAACCAGGATATTCCAAGCATTTGATCTTTATACCCCTTGGTCTTTTATATCATGCCATACTTGACCCTTGATGTCACGCCAAAAATGTCATACCATCTGTCATGCCACCACTAAAAATCACATAGCAGCCTTCAAGACAAAATGGCAGGGACCACAGAAAAAACAAGATGGGATAGCACAAAAATAAATAACAAAAATAAAGATGTCTCCCTTGTCCAAGAGGGTTGCTCAAATATGTGTTTTTGTGTGACTTGGACGTACTTAAATTAAATCCAGGGAAACACTTCTTCGTTTTCTACCTGCTGGTTAGATACTTTTTTTTTTTTTTATCGTATTTGCATATTGACTATGACGTGTATTGTATTAGAACAGAACTATGGAAATGCAGAGTCTATATGGAACAAATGGATCACCTTACAATAAAAAGAAGGAGAAGGGCTGCATATTCCAGAGTTAAAAAAGTAGGATTCACACCCAAGTGCCAGTCTAGTTTTATGGCAAGATTCATTAATTAATTTACAGTAAATTAATTATTCAAGTATGTTAAGATGTTTTCAAAATGTGGCACTTTGAGCATCAGTGTATTACTTTTAAATGTAAGGTATGTAATTTCCTTTATTATATATTTTTTTGCTGTTATTATTGCCTCCCTGCTACAAATTCATGTTAAGTCTTGTGGCATATAAGAGACAATAAGAGTAAGAATTGAATTGATCTGATTTGATTTCTGATACCAGCCTCTTTACAATATTTCCTTTCATTTTATCCTTGCTCATACATTATGTCTGTCCTTGCTCACTCAATGTACTGCTTGACTTCCTTTATGGTATTGTCTGTATTTTTTTCTTTTAATCTAATTCAAACAATTTTTAATACCTTTCTAATTGTAGTTAGACTTCTAAACCAACACAGCCCGTCAAGGACACATATTGTTCAAAAACTGATGTTTTTATGATTAATTTTAGTTTTTATTCTACTGGAAATTGGAATGCCAGAAGAAAGAACCTACACAGATACAGAGACAACATGCAGCGACCAGGCGTGGATTCAAACCCAGGGTTCTGAAATTGTGAGGTAGCTGTACCACCCACAGTATAAAGAACTTGTTTGGTGTAATCAGGAGTCATTTTGTACTTTTATTTTTTTATAATTATTTTTCTGCTTGTGTTCCTGTTTTCTTAAGGACACAGCCATTTTGTTAGATGGTTGTATAGATGTCACCCTATTGTTTGAAGCAACAGTTTTTGCTGCTACTCATGTGGTTTGTGATCTATAATGTCATCACAATTCCCTTATAAAAAATGGAGCTGTACTCAGTAGTGTTATGCCAAACACAAGGTGAGGCACAACTAAGGTGATACAGTAGATGTGACCAGGAGAACAAACAGAGAAGACTAGCCGGAAATAAGTTGATTACAGAAGGTCAATCAAGTGTTTGGTCAAATTTAAAGCATATACTCAAATTCAAAGATGATTGGCTGAAACTAGAAGTCTTTATACGTAAACAAATTCCCTAAACAATAACAGCAATCGCGCAATTTTCTTGATTTATCTGCAAACCAGGAAGTGCACAATACCAAACTTTTATCCTTTATAACAGTGACATCAATGCCACACACCTCCATAGCAGCACTTGTGGCATGAACAACATGGTGGGGAAAGACACAAAATATTTACAATCATCCTAACACTGAACCTTAACTAAAAAATAATGATAAAAGTGGATACTGTGACTCAAAAAACATATAGTACTGCAAACGTTGTTCAGGATATCATGCTAAAAATTGACAAATAATAATCAGTAGTTTGTCAGATCTTTGGATTGAAGACTTTGCAACAGACAAAGTATGACTGAAATGAGGGAAAGGATAACCAGTAAGATTTCAGGTGTTGACTTTTCATTTCATTTCTGACTTTGTGTTTTGGTTTCATATTAACTTTATTTTTTATTTAGTTCCTCTACTTTAAACATGCTCTGACCAGACCCTGCATGCCTTCTATTCTCGTGGTTTTTCTCACCTTTTTTGTAACCAATTTCTTACTAATAAAATTAAAAGGAAATCTACACGCCAGCACAAGAAGCAATGAAAATGTCAAACAAGCCCAAAATGACGTCACTCTTCCAACCCTCCACATTATCCCATGTCCTGCACCATAACACCAGAAACCCACTGCAGTGCCAAACAAGTACATCACTGCACATGACAAAGAGGGTGACTGCTGCACAGATTTGTGCTAAAAAATATTTAACTTTGGAAGCAGAAAAATCCCTGTCTTGAATAGTCACTGGGCAATGCAGAAGAATCAAATTATAAAAGGTAGAAAGCCGGTTCTTCAGTATAAGTAGATGAGAGGTCTTCCATCTGTTGTCAAGGAGACATTGAGCAGCTACTGTGTCCAAATTTAAGAATTTATGCTGGTGCATAGAGAATTAGAGGCCTGAAAGGTCTTGGACTATAAGAATATGTGACACGGGCTTTAATAAATGATAGAATTAAAGAATGTGAGCAGGAGATTAAAGCCCAGAAAGCCAGAATATAAGAACAAAACCAATACAAGTGTATAAAAGACCCTGGGCATCATATAGGCACATGTGACAGCGGGATCTGGACCAAGCACCACTAACTTTAGATAATGAATGTTAAGATACAAGCTATAGGCCAGGGGTGTCCAACTCCAGTCCTGGTGGGCTGCAGGTTTTCATTCTAGTCCTTTTCCTAGTCAGCGAGCGGTTTTCACTGCTAATTAACTCCTTTTACTTTCATTTTAATAGCCCTGTTTTTAAGGATTCAGTCCTCTGAATTGATTTGTTTCTTCATTAAATGGCAGCCAAACAGAAATGAGATGTGAAATGAGCCAACAGATAACCAGCTAAATTGGAACGTCAAACTCCAACCAGTTTCTTAATGAGAAACCAGTTTTTGCCGTTATTGACTATCATGACTTGTTGCTGCTCTCATTCTGCCGCAGCAGACTGTTGATTTTCTGTTTTATCTAAGACCACCATCAAGATGTTTTGATGACCTGAGCAGACCAACATGACTGAGACCTTCATCTTTCTTTATTTTCAGGTTAGCTGGTCATGTGGTGGCTTGTTTTGTGTCTCATTATTGTTTGGCTGCTATTTAAGGAAAAAGAGACAACTAAGCAGTCTGAGTCACATCAATTAAAACTAAGACAAAACAAGTTAATCAGCAGCAAAAACAACTCACTAATTAAGAAGATGGTGAGAATGAAAACCTGAAGCCACTGTGGCCCACCAGGACCAGAGTTGGACACCTTTGCTATAGGCAAATTTAAATGTAGTGAACAGATGGTTGAGGTTTATTAATGAAACTTTCGTAATTTAGAAAAAGGTATCTCCAGAAGACGTGAGATCCTGGGACCACCACAAGATGATGGGTATAGGTTTTAGAAAGCCTTTTGCAACAGTGAGTGAAGAACAGAGACAGGCTTTATGAGGGGAGAAAAAAAAGATGATAGGGTAACAGAGATGTAAGAGACACCATAGGCCCCTAGCACAGATCAAAGCTGGGGTATGATGGTATAAAAAGTAGCAAGATGGAATGCCAAAATGAGACTGAAGATTCAAGGCCAGAATCTCAAAACAACTCACCCAATATACTGATTCAGCACTGCATCCAGGAAGACAGAACATTGGGAAGACCACCTAACAGTAATACATGCTTTATGAGTTGCCACTTTGTCAGCCTCTCTTTTACAGTTATAGAAGTTCCTCTCCTGCACTTTGTTTTCTTCTTTCTGCAAAAGGAATTCACAACTCTACTTTTTCTTAAAAGAAAATGTGGTATTACAGGTTGCAGAATAAAACCATTTTGATCTTCTGATTTCTTGATGTCTTGCTTTTTTAGTAGGTAAAGTGATTCTTTGTGGCTTGCTACACTGAATAGAAACACATTGCCCAGTTTTGACCCGTGTATGTACAATCAGGCTATAGCACTGTAGTCATTGCAATGTGAAGTAGCCATCTGTAAGAGTCCTTTGTCCTCCCACATTTTAATGTCTCTTGGCTGAAACAATGCCATTCTGGTCTGTCTGGAAGTCTCATTTAATCTCACAATTTTTTGCATATGCTTCCAGCATATTTATTTTTTTTTTTATTTATTTATTTATTAATTTTATTACAATCAATACATAGCAATCAAGTTTTACAAAAAAAAAGAATTATGCTAAGAACAGATCGATCCCCACCCTTGAGAGAGAGAGCAAGCCAAACGGTGTAAAATTTAAGGCTTTTAAAAATACCTAAATCAACAAATTCTCTGTGCTTTATAAAATCATTTCAAAATATTACTGATTAGATCCTGCCATGTTTTGAAAAAAGTCTGCACAGATCCTCTAACTGAGTATTTGATTTTTTCCAATTTTAAATAATATAACACATCAGTTTCCCACTGACTTAAAAGAGGAGAGTTTGGGTTCTTCCAGTTTATCAGAATAAGTCTGCGTGCCAACAGTGTAGTGAATGCAATCACAGTTTGTTTGTCTTTCTCCACTTTAAGACCCTCTGGAAGAACCCCAAACACAGCTGTTAATGGGTTAGGAGGGATTGTGAGTCCAAGACTGTCTGAGAGGTAATTAAAAATTTTTGTCCAGAATAATGTTAATTTGGAGCAGGCCCAGAACATGTGACCTAGTGAGGCTGGGGCTTGGTTGCAACGTTCGCAGGTTGGATCATGCCCTGGAAACATTTTGGAGAGTTTTAGTCGAGACAGATGTGCTCGATATATAATTTTGAGTTGTATAATTGTATGCTTTGCATATGGAGCTTGAGTGAATTCTCTGCATTGCTACTTTCCACTCCTTTTCTGATATATTAATTGAGAGGTCATTTTCCCAGTGTCCTCTTGGATCTTTGAAAGGAAGGGATTGTAAAAGGATTTTATATATTGTAGAGATGGAGTCTAACTCCTTGAAATTGAGCAATAATTTTTCCAGCGTGGATGAGGGTGCAAGATGAGGAAAATCTGGAAGGTTCTGTTTAACAAAGTTCCTGATTTGAAGATAGTGAAAGAAATTTGTAGCTGGAATGTTAAATTTGGAATGTAATTGTTCATAGGATGCAAAGACGTTGTCTATATAAAGATCTCTAAGCAAGTTAATTCCAAATTTTTCCAGATATTAAAACTGCATATGTTTGTGAGGGTTGAAAGAGGTGGTTCTTTTGCAGGTGCCACAGAAAGAAGCTTCTCCGTCTTAAAATGCTTTCTACATTGGTTCCAGATTCTAAGTGAGTGGAGCACAATTGGGTTATTAGTGTATTGCCGATAACGTGTGTTTATTGGAGCACAAAGCAAGGAATACAAAGAAGTACTGCAGGATTTTACTTCTATTGCGGTCCATGCCTGTGTATGTTCTTCTATTTGTGTCCAGGTTCTTATCGACTGTATATTTGCCCCAGTAATAAAACTGGAAGTTAGGTAGAGCCATGCCGCCTTCTGCCTTTTGTCTTTGTAGGGTCGCTCTTTGATGCGTGGATGTTTAGAATTCCAAATAAATGAGGTTATTGTTGAATCTAATTGCTTAAAGAACGATTTATTAATGTATATTGGTATGTTTTGAAATAAAAAGGAGCTTAGGAAGAATATTCATCTTAACAGTGTTAATTCTTCCAGCTAGTGTGAGATGAAGGGTTGACCATCTATGCAAGTCTTGTTTAATTTTTTCCATACAGACGACGAAATTTTGTTGATAAAGAGCTTTATGTTTACTTGTGATGTTTACCCCGAGGTATTTAAACTGTTCTGCAATGATAAAAGGAAGGGTGTCTAATCTAATATTATATGCTTGAATTCACCGGAAAGAGTACACTTTTATTCAGATTAATTCTGAGACCAGAGAGCTTTTGAAATTCTGTGAGTGCTGCTAAGACTGCAGGCACAGAATTTTCTGGGTCCGATATATACAGTACCATGTCATCTGCATATAATGAGATTTTCTGTTCCAGTCCTTCTCTGCTAATCCCCTTTATCTGATCAGTATTTCGACAATGTATTGCCAGTGGTTCAATGGCAATTGCAAACAGCAGTGGTGACAAAGGGCATCCTTGTCTTGTGCCACGCTCTAGTTTAAAGTAGTCTGAGCAAATGTTATTGATGCAAACTGAAGCTTCTGGGTTAGTATACAGTAATTTAATCCATGCACAAATGTTCGGGCCAAACCCAAACTTCTCCAAAATAGTAAAAGGTATTTCCATTCAATCATGTCGAATGCTTTTTCTGCATCCAATGATAATAATATTTCTGGGGTGTTTGATTTAGTTGGTGAGTATATTACATTAAACAGGCGTCAAGATTTGAAGATAAGTGTCGGCCCCTAATAAATCCAGTTTGGTCTTGTGATATTATTGAGGGGAGCACTTTCTCCATCCTTCTAGCTATGATTTTAGAGAGTATTTTAACGTCGTTATTCAGAAGTGAAATTGGTCTGTATGATGCACATTGTAATAAGTCCTTATTTTGTTTTGGAAAGACAGTGATTAGTGCTTGGCTAAAGGTTTGTGGAAGAGATTGGTTATCTCTGGCTTCTGTAAATGTTGCTAATAGGAGGGAGCTAGCTGAGCGGAGAATTTCTTGTAAAACTCTGCAGGGTAGCCATCAGGGCCTGCTGCTTTTCCACCTTGGAGTGACTTTATAGCATCCAGTAATTCTGATAATGACAGAGGTTTATCGAGCTCCTCCACACTAATAGCGCCAATTTGTGGTATCTGTAATTTATCCAGAAATGCATTAGATTGTATATTGTCTTCTTTAAACTCAGTAGTATATAGGGATTTATAGTAGTCTCTAAAAGTGTACATTATATTTTTGTGTTCGATGATTTTATCTCCATTCGTGTTAGTAATTACCGAGATTGCGCTATGCACATCTTGCTTGTGAATTTGTTGCGCTAAAAGCTTATTAGCTTTCTCCATGTTCATAATAATGATGTCTGGATTTGTAAATTAGTTGTTCGGTTTCTTTAGTTGTCAAGAGGTTTAATTCTGAATGTAGAGCCTGCCTCCTCTTATGTAGAGTCTCGCTTGGTAGTCTGGCATGTTCTTCATCTATTTTAGTAATTTCGCTTTTATCTCTGCTACTTTCTTCGCTCGGATTTATTTCTGTGGGAAAGATATGAGATAATCTGTCCTCTTAAGAAGGCCTTAAGAGTTTCCCAGAGTATTCCTGCAGAGATCTCAGGGGATGTATTTGTCTCTAGAAAGAATTCAATTTGTTTGGATATAAATTCAGTACAATTCTCGCCAGCTAATAGAAGCGGATTGAGACGCCATCTGCGGGTGAGTGTATGGGGCTTAGTAATTTCAGCTCCAAGATCATCGGAGCATGGTCTGAAATAACAATAGCATCGTATTTACAAGATTTAATCTTAGGCAAGAAGTTATTATCTATAAAGAAGTAATCAATCCTTGAGTAGCAATGATGTACTGGTGAGTAGAAAGAATATGTTCTTGAATTTGGGTTTAAAACCTCCAGGGATCTGATAAGTTGTGATCAGTTATAAACTTTGTAATTATCTTTGCGGTGTTAGTTGCCGTTCCCCTGTGGAGGAAGTCTTATCTAAAAGTGGATTTAGAACACAATTAAAGTCCCCAGCCATTATAAGTTTATGAGTGTTCAGATTGGGAATGGATGCAAATAAATTTTGTATAAATTCCTTATCATCAACATTAGGTGCATAAACATTTATCAAAATCATTTTACAGTTAGATAAGTCTCCCATGACCATCACATATCTCCCTTCAGGATCCAATACTACATCTGATGCTACAAATGGTACTGTTCTATGTATGAGAATTCCCACCCCTCTAGTTTTCTTTGTAAAACTAGAATGGAACATTTGGCCAGACCAGTCTTTTTGCAGCCGGAACTGATCCTTACTTAGTAAGTGGGTTTCCTGTAAAAATACTATTTTAGCATTTAGACCTGTTAGGTGAGAAAGTACTTTCTTTCTCTTTAATTTGTGATTCAGGCCTTTAACATTCCAGCTTACGAAGTTAACTGTCCCATCATGGAGACACTGATTCTGAGTTTTTGGTGTCATATTATAGTCTTAACTGGAAGTGAAATAGTTTAGGTCTTAATTTCCTATTCCCCCAAGAGTTGTTGCCATGCATCTTATTATTACGTTGATAGTTATAATTATAAAGATTGAGATGATAGATTAGATATAGATCAAGCCTGCTCTCTTTCTCTTCCCCCCTTAACCCCCCACCCTCCCTGCTTCCAGCATATTTAAAGTAGTGATTAAGCAATCGCTTGAAGGGAAAGCAAATATTATCCAATGTAAAATAACAGATGATGTCTTTACTGTATTTTTGATCTGTGAGCGCAGACTACAGGTGAAGTTCAGAAATGTCACACCACTTTGCAGAATCTGCAATAGTGTAGCCTTTTATTTCTCAGTCAGTTAATGCACACTAGTTATATGCTATAGTCTGTTATATAATCTGATTTTTTTGGTTAGGATTCATTTATTTTCCTAGTACCCAGTTTTGCCAGAGCACCCTAAATTGGTTGTAATTTGATATGTTAGTAATTCCTGAAATTTGTATGCTATGCTATGTATCATCCCATTAAACATTTACAGTGCAAGGCTATCTGCTCATTATAGTATCCTACAAGGGGAGGGGTTGGGATTGAAGGGCTGATTGGTCCTACATCATAAGGTGTGAATTGTACTCAACTCAATTTGGTAGACGCATACAGGTGCCGGTCATAAAATTAGAATATCACGACAAAGTTGATTTATTTCAGTAATTCCATTCAAAAAGTGAAACTTGTATATTAGATTCATTCATTACACAGACTGATGCATTTCAAATGTTTATTTCTTTTAATTTTGATGATTATAACTGACAAATAATGAAAATCTCAAATTCAGTATCTCGGAAAATTAGAATATTGTGAAAAGGTTCAATATTGAAGACACCTGGTGCCACAATCTAATCAGCTAATTAACTCAAAACACCTGCAAAAGCCTTTAAATGGTCTCTCAGTCTAGTTCTGTAGGCTACACAATCATGGGGAAGACTGCTGACTTGACAGTTGTCCAAAAGACGACCATTGACACCTTGCACAAGGAGGGCAAGACACAAAAGGTCATTGCTAAAGAGGCTGGCTGTTCACAAAGCTCTGTGTCCAAGCACATTAATTGAGAGGCGAAGGGAAGGACAAGATGTGGTAGAAAAAAGTGTACAAGCAATAGGGATAACCGCACCCTGGAGAGGATTGTGAAACAAAACTCATTCAAAACTGTGGGGGACATTCACAAAGAGTGGACTGCAGCTGGAGTCAGTGCTTCAAGAACCACCACGCACAGATGTATGCAAGCCATGGGTTTCAGCTGTCGCTCTCCTTGTGTCAAGCTGCTCTTGAACAAGAGACTTGCCTGGGCTAAAGACAAAACTGCTGCTGAGTGGTCCAAAGTTATGTTCTCTGATGAAAGTAAATTTTGCATTTCCTTTGGAAATCAAGGTCCCAGAGTCTGGAGGAAGAGAGGAGAGGCACAGAATCCACGTTGCTTGAGGTCCAGTGTAAAGTTTCCACAGTCAGTGATGGTTTGGGGTGCCATGTCATCTGCTGGTGTTGGTCCATTGTGTTTTCGGAGGTCCAAGGTCAACGCAGCCGTCTACCAGGAAGTTTTAGAGCACTTCATGCTTCCTGTTGCTGACGAACTTTATGGAGATGCAGATTTCATTTTCCAACAGGACCTGGCACCTGCACAAAGTGCCAAAACTACCAGTACCTGGTTTAAGGACCATGGTATCCCTGTTCTTGATTGGCAAGCAAACTCTCCTGACCTTAACCCCATAGAAAATCTATAGGGTATTGTGAAGAGGAAGATGCAATACGCCAGACCCAACAATTCAGAAGAGCTGAAGGCCACTATCAGAGCAACATGGGCTCTCATAACACCTGAGCAGTGCCACAGACTGATCAACTCCATGCCACGCCGCATTGCTGCAGTAATCCAGGCCAAAGGAGCCCCAACTAAATATTGAGTGCTGTACATGCTCATACTTTTTATGTTCATACCTTTCAGTTGGCCAACATTTCTAAAAATAATTTTTTTGCATTGGTCTTAATTGATATTCTAATTTTCCAAGATACTGAATTTGGGACTTTCATTAGTTGTCAGTTATAATCATCAAAATTAAAAGAAATAAACATTTGAAATACTTCAGTCTGTGTGTAATGAATGAATCTAATATACAAGTTTCACTTTTTGAATGGAATTACTGAAATAAATCAACTTTGTCATGATATTCTAATTTTGTGACCGGCACCTGTAGATTATGTATCACATAGGCCAGTTCAGTTGTTAATGACCCCAGCCACGAAGTTGCACCTACAGTAGGTTTTGCCATTTATAATTGGTAAATATTAATATACTCAACAGAGGAGGGATCTTGTCACTCACTTGTTGTGTTTGCTGTAGTAAGCCAACACAACACCTGACTGAATTCTAAGTCACATTGTAATGAAGGCAGTAAAGGTAGGGCTTTAGCCTTGATTTAAAAGCACCAGTTGAATGTGCTTCTCTTACGCATAATGGCAGGCCATTACAAAGATAAGGTGCACGATAGGCAAATTCTCTTTGACCAAATGATTTTTTTTTTAATTGAGGGAATGACCTGTAGACCACCATTAAGGGAGCAGAGAGTGTGTACCAGACTGTATGATGTCATTACCTCAGCTAAGTAAGGAGGTGCAACTCCATGCAAGGCCTTATACATTAAAAGAAGAACTTTTAAATTAGCTCTTGTTTATACTGACAACCATTGAAGAGAAGTTAGAGTGGGTGTTATGCCCATATTGTTTTGTTTTTGTCAAGATTCTAGCTGCATCATAGTAGCACAACTAAGAAAACTGTAGAAATGGGAATTACAGTAATCAAGTCTAGAAAAAACAAATGCATGTATTTATGTTTCAACGTCATGCAGAGATAGAATAGATCAGATTTTTGCAATATTACTAAGATGAAAAATGCTGTCTTAGTAATAGCCTTGATGTGAGACTTGAGTGTGAGATGATTATTCAAAATTACTCCAAGATTTTTAATGATTAAACTTTCACAGATAGAACAGTCATTAATATTAACACTCAGGCTGTCACACAAATGTCCATATTTGGCTGTTCTAACAACCAGTAATTCTGTTTTATCAACATTTAATAGCAGAAAGTTCATACTCATCCATTTTTTTAATTTCTAACAGACATGCCTCTAAATTTAGCAATTTAGCAATATATAGCTGCATAGCTTGAAAATTAACACCATATTTACAAATGATGTCACCAAGGGGAAACATTTAGATGGGAAAAAAAGCATATGGTCAAAAACTGATCCCTGGGGTACACAAAACTTTACTTCATAAAATTCATAGATTGTATTGTTGTAACTTACATGTTGAGGTCTGTTTGCTAAATAAGAAAGAAACCATGAAAGTACCGTCCCCTGGATTGCCAGTATTCTTCTCCAAGTGGATTAAAAGTATGTCATGGTCTATGGTGGAAAAAGCTGCATTTAATTCAAGAAGCAGCAACACTGACATAAAATTTGAATCAACAGTGATCAGTAGATCATTACTTACTCTGGTCAAAGCAGTTTCTTTCGATAATTATTCAAAACTTTCGGATCCAAGTTAGATTTTTTTATGCATTGGTTTAATAATAAAAGTTTTAAAAGAGGAGGGTACAGAGCCAATGAAAAGTGACTTATTGATAATATTCATACTAGGACCAGAAACACTTTACTGCTATCATGTGAAACTTTGCAGAATTGCCTTTGGTTAGGTGACAAACTTGAGATACAAGACATAACCACTATACAAATACTGTACATTAATTTCTTGAACAAAACAATACAAAGTATAATATTTAACTCAAATAAATAGAAAAACTATACAAAATAATGTACAGTTGTGCTTGAAAGTTTGTGAACCCTTTAGAATTTTCTATATTTCTGCATAAATATGACCTAAAACATCATCAGATTTTCACTCAAGTCCTAAAAGTAGATAAAGATAACCCAGTTAAAAAAATGAGACAAAAATATTAAACTTGGTCATTTATTTATTGAGGAAAATGGTCGACTATTACATATTTGTGAGTGGCAAAAGTATGTGCACATCTAGGATTAGCAGTTAGTTTGAAGGTGAAATTAGAGTCAGGTGTTTTCAATCAATGGGATGACAATCAGGTGTGAGTGGGCACCCCGTGTTATTTAAAGAACAGGGATCTATCAAAGTCTGCTCTTCACAACACATGTTTGTGGAAGTATCATGGCACAAACAAAGGAGATTCATGAGGACCTCAGAAAAAGAGTTGTTGATGCTCATCAGACTGGAAAAGGTTACAAAACCATCTCTAAAGAGTTTGGACTCAACCAATCCACCGTCAGACAGATTGTGTAGAAATGGAGGAAATTCAAGACCATTGTTACCCTCCCCAGGAGTGGTCAACCAACAAAGATCACTCCAAGAGCAAGGCGTGTAATGGTGATGTCACAAAGGACCCCAGGGTAACTTCTAAGCAACTGAAGGTCTCTCTCACATTGGCTAATGTTCATGTTCATGAGTCCACCATCAGGAGAACCCTGAACAACAATGGTGTGCATGGCAGGGTTGCAAGGAGAAAGCCACTGCTCCCCAAAAAATACATTGCTGCGCGTCTGCAGTTTGCTAAAGATCACATGGACAAACCAGAAGACTATTGGAAGAATGTTTTGTGGACAGATGAGACCAAAATAGAACTTTTCGGTTTAAATGAAAAACGTTATGTTTGAAGAAAGGAAAACACTGCATTCCAGCATAAGAACCTTATCCCATCTGTGAAACATGGTGATGGTAGTATCATGGTTTGAGCCTGTTTTGTTGCATCTGGGCCAAGGCGGCTTGCCTTCATTGATGGAGTAATGAATTCTGAATTATATCAGAGAATTCTAAAGGAAAATGTCAGGACATCTGTCCATGAACTGAATCTCAAGAGAAGGTGGGTCATGCAGCAAGACAACGACCCTAAGCACAGAAGTTGTTCTACCAAAGAATGGTTAAAGAAGAATAAAGTTAATATTTTGGAATGGCCAAGTCAAAGTCCTGACCTTAATCCAATCGAAATGTTGTAGAAGGACCTGAAGTGAGCAGTTAATGTGAGGAAACCCACCAACATCCCAGAGTTGAAGCTGCTCTGTACGGAGGAATGGGCTAAAGTTCCTCCAAGCCAGTGTGCAGGAATGATCAAAAGTTACGGAAAACGTTTAGTTGCAGTTACTGCTGCAAAGGGGGGTCTCACCAGATACTGAAAGCAAAGGTTCACATACTTTTGCCACTCACAAATATGTAATATTCAATTATTTTCCTTAATAAATAAATGACCAAGTATAATATTTTTGTCTGATTTGTTTAACTGGTTTCTCTTTATCTACTTTTAGGACTTGAGTGAAAATCTGATGATGTCTTAGGTCATAATGTATGCAGAAATATAGAAATTTCTAAAGGGTTTACAAACTTTCAAGCAATACTGTAGATATCAAATAGTACAAGTTATGGAAGTGTGAAGTATGTACAAATAGACAAACAGCACAGTTACCAGTTATATTGCAAAAACAGTTAGGTGTAATCCTATATAAGTTTATTTAGGATCTGAATAACCTGAGGTATGAAGCTGTAGAGATGGTGTAGTTTGGGTCACAACATGTACCTCGTCTGTGATGGCAATTTAATGAACAGATGGCTGCAGAGGTGGGTGGGGTCAGCTGCAATCTGTCCTGCTCTCTTTAACACTCTGGCAATAAACAAATCTTTTAATTCTGGGAGAAAATAGCCAATGATTTTCTCAGCTGAACAAATCACCTGCTGTAACCAAGTCTTAGAAAGAGGGGAAGCAGAAGGAAACCAAATGGTGATGGAGGAGGTCACAATACTCTCAATGATGGCTTGTGACGATGTGGGTTCTGGCTCCACACTCCCTTTGATGTTTGGGAACCCTTGAACCCAACACCGTCGATAATGTTGCCGAGTGAGCTAGTCAATGGAGGCAAATGATTCCAGCAAGGGGAAGGTATACAGTGCAAAAGTGCTTTTATTTAAAACAGTCAACAAAAACAAAGTTCATAAATAGTGCAGTTCTTCAAATTCATTAAATAAATAATCCATAAAAAGAACGTGGAGTAAAACCAATAAATAGAAAAAACAATCCTTAAAAACGAGAGGTTAAAATCTTTTTAGGAAGCAGTCTTAAAACCATCAACAAATCCGGTGCTTTTCTGTATGCGTCTCACCTGCTTATCCCGTATGGGCCAAGCAGCAGGCAAGACGCTCTCTACAGCTGCCCTCCTCAAACACAAGCAAGACTGGAGACCTCCCGATCCCTGGCTTCGGTTTGGCTCTCATCCCAGCCTCGAGACTTGGACTCCTTGGTCTCCAGGACGCTCACACCAAGGACTGCCACTCCAAGCCTCCCGACTTCCGCTGCCTTTCTGCGGCTCGTCGCTTTCACCTTGGTCACTCCCGCTACCTGCTCGCTCAGCGGGAGCGACATCAACACAAACACGTGGGTGTCGGCCTAACACCCAGCTTCCATGCAGCTGTCCACGAGCGCTCATTCGCTCGCACGTCCGCTCGCTCTTCGCGGCTCTCTCCCTCTCACCGACCTGCTTCCTCTCCTGCTCCCGGTAACCTCCGTCCTCTCCTTTCCTTTCTCTCTCCGATCGTTTCTTTCTTCTCCGAACGTTTCTTTCTTCCCGATCGTTTCTTACACTACCCCACAACCGACTCGCGCTTCTTTTTAAAATGACGAGGGCCACAGCAGCTGCAGCATTAGCCGCGGGACAATCATGAATGTGGGCAGTTCCTCACCTGTGCACTAGGTGAGAAACGCCCACACCCTACGGATCGTCCCACGGCCCACTATGGCCCATCGTCCCTCACTAAGCATGAGCACATTGATTATTTATTTAAAATCAATGGCCTTTTCTCCACGAGCTGTGGACCCATAACACCACATGGCTAAGTAAAAATTTAACAATATACACCTTAATATGCCAAGCTTCTTAAGCTGGTGAAGGAAATACAATCTCTGCCTGGCTTTCTTGATGATGTGCTTGTGTGAAAGTAGTCCCTAGGAATTTAAACAGCTGAACCACAGACACAGTCTGGCCCTTAATTTGCAAAAGTTAGTGACTTGTCGGCAGAAATCAATCCACATTTCCACTGTCTTAATATCATTGATGCCCAAGTTGTTACAAGAACTTCATTCTACAAAATGGCCCACCTTTCTTTTATAGGAAGACACATCATTATTGGAAATGAGATCCACTACAGTTGTGTCATCTGCAAGCTTTAGGATTTTTACAGATTTGTCCATGGATCTACAGTCATTTGTATAAAATGAAAACAGGAGGGGTGAAAGAACACAGACTTAGGGGGAGCTGGTGCTAACTGACATTGGATCTGACATTTAAGGGCTCAGTCTCACATACTTCCTACCTGTCAGAAAACTCATAATCTACTGGCAGACACCATAGGTTACGCCTAACTGGAATTCCTTAAAAAAATAACACGGTATTGGGTCTAATATGTAAGTTTGGAAGCAATTATCTGGCTGGACAAAGCCTCAGGGGAAACTGGTTCACATTGTGAACATTTGCAAGAGGTCCGAGCCATAGTTCCTATATTCATGAAAGTACAGGAGAGCTCATAACCATCATTCTGAGAGAATTGTAGACCATTAATTTTATCTCAAATCAAGTCAATCTGATTTATGTGCAGGGCCATTCTGTGTGAGCTTGATAACTGTACTCTATCAAACAAAAATCAGTGATTATTTTCGATTAATGTTAATCGAATTAGAGAAATGTGCTGTCCTAGCAGCTGAAAGTGTGCATTTACAAGTTTTTCTCTGTGGGCTATTTCATGCCTCTGGCAGACCCAGTGTGGAACAGCTCACCAGATTCAGTTGTGCCCCAGCTTCGGCTGCATTAGAAGCTTGGCAGAGCATTACATGAGAAGATACTTAGCACCAGGGATATGCAACAATGTATTAAATATGACTGCTTTAATATGCCTACCATTGCTTTGTCTCAAACATTATAGCGCCCTGAAATGGGAGGACCATATAGAAAGAGTGTTGTAATTTCTGTGTGGCATGATCAAATTAATGCAAATACCCTTAAATCAAAATCTGCAATGTGTACTTTAATCACGTTTGAATTGTTTGATTGGTAATTTTAAACTGTGCAGAAGAGGGGTAAATTAATGAAAAATGTGTCTTTGCCTCAAACATTATGGAGGGCATTGTAGCTACCTTAATACGTTTTTTTATTTTCATTTAATTCCTTTAAATGTCTTAGGTCAAGATTGCTTAAGAACTCTGTAATGGACTGGCAGTTCTTCCTTGCACTCGATAATGGAGGGATAGGATCCACAACTCAGCCCCGCACCCCAGGACTGTATTTTACAGGTTTAAGAATGTTTTGTTATGATTGTAAGAAAGAGAATAAGAGATGTGCATCAAATGAACTAAGTATCTCTGTGCCATCCAGCTATTGAACACCCCAATGTCATTTGACTTTGCTCATATATACTCGTCACTCTTGTTGTCGTCACGCAAAGTCCTTGAGATGGTCCAACCATATTAGCACTTGCTCACTGAAAGGACCAAGTATTCCTTTGGTATATGCTGTCCCTAGCTACTGTAATTTTTTCCCACTTATTTGCTGTTTACAATAGAGCAGGCATCTCTTTGAATACTTGTAGACCAATTAAAATTTTTCTGTTATTATATTCTGTACCAGTATTTATTCAATATTTCTAACAATTATTCCAGTAGTTGCATTGTTGCTCTTAAAGTGGCACTACATAGTAACCTGTAGTTTTCCACAAGTGTGTCATTTTCTTTTTCACTGTTTCATTATTCCACTTATATTTGAAAAGTCCTATTTTGCAGGTATTTTCATTATGTAATCTAAATGCTGTGCAGTTTTGCCTCATGTTTTTTTTCTGACACTTTGTTTTCTAAAATTCTATGACATTTTCCACGTATTCTTATTACTAAATGAAAATCTGACAGCATTGTGTGTATTTATATACTGTATTACTCTAAGAGAATTTTGGAAACATCCTATGTAATCCATGAAAACCACCAATGGTGATCTGGAAGGATGGCTAACAACTGTGGACAAGTCGGGGCTCCCTGGGAAGTTCAAGGCCTACATTTGCCAGCATGGAATTTTCCAAGGATCCTTTGTCTGCAGCTCATTTACAAAATCCCCATGACTGTAATGAAGGTTTTGAGCATAAGGTAAGCAGCTACCTACGCAGATGTTTGGGCGTGCCATGTAGCTTGAGCAGAGTAGGGCTGCATAGGAACAACAATAAGCTTAGGCATCCATTCAGCTCTATCAGGGAGGAATTCAATGGCAGATGAACACCTTTAGTATGTGGGGTCTAAAGATGCTGAAGTATCTTGAATGGCCATCATTGTAAAGACCGAGAGGAAGTGGAAAGTGGCTGAGACAGTCCAGCAGGAAGAAGCTCATCTGAAGCACAAGGCGCTTATTGAGAGTGTAGGACAGGACTTGAAAGCTCATCTCACTGACCCAATATAACATCATCAGTGAGAAGGAAAGGTGGAAACTGGTGAAAAAGGATATGCGCACTTCAGTGTAAGAAAAACAAACGAGCAGAATCATGGCAAGGCGGAAATGGGGACCTGGATGAAGGTGGAACAGGTAATGGAGTGGAAGGTCACCTGACAGGACATCTGGAAATGGGACCCTCTGAGGATTAAGTTTTTGAGTCAGCAGGTCTACAACATCCTTCTTAGCCCATCCAACCTGTTTACATGCGGCAAGGCAAAAACTCCGGCATGTCCCATGAGTCTTAAAATGGGCACTTTTGAGCACATCCTGAGCAGTTGCTCCAGGGCACTATGCAAGGGGCGTTATTGCTGGTGTCACGACCAGCGGGATTAGGAATGCAAGTGCTACAGCCAGGATGATTGCATTTGTCAAGGAGGATGTGCAGCCCATGGAAAGAACCAAGAAGAACTTTGTTGGCTTGCTCTATACTGTACAAGACTGGGTGATGACTGTTGACCTAGATAGGCAGCTGAAAATCCCACCAAGTCCACTGTGAGACCAGATATCCTAGTTTCTGAGGTTACAAAACAGTTCATTCTCCAGGAGCTAACTGTGCCTTGGGAGGAGAGGATGGAAGAGGCACAGGAGAAGAAGATGGAAAAGTACCAGGAACTGCTGGTGGTCCGCCATAGAAAACAATGACGGACCAGGTATATGCCAGTGGAAGGGTTTGCAGACCATTCCATGAAGAAATAACCACATGATTGAAATGTAGGCTTTTACTATTAATTCAAAGGGTTTAACAGAAATATCGAATGAGCCATTAAGGAATGACAGCCATTTGTATACATGGTCCCCCCCATTCTCAGGGGCTCAAAGATATTTTGGGAAATTGAGTGACAAGCTATTCCATAGCCAGGTGTGAGCAGTTACCTTATTATTTCATTAACCATTATGGAGGTATAAGGTCTGGAGTTGAGTCCAAGTGTGGAATTTGCATTTGGAAGCTGGCACTCTGAACTCTCAATATGAGGTCCAAAGAGCTGGCCATGCAAGTAAAAACAGGCCATCATTAGACAGAGAAAACAAAACAAACACATCTGAGAGATAGCAGAAACACCAGGAGTGGTCCAATCAACCATCTAGTAACATTCCTAAAGGGAAGGAATGCACTGGTGAGCTCAGCAACTCCAGAAGGCCTGGACACCACAGAAGACAACTGTGCTGGATGATCATAGAATTCTTTCCTTGGTGAAGAAAAACAAATTCATGACATTTAGCCAAACTAAGAACACTCTCTGTGAGGTATGGCCTATCATTGCCGAAGTCTACAATCAAGAAAAGACTTCACGAAATTAAATACAGAGGGTTTACCACAAGCTGCAAACCACTGGTAATCCTCAAGCATAAGAAGGACAGATTAGACTTTGCTAGAAAATAATAAAAAAAAAAAACAGATCAGTTTTGGAACTGTTTTCTTTGGACTAATTAAATTAAGATCAATATGTACCAGAATGAAGGACGGAGAAGAGTACGGAGAAAAAAAGGAATGGCTCATGATCCGATGAATATAACATCATCTATGAAACATGGTAGAGGCAGTGTTATGGCATGAGCATGTCTGACTGCCAATGGAAGTCAGTCACTGGTGTTTATTGTTATTGTTATATTTAACTAGCAAAATACCCGCGCTTCGCAGCGGAGAAGTAGTGTGTTAAAGAAGTAATGAAAAAGAAAAGAAAACATTTTGAAAATAATGTAACATGATTGTCAATGTAATTGTTTTGTCACTGTTATGAGTGTTGCTGTGATATATTATATATATATATATATATATTGTGAACGCTGGCCCCGGCACAGACAGACGGACACCATATTTTTTCCACACACTATTTATTTATATACACTATATACAAGTCTTTTGCTCACGTGCACCCCCAGTGCCTTCTCGCACCGAATTCCCCAAAGTCCAGGCCCACAGTCCTTTGTGCCTTCCTGGCCGCCTCCAGTCCTTCCTTCCGCTCAGTCCACTTCCTCCCGACTTCCACACTCTGACTGGAGGGAGGCGGCCCCTTAAATAATGCCCCGGATGAGCCCCAGGTGTTTCCGCCTCTTTCTCTAGCCACGCCCCAGCGTGGCGGAAGTGTCGGCTGCTTTCCTGGCGGCTCTCCGGGCGCCACCCAAAGTCTTCCCAGGAAGTGCCGGGCTCACGGGATAATTAGGCCCTGGGGCGCCGCCTGGCGGTGGCCACGGGTCCCTACAGGGTAGGGCTTTCATGCCCTGTACCCGAGGCCCCCTGCCTAACCAGGACGGACGCCCCCACTCCGTCTGGAGGAGGCACTTGCCCTCCTCTTGTCCTCCAAGGCGTCCCGGCCGGGCTCCAGCCCCAGCCGCGACCGTACGGGATGAACCGGCATCGGAGCGCCGCCTGGCGGTGACCACGAGCCCCTACAGGGCTGGGCTTCCATGCCCTTGACCCGTGGTCCCCAACAGGACCAGGACGGACGCCCCCTCGCGGTGTGGAGGAGGCACAAGCCCTCCTCACGTCCTCCAAGGCGTCCCGGCCGGGCTCCAGCCCCAGCCGCGGACCGTACGGGATGAACCGGCATCGGAGCGCCGCCTGGTGGTGACCACGGGCCCCTACAGGGCTGGGCTTCCATGCCCTTGACCCATGGTCCCCAACAGGACCAGGACGGACGCCCCCTCGCGGTGTGGAGGAGGCACAAGCCCTCCTCACGTCCTCCCAGCGCGCCCCGCCGGGCTCCAGCCCCAGCCGCGGACCGTACGGGATGAACCGGCATCGGAGCGCCGCCTGGCGGTGACCACGGGCCCCTACAGGGCTGGGCTTCCATGCCCTGTACCCGTGGTCCCCAACAGAACCAGGACGGACGCCCCCCGCGGTGTGGAGGAGGCACAAGCCCTCCTCACGTCCTCCAAGGCGTCCCGGCCGGGCTCCAGCTCCGGCCGGGCTCCAGCTCCGGCCGGCGACTGCATGGAATAAACCGGCATCGGGCGCCCCTGCCGGTATCCACGGGCCCCTACAGGGTAGGGCTTCCATGCCCTCGACCCGTGGCTCCCAACAAAACCAGGACGGACGCCCCCTCGCGGTATGGAGGCCTCGGAGTGTTCCTCATATCGGCTTCTATCCAATCAATGGGTCTGAATATGGTGACGTTACCGTACGCCTGCTAGAGGGCCCTACTGACACCAGCTCAAAATCTGATTAGTTGAAGCGACAGGTTAATCGACATTTATTCTGTGTTAGAGTGCCTGCACAATGGACTGTGAAAGCCTCTCTGCCTGGAAACAAATGATGGCTGAAATGTGATTGGTTAAATGCTTTAAAATGAAACTCCGCCTCCCACGGCTATCAAGCTGCAGTCTATTACAGTATATGGACGAAAATACGTTCCATTTATGACTATTACGCATAGAATTTTGAAATGAAATCTGTCCAACTTTTGTAAGTAAGCTGTAAGGAATGAGCCTGCCAAATTTCAGCCTTCTACCTACACGGGAAGTTGGAGAATTAGTGATGAGTCAGTCAGTCAGTGAGTGAGTGAGGGCTTTGCCTATTATTAGTATAGATATGACTGCTGGCAGAAGTAGCAGGATGAATTCTGAACTCTATAGGGCTATACTATCTGCTTAGATTGAGACAAATGCAGCAAAACCAATTGGCCAGCGCTTCACAGTACAGATAGACAATGAAGCAAAATCATACTGTGACAGCAAACCAAGTACTTTTCAAGGCAAAGAAGTGGAATATTCTTCAATAACCAAGTCAATCAACTGATCTCAACCCAGGTACACATGCATTTCACTTGCTGAAGACAAAACTCAAGGCAGGAGGTCCAATAAACAAGCAGCACCTGAAGACAGCGGTAATAAAGGCCTGTAGGGTGGAAACCCAGTGGAGAAGGTCATGGGTTCCAGACTTCAGGCAGTCATTGACTTCAAAGGATTTTCAACCAAGTATTGAAAATGATTGTTATATTCATGATTATGTTAGTTTGCCCAAATACTTTTGAGGCCCTGAAAATGGTGGGGGGCATGTATAAAAATGTCTGTCTTGTCTACATGGCTCTTACAATGTTTTTGTTAAATGCCTTACATTAAAACTGCATGTCTACACTTCAATCACATCTTGCTTGATTCATTTCAAATCTTTTGTGGTAGTGCACAGAGTCAAAATTATGATTCACTGTCCAAATACTTATGGACCTAAATATACATACTCTCATATGCATGGGCTTAATGAGTCTTTTATGGAGACTGATGAAGGTATACCTGGGAATGTGTGGTATCTGTACTGCCACTCATGTGTCTTACTCTTCTGCCCATGGACTTGAAGACAAAGATCTGGATGAAGTACCTTAACCACGCCCTAGTCCAGCCTTTGACTCCATACTTTCTGGTCTTCGGCTATAATATTAACTAAATAGGAAAATGACATTTATTTTGGAATGTTTTAAAGCATTTCAGAGTGGCCTGGGATGCTATTTTGCCATTCTTTCACTATTTTTTGACTACACAGTTGTGATGGCTGGATACCCACAGCATGGTATCTTCCTGAACCCAAGACATTGATACTTGGTTTCTTCTCTGCTGTTTCACCTCCAATCTCAGTGCCTCCTATTTCTTGTCTCCCCCCTTCTCAGCCATGGGTTTCCGCAGCAGTGCTGAGACACAACAAAAACAATAACAACAATTTAGTTTTTGAATAGCCCAAAATCACATAAGCGATGCCTCATTGGACTTTAACAGGCCCTGTTTTGACAGACCATCCACTGAACGACCCTCAAAGCCCTTTCGTTGCTCCTGCTCCCAGGATTCTCAGCAGGAGGGACCAGTCACTGGAGCACCATTCACCTCATTCTGTGTGGGGCCTCCTCCCGACCACCCTGCCTCCTATCCACTGCATTGGCTCATGCTCTACAAACCTTCCCTCTTATTATTCTTCCCTTTCTCTTTCTTTCTTGTTCCATCCTTTCCTTTTTTCAGTCTCAATCTTCTCTATCTTTCCTGGCTATTCTGCTCAGGCTCCTGTTATACTCTGTGGGGAGAAATGCTTTGCTTCAGATTAGACCAAACTTAATTGCATGTTGGATGGGTGGAGTGGTGTCTCTGAGGCTAAGGATCTGCGGTGGTATCTCGAAGGTTGCCGGTTTGAATCCCCGTCACTGCCAAAAGAGATCGTACTCTGCTTGGCCCTTGAGCAAGGCTATTAACCTTCAATTGCTCCAGGGGCGCTGTACAATGGCTGACCCTGTGCTCTGACCCCAAGGGGTATGTGAAAACTAACAAATTCCTAATACAAGAAATTGTATAAGGTGAAATAAAGAACAAAAAAATGTGAAATTAAACTATTTCACACATACTACGAAGACTATCAACAGAAAACACTGATGCTTGGAGGAATACAGTATGTTAATAGATGGAAAAATATACAAAATGCTGAAAAGCAAGTGTAAGAGATGCAAGAATTCGTCATAGACAAAAGACTCTCCGATGATGAACATCTGAGTTGATCACACATACATGTTAACAAGTAATCAACTACTTTCCCCCTTGAACACCCCATAGCTGCAAGGCTTTGTAGAGGCAAGCACCCACCCAAAACCATAAAGTGCACCGTTTTTTACTAAAAATCCCTATCATATGGATATTATATGGGGATTATCTTTGGTTCCCTGTTCCATTTGGTGTGTTTTGGTTGTCTTTTTGTTTCATAATGCATATATTCTTAAACCAATTTAATCCAATTTAGAGTCATGGATGGAAGGAATAGAGATAGACGCAAGGCAGAAATCAACCCTAGACAGGACATTAGTTCATTGCAGGGCTCGCTCATGGATGAACCCATAAAGGACCAATTTAAAATCCCCATTTAAAATTATGCTCAGTTTTTGGGAATATGGGTGGAAAACTAGAACACCTAGAGAAAGATCAATGCAGACAAAGTGAGAGCTTGACAGAAATTGACTACATATTGCATTTAAATTCAAGACATTGGATCTGTAATGCAATAACACTAGCCATATGCTGAATGTGGTCTTTTATTATGCCATTGGTACTAAAGGCTGACTATTTTAAGCAAGGATTGGAAGATGAAACCAAGTGAAAGTTTGTAACCAAAAATCAGTCCCATCTTTTACTAAAGCTCAATCAGTCCTTACAAAAATAAAATTGACTTCTTCTTGGATTGTGCATTGGAAATTTGTTCACTTTGGATTGCTCTTGCTGGCAAATCCCTTTTTGCCTTGTGTGCTCTATGGAGCGTCCCGTACTTACAGAACATTTTTGTGATAATAAATCTTTTGTCTTATGAAAATTCTGCATGGCCTTTTTTTGTATCTAGCTGTGATTTTTTGACAGGATTTCCCTCTCTAGTGGGCATGTTTGTAAGTGTTTTTGGACTTATGTGCTTTGGGACTCCCAGTCATAATAGCTGTAAACTGAAATGTTCCCTAAAATACTGCCACTTTGGTATAATTCAATATATCTGTCCAAAAATATTAAATATATTTCTTAATATAATTTAAAATACTATTTTAGATTATATCTTTCAAAGTAGACAGTCTCGTACTGAAAATATCATCCAATAGAAATTGTATTGGTGTCTCTTATATTTAGATATATTGTTGCCTCAAATCACGTTTTGACAAAACTCAAATTATAAACATAAAAAGAGAATCAATAGGTAAGAAGGCTGTAATTTGAAGTCTATGTATGCTGGCAGAGCAACCAACTTGAATAAGTTTAGTGCGTTCCAGGGGGTTCAAATTAAATTAGAATTTTTAGGTAAACTATTTCAGGTATAAAGAAAATACATGAATGAACTGCCTTTGGATATGGACAACCAGTATATTGCATGTCTTGTGAACAGCATAGTGTATCTGGAAAAAGGTTTGTTGTTTCTTTATATTTCAGATATAATCCTAAAAATGTATACAGTATTTTAATTGCATGTACACAACAACATACTAAATAATTATGCCGACTTATTTTTAGAATATATTGCAATATATTTAATTTTCATAAGGGAGAAACCACAAAGTAGAGTCAAGAAAACTAGAACAAGAAACCTATATTTCAGAAAGTCAAAGCATAAAGTAAAGCACACCACATGTACAGAATGTGTATCCAATCTTGAATAATCAGGAATTGCGTGATCACCGACGTTTACGCCCCCTATTCAATGACATCAGAGGTCATGACCTTTGGTTTGTACTGCAAAGCAACATGGCTAGCGAACATACACAAGAAAAATCCAAAATAGCGGCACCTGCAAGAAACCGAAATACGTTGCGATACGCCCTTAAACACATTTTAAATACATGTTTAAAGAGTAGAATCAGACTTAACATTTGACAAAACAGCAAAAAAGAACTTAAAAAAGTGTATAAGAAACAAAGAAAAAATGTAAAAAGGAAACAAAATCATGCCAGTCTATAGTACTTTAAGAAATGGGACACAAAATTAATGTTAAATCTCAACTAATGCAAAGAGAAACATTTTTTTTAATAATTGTATTGATTTTATTGTAATCACACAAAAATCCATACAAATAGATCAATTTTTATAAAAATTGGATTGAAAACAAATTAACCCCCACCCCTGAGAGAGAGAGCATGGCCAGCAGAGTAAAACGTAAAGCTAGTAAACATAAGTAAATAGATGAATTAATAAGTAAATAAAGATAAATGGACAAGAAAAAGAAATGGGGAGAGAACCTGCTTCCTCAATTTAAATGCTTATTCTAAAATGTTATTGATTTGGATCCTGCCAGGTTTTGAAATAGTTCTGCACAGATCCTCTAAGTGTGAATTAGATTTTTTCCAGTTTCAAATAGTATATAACATCAGTTACCCACTAACTTAGAATAGGAGAGTTAGGATTCTTCCAGTTGACCAAGATAAGTCTATGTGCCAATAGTATAGTGAAGGCAATCACAGTTTGTTTGTCCTTCTCCACTTTAAGCCCATCTGGGAGTACACCAAACACAGCTGTTAGTGGATTAGGAGGGATTGTGACTTTAAGGTTGTCTGATAGGCATTTAAAGATTTTGGTCCAGAGTGATGTTAATTTGGTGCAGGCCCAAAACATGTGACCCAGTGAGGCTGGAACTTGATTGCAGCATTCGCAGGTTGGATTGTGCCCTGGAAACATTTTGTACAATGTTAAATGAGACAGATGTGCTCGATATATAATTTTGAGTTGAATAATTGTATGCTTTACGCATATGGAGCTCAAGTGAATTCTCTGCATTGCTACCTTCCTCTCCTTTTCTGATATGTTGAGTGAGAGTTCCTTTTCCCATTGTCCTCTTGGATCTTTGAAATGGAGGGACTGTAAAATGGTTTTATGTATTACAGAAATGCCGTAGTTCTCAAGACTGCTCAATATTTTTTCCAGCATAGAGGGAGGTGGGAGGTGAGGAAATTTGAGCAGGTTCTGTTTAACAAAGTTTCTAATTTGAAGGCAGTGAAAGAAATGTGTTGCTGGAAAATTAAATTTGGAATGTAATTGTTCGTAGGATGCAAGACGTTGTCTATGTACAGGTCTCTAAGTGATTTAATCCCAAATGTTTTCCAGATGGGCGGCACAGTGGTGCAGTGGGTAGCACTGCTGCCTCGCAGTTAGGAGATCCGGGTTTGCTTCCCGGGTCCTCCCTGCGTGGAGTTTGCATGTTCTCCCCGTGTCTGTGTGGGTTTCCTCCAGGTACTCCAGTTTCCTCCCACAGTCAAGAGACATGCGAGTTAGGTGCATTGGTGATTCTAAATTGTCCCTAGTGTGTGCTTGGTGTGTGTGTGTCCTGCGGTGGGCTGGCACCCTGCCTGGGGTTTGTTTTCTGCCTTTCGCCCTGTGTTGACTGGGATTGGCTCCAGCAGACCCCCGTGACCCTGTAGTTAGGATATAGCGGGTTGGATAATATATGGATGTTTTCCAGATATTAAAAACTGCATATGTTTGAGAGGGTGGAAAAAGGTGGTTCTCCTGCAGAGGTGCCACAGATAAAAGCTTCTTTATCTTAAAATGCTTCCTACATTGGTTCCATATTCTGAGTGAGTGAAGCGCCATTGTATTGTTAGTATATTGGTGATAATTTGCATTTATTGGGGCACAAAGCAAGGAATATAAAGTACTGCAGGATTTTATTTCTGTTGCGGACCAAGCCTGGGAATATTCATCTATTTGTGTCCCGGTTTTTATAGCTTGTATGTTTGCTGCCCAATAATAAAACTAAAAGTCAGATAGAGCCATGCCACCTTCTGCCTTAGGTCTTTGTAAGGTCGCTCTTTGGATACGTGGATGTTTTGAATTCCAAATAAATGAGGTTATGGTTGAATCTAATTTCTTAAAAAACTATTTATTAATGAATATTGGAATGTTTTGAAATAAAAAGAGAAGCTTAGGAAGGATATTCATCTTAACAATGTTAATTCTTCCAGCTAAAGTGAGATGAAGGGTTGATCATCTATGCAAGCCTTGCTTAATTTTTTCCATACAGACGACAAAATTTTGTTGATAAAGAGCTTTATGTTTACTTGTGATGTTTACCCCTAGATATTTAAACTGATTGGCAATGATGAATGGGAAGATGTCCAATCTAATATTGTGTGCTTGAGAACACTGGAAAGAGCACACTTTTAGTCAAATTAATTCTGAGACCAGAAATCTTTTGAAATTCTGTAAGTGCTGTTAAGACTGCAGGCACAATATTTTGTGGGTCTGATATATACAGTACCATATCATCTTCATATACAGAAATTTTCTGTTCAAGTCCTTCTCTGATAATCCCCTTTATCTGATAAGCATTTCGACAGTGAACTGCCAGTGACTCAATGGAAATTGAAAAAAGTAATGGTGACAAGGGGAATCCTTGTCTGGTACCACGGTCTAGTTTAAAGTAGTCTTAATTAATGTAAATACACACTGAAGCTTCTGGATTGGTATACAGTAGTTTGATCCATGCACAAATGTTCCGACCAAACCCAAATTTCTCCAATGTAGTGAAAAGGTAGTTCCATTCAATCATATCAAATGCTTTTTCTGCATTCAAGGATAATAATATCTCTGGGGTGTTTGACTTTGTGGGTGATTATATTACATTAAACAGGTGTCGAAGATTGGAAGCTAAGTGTCAGCCTTTAATAAATCCAGTTTGATCTTGTGTTATTACCGAAGGCAGCACTTTCTGCATTCTTCTAGCTAGGACTTTGGAGAGTATCTTAACACCATTGTTCAGAAGTGAAATTGGTCTGTATGATGCACATTGTAATAAGTCCTTATTTTGGTTAGGAAAGATGGTGATTAATGCTTGGTGAAAAGTTTGAGGTAGAATTGGAGAATTTCTTATAAAATTCGACAGGGTAGTCATCGGGGCCTGTTGCTTTCCCACTCTGAAGTGACTTTATAGCATGTAGTAATTTAATTCCGATAGTGTCAACGGTTTATCCAATTCCTCTGCACTAAGAGTATATATTTGTGGTATCTGTAATTCATCCAGAAATGCATTAGATTTTATCTTATCTTCTTTAAACTCAGTAGAATATAAGAACTTGTAGTAGTCTCTTAATGTGTGCATTATATTTTATGGCCAATGATTTTGTCTCCGTTTGTGCTGGTGATTGCTAGGATTGCATTGCGAACTTCTTGCTTATGGATTTGTTGAGCTAAGAGCTTATTAGCTTTTTCTCCATGTTCATAGTAATGATTTAAAAATGTGTTGCTCAGTTTCTTTAGTTGTCAAGATGTTGAGCTCTGAGTGCAGAGCCTGTCTTTTCCTATGAAAAGCCTCACTTAGACACCTGGCATGTTCTTGATCTATTCTAGTAATTTCGCTGGTTAGCTCTGATACCTTCTTGGTATCCAATTTATTTCTGTGGGAAAGATATGAGATAATCTGTCCTCTTAAGAAGGCCTTCAGGGTTTCCCAGAGTGTTCGACCTCTAAGAATGTATTTGTCTCTTGGAAACATTTTTATTGGTTCAATTACATTCAGGAGACCATTTAACAACATTCATTTGTAATCTAAAAGTAATTGCTCAACATCGTTCTTTCTTAATTTATCTGTCCATACATGACATTAGCCAAACGACAACCTCATTCAAAAGGCAGTTAGTTTTAAAATTAAATTATGAGTCACAATGTTATTTTTTTTCTTTTTTTGTTTTAGTTTATAGATATCAGTATATTATAATAGAAATAAAGTGTGAGTCAGTTGAAGTAGGTGCAATGACCTCATTGTAGCTCAATTAAAAGCAGCCCTGGGGCATAAGGACTGGTTGCACATATTTGTAATTTAAAGGAGAGCTAGAAAGCATAGAGCTACAAACCTGAATCCTGGAAGGAGAAAATCTCTCCATGTTTGTAGCTGGAGTCCAGTGCTTTGGAGTTAGAAGTGAGGATTTCTGTGTCGAACAGAGCTGAAATGTGAGCATGTTGCCAGACGTGCAGTGATGTTGCTCCTGTCAGTGATGATAGTTCCACTAGCTCAGCAGCCTACCTGCTTGTGGTTTGTAGTCTGCAGATGTGCAGAGGAGAATTGTACAAAAAATTTCTTTTATGAGTAGTGTAGAATTACGTTGGGTTTGGCTTAAAGCAGCAACAATTTAAAGTATGAAGATGTGGTAATAAGGAATGGCTTTATTGGTTTAAACGGCTAAGCAACTCACATTTTGGCTGTTTTGTTAAAAGCTAATGTTTCTTTATTATGTACAATTAAATACTTTTTTTTACTTTATTTTCATTATTTCACATGCAATTAAAATAGAGATCAAATAAAACCCTTTGTATTAGTAAAGCATTTTTAATGGAGGGCTTACTTTGAAAGATACCATATAAAACCACAAGTATACCAAAAGTGAGAACAAGAAAAATAACAGGCAAACATATTGTGTTCTTTCTATTTGTTCGTTCAGATTAATATCTGGCAGATCTCTCCAGGAGTACAACTTTATTACATATTTCCTTGGAAACAGTCAAGAAACTTGCACATACATTTTTGGGAGGAAAAAGCTGCACCGTTTATGCTTTAGACGTCAGTATTATTTAGAAAGGGCAACATTATCTAGAAAGCTATAATTTTATGAAGATTAAAGTACAAGCTGCAAATCTAAGCTTGGTAATGATTGTCTTTGCAGTTCTCATTGAAAAAGTTAGGAAAAAGTCATTGAAGGACTGGGGTGGAGATCCTGAACTGTGATATTCTCCCTTCAGTACATTCTGTAATAAAATTTTTAATGCATACATAACATCCCTCACATAACAGGGAATAGGCTTGTTTACTATATAGACTATTTTTGTCACTAGACTCTGTTCTGTTATAATTGTGAATTCAGTTTAATGTCAGTCCATAAAATGATCCTGAGCATGACTTGCCAGACAAGTCTAATGCACATTTGTGTAGGTAAGCCATTATACATCGGTACTGTTCATTTTGCCATTTGCTTTTGTCCCTTCCCTTAAAGTCTATTTCATTCACTGTTAGTTGTCATTATTAGAATCCAATTAGGGAATACATTTTACCCGAAAGGTAAATTAATAGAAGCATGATAAAAGACAGTTAAGAACTTAAAACTATAACAAAAAAACTAATATTTCTAAATTTCATATGAATGTAAGACAAAAAACTAATTAAACAATTAAATCACTTAGAGGTAAAATCACTGAGTCATTTTGAAACTGGAACACAATTTAAGATTAGATTGTCCATTTAAGTATCAGGTAATGGAGGATCTGTTTCTCAGCTGTAGGTGATGGGGGCGTAAGAGGAATGAAATCAAGGTACCTCTTAAAGAAATGGACAACCAGGAACCTGCCATCTAGTCCATGTACTTTAAGTGAAGCACAATGCTCAGGGATGTGGGCACTCTTTTTTTCCACCACAGCCAATGAAAAACAGTTTGGTGTAATATTAAATAGGCTATTTTTATAAAGTTTATGTAGGTCAATCTTAGAAAGTTAAGTTAATGTTAAAATTCACAAAGGTGTCTGTGTAATTTGAATAGAATATAAGTTTAACATTTCACATAGCTACTTATCTATCTTACGTATGGTATCTTTTTCACCCCAGAAAGTTAACATGTAACAGACCTTTCTCAGCTATTTCTGTAATACTAGAATAATAATTTGCCAGTTAGGAACATAGTCTCTTTTCTAGTAGCATGACTGTTAGATTAACTCACAACTAAATAAGTGGCATACAGTTTTCTGACCGTATGAATGTATGTCCTAACCTGTTTCCTGCAACTGTAGGACAGAAACTTAAAGAAATGTAACAAGGTACCTCAGCCTAAAACACCTTATACAAGTTTTGTAATATCAATTTTTTTTCTTTATTTTCATGCAAACTATTTTTGTTTTGAATTTTTCTAAAACTTGTAAAACAAAGATATTTGGAATTATCGGCATATGTGTCACACTTATTACCTGAATTGTTCTACAAAGATCCTCTTCTAATCTTTTATTCTGGTGTCAGACCTAATCTGGAGTATTGTGTGCAGTTTTTGTCTCTGTTTTATAAAACATCATCAGTTCTGGAAAAGTTCAGAGACAAACATCTTGAAAGTTTGTAGGACTTGAAGAAATAAGGTATTACAAAAGACTAAATAGTCATATTTTCTTGGTTGAAGTGAAGACTTACTGTAGATATGATAGAACTGAGCAAAATTCTGTAGGGTATTAATGTTGTAGATGACACTTTTAAACGAGTTTTCCAATATGAACATACATAAATATACAAGATAGAAATTTCAGGCAAACATAGAAAGCTTTTTTCACCCAGTAACAACAACTAAAGGAGGCAATATGATAAATAGTAGTACTTTGACAATCTGGTATTTACGAGCTGGTTGAATTGGGATTGAAGAGCTAGGCTGGACTGAAAGGCCTGTCTGTGTCATAGCTTCACTAATGTTTTCACACTCTGATATCTTTTTGTCTTGAAACACTGGAAAAACTGCTTAAAGATGCTTTATTTTCCTTTCTTTTCCTATATATACATCACTGCCTTTTCCCATAGCTCATGAAAATCATTAAAAACTACATCCCTGGGAATACACTTATTCACAAAACTATTGCTTGGTGAGTGATTAGTAAAAGTGGAAGTTTAAGTTTTAACTTGTCTCTACACATTTTTTAACAGTTACACGTTTTGATCATTGTTGCTTAATGAGCCAATAACAGGGTTATGCTTCCTATATCCTTTGAAAAAGCTCAAGAACTCGGAATATACTACAGAAATTTGCTTTTGTTCTGGATCAATGGCCTTTTTTAACTGGTTCAGCAGCCACTAATTAAAACAGACTCACTTGAATAAAGCTGTGCTCTTTAAGTTGGTACCTGAATTCATCACATACAATACCACCAAGAGAGAGTTAGCCTGGAGAACTGCTAGTTAACAAATAGCCAACGAACGAGCAATTTAGTGTACATGCGTCTGGGTTGGGCACATTAAGAATCTGTGCATTTCTGGTCTTCAAAGGAAAAATTTTAATTTTTTAATTATTAAGCATGAAATTATTTTTAAGCAAGCAGTTTAGTTTGATGGACTTTTCAGCTTTGGTCTGTGCTGTTGTCAATGTTTTTATATTCTGTTGGAAACAGTAGATTTCTGTCTGTGCTCTTTTGAATTTATATAGTTATTGCTATTGCACCTTACACATCAAAAATGGAAACAAAAATGTAATACTCACACAGTAGATGGCATATTGTGTAAAATTAGTCCAAGAGCAGCAATATATAGGTTAGAAAACTAATGGAAAAGTAGATGAATGGCAAAAATTCAGAACAGTCAGACCAGGAAAAAAATGTGTGATTCGAACACAGTGTGCCCAGCAGTAAGAAATGAACTAAGGAAGTTGTATTCTAGACTCTGGAACTGATGCTACTTTATTTTTTATATGTTCAAACATACCCTATAATGAAGTGATACAAGATGCAGCCATTATAGGCAATGGCCCCAAAGCTGTGAAGTGAATAAAGCAGTAAATGTATAGAAATTTTTTAAAGTCTTAGAGGCATTTGGAGAAAAGTACAGAAATTTTATCTGTGGTACAAAGCAAGCTATTTCATGAAAATGTTTCTAATGCAAGGCACTCTAAATAAAATTACAATGTATTTTTTACAGTTTAGAACAAACAAGTAAATGTTAGGGCTAGCCAGAAAGTAGCTCTATTTATTTTCTTTAGAACACTTGTAAACCTCAAAGTTTGTACTAGGCACAGATAATCCTCAGCCATGCTGGGAATTCTTTTCTTTTCCTTAATTCCTTGCACAGACTGTTACATTTTTAAAATCATATTAATGTTAATAATATGAGCTACACCACACATAATGATGGATTTCACCAATTTTTTGTCCCCTGGTCTGACTTCAGTTATTGGAGCACACACACTCGAAAGGTATGATCACAAAGAACATCATGCATTAACACTCATAATTCGAAGAGTTCTGACCCTCACAACCTGGGATATTGCAGAATTACAAGCAAAAGCAAACAGGACAGACATGGTCAGTTTGCTTTGATTGTTTGTATATTATTTTGTTGTGAAAAATAGAAACGTTTATAAATAAAATATCTATCTATCTATCTATCTATCTATCTATCTATCTATCTATCTATCTATCTATGTAAGTTCTTCTCTCATTGGCTATCATTTTTCACATTACTGTACTTACAGAGGTCAAAGTCACAGGAAAAGGAACAAGAGAGGCAAGAAGACAAGACATAGAAAAAAGTAATGTTTGAATCCAGAAAAAGCAATAACCATTTTGAAAAAAGATTCAAAGTCAGAAAACGTAGCCTAAAGTTCTTTAACCAGAGAATCAGAAAGGTAAAGAAAAAGTGAGCAAGATCATTGGTATATTTGTAACTTTGGAAAGCAATGGGATTTAATGGTGTCCCTTTTATCCTGTTGTATAGAACAATATTCCTTAACCTTTTTTGTGTTGTGACCCACTTTTTCACATTTAGGGGTCCTCCTTAGTGAACTAAGTGAGGCAGAACTAGAAGTCTAAAATACATCACTTTGGTGACCCACTGGTTGACAAAACACTGGAATAGATGACATCAAGCATGAGCGTAGCAACTGTTTGTTACCATAACCAACGACAAAAATAAATTCTCCACTAGTCAAAGTTCAGGTGGATGGAAAGAATTAGCAGTAATACTTGGCAATATTTCCAAAATAAATATAAAGACAAATTCAATTCACACATGAAGATATCAAAACAGCATATAAAACACTGTGTATGCTCAATCATACTACAGAGTTAGTACTTAGAATTAATTTTCCCTCAGCATGAGAATACCATGTCAATGGAAACAGTGCATGAATATGTTGCTCTGCCTTCTGCACTGGGAGCACAGAAAAAAGAGGATACTTCAGAGTTTCTACTGGATCTTTTCAGGATGATGTAGAACATACTAGGTTCATGGCATAACCATATTCTCCCAGAGACTAGGGGCCTCATGTATAAACGGTGCGTACGCACAGAAATGTTGCGTAAGAACTTTTCCACGTTCAAATCGCTATGTATAAAACCTACACTTGGCGTAAAGCCACGCACTTTTCCATGGTACCTCATACCTTGTCGTACGCAAGTTCTCCGCTCAGTTTTGCAGACTGGTGGCACCCAGCGTCAAAGCAATGCTACTGTTCCTGTGTGGTTACACCTTATTTTCCTGACGCGGCTTTATAAATACACTGAAACTAACCGCATATTGTTTATTAGTGTAATGCATCTGATTGTAATTAACTTGTAACAATATAATGGTCCAGGGAATAGTCACAGTATTCCAAATACCATAACTGCTTTAGCATTGTTACTTCTTCTTCTTCTTCTTTCAGCTCCTCCCGTTAGGAGTTGCCACAGCGGATCATCTTTTTCCATATTACTCTCACTGCACCACTCGGAGTATTTATATCACTGTATCTGAGTGTGAATCACAGCAGCAGCTGATAAGAAAGAGAATTATCGGTATACGGCATCAAACACACGCTACCTCAGCCACGGCAAAACGTTTCAAAGCCTTTCCTTTCTATTACAGAGCTGATTGTGTGGTGATTGGGTATTTGGGGAAATAAAAGCAAGGACTGCAGTGGCGGCTACACCAATATATATTGAATATAAAACAGAAAGAGAAAATAACAACACAGCTAAAAACGCAGCGACAAATTTCGGCAAAAGTTAAATGCTTGTGTCATGAGCACGAGGCGGCTATGCAGTGTCTGTAACGGACGTGGCCATCCACCATGCATAAGATACCTTACTGATATTGGCGGCGAAGGAGCCACCAATTCTTCCTCTGCCCAGTGCCACCACAAGCCTAGAGCCGCCCCTGAGTACTGCTGCAATAAATTATTTCATCGAAGGTCGCACACAACCACTGTGCCGTGAAACTCATGTTTAATCACGTGCTTTAACTCCTATCATCATAAAAATGATATCACGTATACATCTCAGTATTTTAGTTATTCAGAGAGCTGTAATATCACGAATTTAATGTATTCTTTGTCCAGTTGGAGGAAGAGAGCCGGTTTAAGAAGCAAGTAGTAATTCACACACATAGGGCACATAGAAGATCAAATACAAAACAAAGCATTTAACGTGATACTTTAATTACGATGTGATTTGAGAAACTGGTTAATTAAACGATTTTAAGATGAAGTTTATGATGTTCTACTTTAATGACAAAATAAACTACGTGATTAAAGTGGAAATGTCGAGATTGAAGTTGACATTTCGTGCTTTTTCCCCACTGTGTGCCTATTTTTCTCTGTACCCTAATAAGCTTTCATATGACACTCTGACAGTGGGCTACAACTCGCCTTTTCACGGCGACTTTGATATGTGACTACTTTTTTATTTCCGGCACTGTGCGATTTTGTGAACGTGAGCTTTCAAGTTTCTCCAACACACTGTGTCACTCGATCAACTTCCTTTTGTTGATTATACCACGGTTTATTTGAACAAATAGTATGTTTTTCCTTTGCCTCCACTTGGTATTCGCTGAAATTCTTATATTTTCCCCCGTGTTTTTCCCATTGTCTTTTCACAGAAGGCTGAGCTTAAGGGCGAATTTATATTGATTTGCATATTCAAAGAGGCGTAATTCTGGGAGGAGTTGGGGCGTAACATAAAGCGTGTGCACGAGCGTTACTTTTCACGCTGATCGGGATTTATGTAGCGGAAGAACGTGGAAGTTGGAGTACGCACAGATTCCTGCATCTGGATTTTTCTGTGCCTTTTCAGGTCTGCCCAAAAAGATCTAACGATTGTCAAGTGACCTGTTCCTTCCAGTCACGTGATGACGTATACATATAAAAGTAATTTGACTTTAACTGTCTATCACTTCAAGAACCAACCAGGTAACTATATCTGAATAAAATACTGACAATTAAATGCCAGAGAACCCTGCTCTACTAAGCAGGGAAAAGTACTCTATCTTTTAAAACTGTGGAATTGCATATTTAACATAATTATTTTGGACATTGTTAGGTTTTTTCCTGCTATGAAGAGAGAATCCCCTTATTATATTAGGGTAGAGTCATATTTTAGGATCAACAGCTTGGACCAATTTAGACTGACTAAACATATTGTAACATCTTTTCTTGCATTTTGTCCTTAAGAAGACAGCACGCAAGGTAGGCCTTTGAGGTAACACAATTTGCCATAGCAACTCCAAGTCATACCTGTATAATCCCTGCCCTTGCTACATAGTACCTTTCATGTCATGCGTTTTTCCATGCTGACTTTTATTATATACTAACTGTCACCTGTGGCTCCACCCACGCAATAGTGAAACAGGACAGTGAGGAAGGTCCTACCCAGATCCCCACTCCTGACGTCATGTTTCCCCTTTCCCTCAGCCTGTAGCCTCTGTCTCAGATTAGTGCGAATATATTGCTCCTGTAAGTAAACTATGATTCTTACTGCGATGCAAGAAGTCACAAAATTAAAAGGAATGTTCAAGCAAATTATGGAAAAAACTCAATCTAAATTCATTAAGTAGTTCTCTCACAAGCCAAGTGCAGGTAAGGAACGTCCCAAGGCTGGTGCATGAGTGAGAAGGGCCTCTCCCACCTCCCCTCAGCCTGCTGCATATTTCTTGGATTCGCGCAAATAAATCGGTACCACAAGTGAACTATGATACTTAGCGCAATGAGAGAAGTCTCAAAATCAACCAGAATGTGCAAGCAAATTATAGAAAATAACCTGATCTAAATCCGTTAAGTAGTTCTCTCGTGAAAAGCGGACAGACATACAGACAGACAAACAGACAGACTTTGGATTTTATATATATAGAGAGATGTAGAGATTCTTCAGGAAAGAACAACATATGATTTAAAGTAAGGTAGCTATACTCACTAATCATGGCACAGGAAAGTGATGCCAAGTTGTATATTGATTAGCACATGAAAGTAAGAATTTTCACTGCATTTTGTACAGGTTTCATATTGACCCAATAATCCTACAAACCTGTAAACACACTAAATTTAATGATGTAACAATTTGGAATTAGAGTGGCTCTGACTATCTTAAGAAAACCAGGTAGGTTAATAGTAATCATTATGTACCCTACATTACAGAATAATCTGGAAAGATTATCTTTTGTGATCTGTTCGAAATCACAATACCTTTTCAGTTGTCAGAAGGATTAAATCTGGTCCAAAATCAGGTTGATTACCTAGTAATGTGTGACTACCGTTAGCAAACATCTTTTCTGCCTCTCTCTTTTACTCTTTCTCCGTCTATCCATTTTAAGGAGTCTGTCTCCACTACCACCTGGGTCATCCAATGTCTTTATGGAAGGATGTGTAGATGGATCTGTGATGGAGATACACGATCCAAGGAATTTACAGTTGTGGGATCAGAAACTAACCTATTAGTTAGCTTGCTATTGAAGTTAGTTTGCTCCATTGAATCAGGCAAAATATCATGCACAATAAATAAAACAAAGTGAACTTCATTTTTCGACGTAGAAGCAGAGTGTGATAATATAAATTCCCAAAGAATCATTTATTATTTTAATCCATTACTTTAGGGACTGCAATCCTAACCTCAAAGAACACAATGAACTTGTACTAGCAGTCCAACAAAAGGCACACACAAACATGTCTGCCCATTAAACATACAATAACTCCCTGTCTTTAGACTATGAGAAGAAAAAAATTCCTGGAGGAATTTTGCAAGGAAACAAGATAAACAAGCAAACTCCGCACAAAAAGGCATCCTAGCTAGGAATGGAACCAGGGCCCAAAGGGAATAAGGCTGCAGCAGTACTCACTTTAAATATGTTATTTTCATTTCAGATCATCCTTGACAAATCACCAGATTTAACAAAAATGGGAGGCATCGTTCAGTCACCAAAATAAGATAAAATAAAAAACTTAATTAAATGTTTAATGGCATATGAAGTTAGGGTTGTCTGAGGTCACTTCTTGTAGGAGGTTTTGAGCTTTCTATAAAGCGTGAACTTTGATTTGTTTGGTTCACAGAACAATAGGAGTAGTGAGGTAATAATCTTCATTCATGTCCCACTTTTGATCTTTTTTTAAATCCTCACATCTTTGGGTTAAATTAGACCCAGTTTTGTGTCTGAAATCAGTAAACACAACCTTCATTTAATTTGTTCAGGATTAAACTTTTTGACTTTTAATACATTTACCCCAATTAATGAAAGGTAACAAAAATTTTAAAAAACAGCCTATAATTTGAGCATCTTCTAAAATATTTGTACCTTGCCATTTCTTTTGGTTCAGTTTTGAACCACCATTGACCTAATTGAATTTTCAGCTGTATTTAGGGTTGTTTGTTTGATCACAACACATGAAAACATCCTCAGAGATGTGAAGGCTTTCAGTAAAATGCCCTAACTTCTACATAAAAAAGCAAAAAGGTTTCCAAATGCTACATTTTTGTAGATCTGCAACACATTTTGAACCCTGCCATATCATTTGGGTCAATTTTGATCCACCATAGTGGATTTGAGTTGGTTTGTCATGTGGTGGGTGCGGCAATGCGCTGGATCAGCACATGCTCCTAACCTCAACCTCAATAGTGGATTTTATTCTGTCTTTAGGGTGCTTTATTTGTTCTCAACCCATAAAAACATCCTAAATGTCATTTGTTATAAAACATGGGACCATTGGTACTACAGGATAAGTCATCCAATATGAAACAGATTTGGGATGAAAAATCTGATATCTGATATCCAGGGCACATGAAAGGAGATGTCAGAATCGCTTCAAAAAAACACCCGTAAGGTAGAGCATTGAGTCAGCATTTGAAGATGGTGTAAGGGTTAATAGTGACATTATCTCATGGTACGGTCCTAGTTTTGGCTCTCATTCCAAGTGGGGCTTTTTATTTCTACCTAATCAAACTAGTCACCGAGTAATAGTATTTTGATATCTGCATTTTAACTCCAGGCCCAGATAGACAGGCACAAAACTAATTTAGTGCTGTAAAAATGTATAAAAAAGGCAAACATTTCTCAAGGATGGCATTACATGGGTCATATGGGTGCAGTGCAGCATGTGAACAGGTTTCATGTTTGGCTGGATTATGCCCAGATTTGACTGCCTTACAGCAGCATTTGATTCTTTTAATTCCTATCAAATGTTCAGATTTTACACAACTCTGTTTGTCTTGTAAACAGTATCATCAAGGGATTCTGTTTAGATTGAAATGATTTTGTTTAATGTCATAGCACCTACAATTGCTGTGTCAATTTGAAAACCTCATGATCTGTTATATAACAGTTACCGTACAAGGAATCTGTGGCCTTTTCAAGAATTATAAAAATGTAAAACCAGATTCCTGGTATCTGGCGGTATTAACTGCATTGGTAACACTTTACTGAAGGAGCTTTACATGCTTGCCGTAGTGTTTCTGTTCGTCACATTCTGCTTTGATCAGGTCTTATTAGATACCAGTAAGAAAATGAATAGATGCATTATAGATGACTACAATTTTAAAGTTGCCATGGGCGCTTTGTATGTTTGGTAAACTGGAAGGACAACAGTTCAAGGGTTAGAGTACCTTCCAGGTAAACCCCATTTAATGTTGTAACCAAAAGAAAAATTGAAACACAATTTGTCACGGCTGTGGTTTAAAGTTTCAATCAATCAATCAATCAGCATTTTTTTATATAGCACATATTCATACAAAAAAATGTATCTCAATGTGCTTTACAAAATGAATAGAAAAATAGAAGACACAATAAAAAATAAAAATAAGTCAACATTAATTAACAGAATAAGTAAGGTCCGATGGCCAGGGTGGACAGAAAAAACAAAAAGAAAACTCCAGAAGCTGGAGAAAAAAAATAAAATCTGTAGGGGTTCCAGTTTGCCTCATTTGATAGAGGACAGGAGGTTAGTCTCTCTTAGAAGCAAATCCCAGAATGAATGGCCACTTCCTGTGAGTGGTCCATAAATACTGTTTAGTGATTCCCTTACTTCCTGGTAGTGAGGTCAGGCATCTTCTGGGCTTTCCCCCCCAGAGCCATCGACAGAAAAGAAGAGTGCCCTCTCTTGTCCTGGGGCAGAATTGTTTATGTCACAGGAGCCTTGAAGGTGTCTCATAAATGAATGTGCATGACAGCGTCTTACCAAAGCCAAGCAAAACATTTGTTAAGGTCTTGTTGCTTAAACGTAAGTGACTAATACAAGTAGCTGAACCTAGGCATCCCCTGTTCTGAAATATTACCACCTCATGTTTGGTGACTAGAGAAGATAATGACAGTGAAAGCTGTGTAGCATGTTCTACGGGTATGGAGGACATGAACGGAACGCAGCCACCTTAGCTATTTTACCACTTTGGATAGGGTGATTTAATTTGGTTTTCAGAAAAGAGGATGGGGTGGTGGTAATCGACTTCTTCTTTATTATTTTTTTCTTACAGAAAATTTAAACAATTTAAACTTCTTAGTAAACTGTTTTCAGGGTTGCCATTTTTCTTCTATAATAGAAAAAAAAGATTTAGTCCTATTTTTTAAACTTAAAGTTTCAGTATTTGGATTGTGGCTGTCATCAAGTACAATGCCACAATAAGGTTATATCTTCATGTCTTTTTAAGGGTCTAACAGAATGGAGCACAGTCACAATATTAATGATTGCTTCTGCCCTACTATTTCTGACCTGTGCCAGAATCAGTGCATGTCTTATTTATCAAGGCAGATAGAACATCCATTGATCTATAACCATTGTGATGCTTAACTGTGAGAAATGTAAAAACACCTTCATCTGCAGTCACAGCATCTTGTTTTGTACCTTTTCTCACAAAATACTGTGACACTTTTTCTGGTGATCTCTCTCTATCTACAGTAGTTTTATTCTTTGTAGAGTAAATATGAGTGCCCCGGTTGCTCATGCCTTTGTTTGCAAATGAAATTTACAGGTCAGCTCTACAGGCTGTACATTTAGCTTTCCACTTGTTGCTTCCAAGTCATAAAAATGAGTATGTATTTATTTTCTAACTCCTCTATATATTTATAATTCATCCAGGTATCTTTTGGGCATCACAGAGCAAAATTTTAAATTTTATTTTGTTTAAATTAGTTATCCCGTGTCAAAACTGCCAAATGTGAGATGTGAGGAAAGGTGTGCTTCCTTTGACATTTCCTAAGGTTAGTGACCCAGTGCCATTCTTATAGCTGTATAGTTCAGGACTAGTAGACATGTAGGAAATGTTCTTATCCCATGGGTACAATTCATTTCTGAGAAAAAATGTAATCCTCCAATCTAAAATCTAAACCCCAGCAGTCATATAGTTACTGTATGTCAACATAAATGAATAATTAGCTGATGTTTTTATCCAAGGTGACTTACTAGGTCGCAAGGGTTTACAAAGTGTTTTTTTAACTGACTCTCAGGATCACACAGTGAGGCTGGAATTAAACAGGAAATCTTAAGGTTTAAAGTCCAGGGTCTTATCCACTATACCACACTGCCTAAAACAACACTTTACTCATTCTATGCATATCCATTTTCTTTTTTCCACTTTGAAGGAAACAGTTTCACTGTGTTGTATTTTATCAAAATCAGACATTGAGTTTTAATGCATCTAGAAATGGATCTTTTCTGTTCACTTCCAAGAGAAGAATAACAGATAAAAACATAATGAATATAATAACCATGTTTAAAGTCCTAAATCTTTTCAGAACTGTTTTACATTGCCTTATTACAGTGTCTTTATACCATAATTGCTTACTTATTGCCTACTTAACTACAGTGGAACTATGCATTAGTACTGAGTATTTACTGCACAACTATGTTAAGGCCAGGTGCAAAAGCATTCCATTTTTAATCATAATTTAAGTCTACCAATTAAATTTTTAATTTATTATGTTAGCAACAATTAATATATTTGAATGAGAGGTATAATCTGTGATGGTTCCAAACTCTTTTGTTATTTGTATTTGAATCAGAAATACTTTGTTCATGCCAATTGATTTCGCCCCCTAAAAAAGTTGACAGGGTTTGATATTTGCATAACAAATTTGTTTAAGTAAAATTATGCTATTCAATTTTACATATTACAGCACAATATCTAGAAAACAGTCTGTAGTACTAGGGTATTGTACCATGTTAGCCATTATGAATGTAGTGACACCTTGCCTGAAGAAGGGGCCTGAGTTGCCTTGAAAGCTTGCATGTTGTAATCTTTTTAGTTAGCCAATAAAAGGTGTCATTTTGCTTGACTTTTCACAGAAAACAGTCTGAAAGAGAGAAAGAGGTTAGGAGCATGCACTGATACCGCACATTGCTGCACCAACCACGTGACAAACCACCTCAGAATCCCAGATTATGACCTGTGTGCAGCCATAGTGACACCTTAGCACCACACTAGTTCAGATGGAGTGGACCAATATGAGGTTTTTTTTATGGTGGCTGGACTGCCAATTCTGCCACCAACCCCCAGGTTTTTCACTGTAGGTTGGAGAGCCTACATGCAGGGCTGGATGCAGATTAGCGTCATACCCAGGATGGAGCAATTGCTCAAGGGTCCAACGAAATAGAGTTACTTTTGGTGTTTACGGAATTCAAACCGGCAACTTTCCGATTGCCATTGCAAATCCCTAGCCTCAGAGCCACCACTCCGCCCACAGTCTTAAAGGACAAAAAGAAGAACACTGTTAGCAGATTTGAAGCTGGTTCTTAACCAAGAACGTTGCATGTTTAAGCGCCTTGAACCTTATCAATAAGATGTATCATTATTATTATCATTACATTTTGCTGCATTAGTAAAGTGAGTCTGACCCAGTCAGGTTTTTATCTGTTGTGTGTTGTGATCGCTCTATATTCTTGGTGAGTTATTTACATTTGATTCTTTATATGCTTGATATTATGACATCTACCTAGTTCATAGACTGTTGTTTATCTCCCTTCGTGACCAAAAATGTATGTTTAAAGGTTAAGCACTACAAAGTGCAAATAGCGGCCTCTCTACTTGTAAAGATAACAATAAGTACTTACATAGCCTAATTAAAGTAGGACATTGAATGCTGACATCTTCAAAATGATATGTTTAAAATATAATTGAAATTTGATTCATATTTAAAGAACATATGATCTCAGAATATTTGTAGTCAGGCTGTTGTTAAGATACAGTAGGATAAGAACTGAAAAGGATTGAAATTCCATAGGGAAAATATATCCTGTTTGATACAAGAAGTGGTACACAAAGACACTGCCAACAATGCCTTTATGCATCTTTGTCAAAGAATAAAGGATCTATTCCTGTGAGCCGTAACACACAGGAAGCACGCGAGTCCAGAGGATAATTAGTGGCAGAAGTTGAGAAGTAAGTGGAGATGGCCTTCAGTCACAAGTCTTCTGGCTGGTCTATTCCATTTTTCAGTGACCTCTTTGGCTTCTTCTGAAGCCTTTACCTGCAATTGCTTTGGGCCAGTCCTGCTGGGTTCTGTCAGCTAATCATTTACTTGACAAATGAGCCAAGTCACTTGACCTTCCTATGTTCCAGTCGGAGACCCAAAAAGAAATGTAACCAATTGTATCATAAACATTGTAAGTCACTTTGGATAAAAGCGCCAGCAAAATAAGTAAATGTGAATGTAATACAAAAGATACGTACATTATGAGTGGTGACACAGAGGGACCGGCATCCTAACTGAGTTAGAGAGTGTTACCTTACCTGGTCAGGAGGCCATATTGGATGGACAATGTGATGGAGGAAACAACCTGGCTGGGAATGCTAATGATTCCTATCCCAGTTGGGATAGTTGAGGTGTAGTGGATACAATGGAACAGCTTATCGCCCAACACGTCAGTTGGCAGTGCTTCTCTGGTTGTCTTCCATTTTGGATTCTCGCAGGATATCATGAGACCTGTAGTCTTTGTTGCGGTCCTTGGGTGCCACTATGTGGAGCTGATGAAAGAAGCTCTCCCTAATTTGGAGAGTTTCTGTCTGACCCAGAAGTGTTTCCCACAGGCTTACATCATGGTACCGGAAGTACTATGGGGTCTTGTATAAAAGAAGTTACAGTCAGAAGAGGGCAGACGAAGCTCAGTGAAAGGAGTGGAAGGAGAGGAATGAAGAGAAAGATAAAGGAATTTGTTATGATTTAAGCCGAAGATTGAGGTTTTGTAGCCTTTTCCTGTTAGAGAAGCCATGTTGTGTACTATTGCCAGGGTCACAGTTTCTATTGGTGTGGTCTATGGGGTTATGACCTTGAAATAATCAGCAGATGAGATAAAGGTCACCCTTTTGCTCTTAGGCTTATCCAATCAGTGGATAAAATCTCTTTTACATTTTTTACTTTTTGTATATTTACTTTTCATGTCTTGCCTGGTTTTCGACTTATTGCCAGTTATTTGACTGCGAATCTTGTCTGGGTTTCAGTTGCTTTGTTTATTTTTATTTTCATTTGCTTTGACATTTTCTCACATCTCCTGCTTTACTCAAGAAACTAGCTATCTGTTTTTCCTACAGAGTCAGGATAAAATTGTGTTTGTGATTGGTCATCAGAATAATGTGTAAATAAAGTTTTTATTGAACCTGGAACTTGTGTTGCCTCCTACAGGTCACAACAGTAGTAAAAAAAAATCTAAATACTTCAAATAATCATGTGCAAAATTTCATAAAAACAATAGTGATTTGAAGTTCTTCTGCATAAATAAAAGCAATGCTTTATTGAGTTGAGTTTTCTGTGGCTTCTATCATGCTATTGCCTGTGCCTTGAAGTTGGGTTATGTTGCAAAAAAGATTAAAGATGTAAAGTAATTTCTCTTCAACACGGAGCTATTTCACATTGACTGTAGAAAAAAAGTCACTGAACGTCCATCAACAAGTTGAATCCTTCTATAATGGTGCATTTTAAAAACATTCAGGGGCAACCCACACCTCTTTGTGATCGCCCATTACATCTTTTTGGCTCCGCTCCTGTTAACAGTTAATTTTACTGCACTAATTTATTTGGCTCAGCACAGCCATACGTTTAACCCACAGTGCTATGTTTGCTGCTAACTACTACCATTGTATTTATCAGGTACAGGTATTCTATGTGCAGCCCCAGGTACGTTTGGCAATGCAACCCTATCTATATATTGTATACCTAGTGTGGCGGAGGATTGTGGAGCCCTGGATTGCTGCACTTCCGCCACACCAGGAAGTACTGGCAGAAGATCATCGTGAAGCACCTGGAACACATCCGGGGTGTTATAAAAGGGGCTGCCTCACTCCATTAGTCGAGCTGGAGTCGGGTGCAAGAGAATGGATCTTGCGTGTGGAGGAGTGAGGGCGGCAGTAGAACAGAAGAAGGAGAAAGAAGGGACTGAGTGTTTGTCTAGTTTGGACATTGTGAGGTGCCATGTATGGAAAAGAAATATTACAGTAAACGTGTGTGTTTTGGAAATTTGGTGTCTGTCTGTCTGTGTTAGGGGGCTGAACTTCCACACTAGCCATAGTGACCAGTGTTACCCACAGTAGGAATATTTATATTATGGGAAAGACAGGAAATATTTATGTGTTTGTAAAATGTTGAACATTTTGTTATTGCTGCCTGACATATAAGTGTCCCATCCATCATCTAGATTACCTCTCTGATAACTATCACTTTCTCTGCTTTCTTGAGTTGAGAATTTTGTTCTTTTTGGGTATGATTATATAATTACAGTAACTCCTTGCTCACAACCTCTCTCTTCTCTGGCTAGATTGAAACCATGAATGCTGCTTCTTTGCATTTAATGGTTTAGTGGGGTTTCACAAATCTATATTCAGTCTTAATAAAGTGTATGGCTTGTCAACAATGAAAAGTATCTACAGTGGTGGGGCCCGGTGGGGTTTAAGGTTTATAGACATCACTTCAGGTCTCCAAATTAATACAGAAGACAGCACCAGTGGTGGTATATAACAACGGTATAAATATAATTAAAAGCTGATTCATTCAATTTTGATTTAGAATTACTTCAAATCAAAATGCTGTAAAAGCATCACATCTTAAGATTATAAGTGCCCCATCATAAAATGCAATAACACCAGTCATTCAGTCATTCTATCTCTAACATATTCTGCTCATTGATTTGTCATGCACTATGTTTTACTTTGTTTTAGCGTGGCTTATCTTTATTGCACTTAGTAGCAATTTGCATGTGTACATTAATGTTGGCTTTGTCAAAAATGTAAGGTTTTGCTTTGATAAAAAAATGCAGTTTTGTCTGTTCATTTTAGAGTTTTTGCCACGTGTACACAGTGCAATGAAATTCCTATCTGCATTCATGACCGACATGCACCAGGCCATTGGTCCAAATCTTGCTCTGTTTATTATGTATAATATTATAACATCACAAAATAATAGATAATCATTAGTAAAACAGCCAAGTTTCATTTTTTCCTTTTTTGCAAACAGTTTAGCAAAATTGTTGCTAAACTTCACTTGCAGTTTTACAATCCATGAAACCACTAAAAAGGGTGTATTTGAGTTTTAAAAGTTGTATGTGGGGTTGAAGAAAGCAAAGCTGTTCTTTTAAGGGTTTGGCAATATTGTACACCTCTTTTTATATATTTCTCAGAAAAAATAAACAGGGAAAAACTGCCTTTTGGAAATTCAGCATAGCTAAACACAACCCATTATGAGACAAGATGCTTTATTCTTAGACAAAAGCTACAATCCAGAGTGTCAATGAAATCCAGATTAGTTGAGAAAATGCTGTACCTGTGGTCTAAGATGAGATCCGATTTTGGCTGGTACAAAACTTTGTGCCTGCTGATAAAGATGTCCTCTCCTCTTCCATAGCACACTACTGCAGCCTGATGGGAATTGTAGTCCCAGCATTGGCACTGAGTTTTGTATTTCCCACCTCCCAATACAGCCCCACTTATACTCCATATAGCCTTTATTTTAAGTTGGACAAACGGCAACACGCTTGCAGGTTTTCATAAAAATCGGTTCAGCCATTTTCGCATGAAAGGCAAACAACCAAAAGATTACGATTTTTTTATATACTGTAGATGAGAGGTTTTGGCACTAAATTGGAAGCTTTTAGCTCTTTTGTTTTAAATTATATAGAGATGTGGTAAGATTGTGTCTATTGAATAGTTTTATTTGTTTTGGCAATATGTGATGCTGCTGTTTTTGCCGTTGATGGTATATACACATACAACAGGTCTTTTGTAAATAAGATGGCTACTTGTGATTAATACTGTTGCGTATTTCACTGTTTCCATTACACTACTTGCAATTATAGCCTACTGGAATTTGTAAATTAGCATTTGGAAATAACATGTTTGGATGGAGTAGCCACACAAATTATAGGTTTAAATGGGGTGTTCAGTTGATCTGGCAAATTGGATACCCCTAGCGATAAGAACTCTACAGTAGAATGTTAAAATACTGAGCCCATCTGAGTGGTAACAGTTTATTAGGAGGTCTCTCTATATTCAGAATGTATATGGTATTTAGCATTTCATTTGTAAGTACCCTGGAAGTACATATGTTAGTACATGCATATTGTGTTAAAAAGTTTTATATATTATTGTGATATTTATTTGTTTTAGGTGTTTGTTTAAATGTCACAGCTCTGAAGAATTAATTACTTCCAAAACATGTTGGCTTATTGGCATATTTGATATGACAAATGGACAATATTTTGGTTAATTCCTATCTTAGTTATGCTTCTGCACAGTTGTTGAACCCTATGTATTGTATACTGAGAAGTATATCTGTATTATATGGTGTACTTTTGTAATAAAATTGTGCATTTTGAATAATTTCATCTATTTTGGTTATGTGTTACACTGCCACTTGTTGTCATTGTGAGTGGAAGGTTAAATGTGGGTAGGAATGATAGGCTGCTGACTGAATCCACAGAGGATAAGCCTTCAGCTCACTAGCCTGTTGTATAAATACGTGCAAAATGACACTGCAAGCTACGTAACTGGCTACCAATAAATGCAGTTCACCTAAATCCTTGTGTATTTCAGTGGTTTCCCTTCAGAGGTGAAATGTGCTTCTCGTCTGCATCTTAAGTATTTTGAGAAGTGTGTATGTAAGTGTGTGCCACAATAAAAGGAGCAAAGCAAATTTTTTTGGAGAAAGCAGAATTAAACAGCAGATTTAGCTTGGAACACAGACTCACTTTAATTGAAATAATTAGTAAGCGCAGAAAATTTGGAAGATAAGTGCAAATAAGTGGTTAGGAGTACTGCAAAGCAAAGCAGCAACACAGATGCTTTAAATTAATTGTTTTTTATGAAATGATCTGACTGTGTTGGAAACTTTAAATCCCAATTGGGCACAGTCACTGACAGTTTCTTTTTTTTGTAACTTATTTTTCTTCAAACAAGCAGGCTGATGCTTGAATATACACAACAACAAGCAACAACAATAATTTACTTGTTGTACAGCCCAAAATCACACATGGAATCCCTCAATTGGATTTAACAAGACTTTTTTTTGACGGCCTCCCAGCCTTGACTCTCCAAAAAAACAAGAAAAAAAAAAAATGGAAAAAGTCTTGGGAAGGGCAATTCAGAGAGAGGCCCTCTTCCAGGTAAGTTGATCATGCAATGGGCTACAAAATAGAAAACAAGTTATCCTTTTCACTGAGATGTCTTTGCCACCTCAGAAATACAATGCAAAAATGCAAAAATACTTTGTTCTTGCACAGTGCTCCTCATCCAGTGCGGGCTCAGAGCACAGCAACGACTCTCAAGGCAAAATGCAAGAATAGAATATACAGATCACTAAATACATAACCATCACATATAAGGATGCAGATTTGTTAGAATACATCAAAAACAAAATAGAAATTAATTAGCATAAAGAAAAAGAACAATACCTGTCCATCAGCTATTTGTAGAACCACAGCCAGACTGCAGAAAAGGAGTCAGATAAGCCAGACACAGTCAGAGTCCTGAAAACCTTGGCCAACAAGCCACCCGAGGCAGTGCTGGGCCGGCCAATGTGATGAAAAGTCCCTTCTACCTGATGATTCCCGTGCTCCTTTATTAGAGATGATTTTTCTATAGGCAGGCAAACAGCATGGCAGTAGAGCAGGGGCACCAAGTGTCACATGAGGATACTGAGAAGAGAAACAGAAGCACTACCGTACTGTCAGACACACATCCAGTGTTTGTGCAATGCATTGTACCTGGTATCAGTCTAGATGGCTATACTGTACTATAAATGCTTTTTTATCTACATGCATAAGATTTTAAAACTGCAAATCTGTGTTTGCTTTTTACTACATGATGTAATTTTTGTTGTATACTTAAGCAATGGACAATGATATTTACAGTTTGTGATAGTTTTTGCAAGAGCAGATCCTAAATAGTCCACACTTTTATTTATCTATCCATTTTCTAACCCTGCTAATCTAATTACAAGGTTGCAGGGAATCTAAGTTGTGTGTTTCTTTAGTGGTCCGCATAGCTAAGCCTGTTCACATCAAGCTCTGAGAGAACCCACCATTGAGTGTTCTGTAGTGGGTGTGATACACTTCTGCAATGCACTCACCATAATAGAACAGTTTTTTTTTAAATTAAAAAAAAAATATATATATATATATATATATATATATATATATATATATATATATATATATATATATATATATATATATATATATACACAAATTCTATGTGATGGCTGCATAGTTTTTATTGAAATTGTGAATGGATCTCATTTTTATCTTAGTTTTCCCCTGAAAGCAGTATTAGAAGTTTTTCTATGTTTTTTCCATGTTTTTTGAGGAGAAGAGATAAGCAAAAAATAAATAAATAAAATTCAGCCTCATGTTAAAACAGAATGCTGTTAGCTCAAAGAGAAACTCCTGTCCTGATCATCAATGTCCACATGCCAAACTGTATCATTTTTGTATATAGATTACCCGGGCTTAGGAATTTTAAAAAGTATTTCAAATGTACAAATCCTTAGAAGATTTACATACATTTTTTCAAACATATGTAGAACTGTGAATTTGTGTACTGATTTTTAAGAGCTGAGTTGTGTTAAGAACTTGTAGCATGGAGGTTACTTTATGGTTACTATAGAAAGTTCACTCACATTTAGCAACAGTATTCTTATTGTAATGTAAGAAATGCACAAATACCCATAATACACCTGAAGTGTGCCTACAGTATGTCTGTACCCTCACACATAACACATTAGTGCTATTGGCCTCAAAAATTATTATTGCAACCACACCAGCCTAATGATCCTATAAATTAGGCCAACTGGCCACTCTAATGAGTTTGCATGTGTGTGTTGTTTGATTGAAGCACCAGTTCCCCGTCCAGATTTTGTTCCTTCTTTGCTTCCGGTTCTACCATAGACAGGTTCTGATTCCACTGCTGCAATAAAACAGACAATTTCTAATAGATATGATAGTTTTTGTTTAACATATTTTATGATTCACAATAATAAATACGGCATTCCATCCACTCTTGGTTCCTGCCTTGCAATTGATACTGTACAGTCCAGTGCTGCCTCTAGCCAAACTGGGCTCCTCTTCTTGGGACTCGCCACCACTCCCAGAATCCACTACATTAGTATGTTTTTTAACAGCTTTAATTTGAACAATGAATCTAAAATAAGTAGTAAATAAACAAAAGAAGTACACATCACAAACTTAACTATAACATTTAAAGTCAAATACAAATACTCTTTTTAAAATGATCAAACTTGAGAGTAAATGTTTAGGGATTTCTTCAGTCTCTCTGTAGCATCATGCGAGCTTTGTTGGGCTGAATAGCCTGTTCTCGTCTAGAGTGTTCTAATGTTCTAATATCACAATAGCACATGTCTACATTTTCTGAAGGCAAAGATATCTTTTAGGTAATCACACGACAGCTTCTGTCCAAAGTCTGAGTTCACACTAATGATAGCCAATCTGCTTATGCATTTCGTTTGCCATGAATTATGTCAAGTATGTCTTGATGAGCTGAAGTTTTGAAAAACTGATAAATGAGTAGAAAGGGCATCACTGCATTCTTACAGCTCTTGAATCCTACCTTCATATCCAAGCCTGGGAACTATATCTGTTGAGAGCTTGCATTCTTCCTGTGGATTTTTTTTAATATGGGTACTTCAGCAGAAGAAGTTTAGAATATATATTGTTTCAATATTCTTTTAAATTAAACCCTTTACTAAAAATAAAAGGCTAGTACCTGCATTTTTGTTAAACAGACCTGATTTTACTGATAAGAGCAGAATGATTAGTTGTATTTATTCTTGCTTTTCTCATAAACTAAATAGGAATACAAGGAAAGAACAAAAAAAAATCCACACTTTCTGTAAAATGTTTCATTCAAACGTTTTAGATTTAAAAAAATATTTTAGACATCCATTCAACACACATGGCATTGCTTTTCCTGTTTTTTAGCTATTAGCTCTTTTTAACACTCACATATTAATAAATGCTACTAACAATGAACTGTTTAAGAATGTGTTATAAACTATGAAAGAAAGCTTAAACTTAAATTTGTGTCTAATAAAAGTATATCCCCTTTTCCCATAATTGCACCCAAGGCGCACTTTAAAACTTCTTAAGAGTGAGTAGATGAAGATGCAGTAGGGGAGAGTAAGTCATGCAGAATGGTATAAGTTGTGCTAGTATTAAAAGTTAAGGAGCTGGGGTCAGTTCTGAAGTTTCTTTTTGATTCTGTAATGTTTTTGCTCATCAATCAATTGCTCAGAATTTTATATTCTGAGTTTAATTTGAAACAGGCTATAAAGTAAATTCTAAGATGTGTATAGTGGAGCCACCCACATCTTTATGACAAAAGTGTTAGGGGAGTTGGTGACTCTGAAATGGCCTGAGTCTGTCCTGGGAGGCAATGGAGGCTCACATCAAAATGTATAATAAATCATGAAACAGTTTACATCCTTGGCTACTAAAACTGAAACAGAGGAGTCTGCTAACTATGACATTATTTTGTTTACCACCAGACATTACCACTGAATAATAATTCATTTAAACTTCTATCAGATGCATTGAGCATGCAGTGTGGTCCACTCACATCTCTGTTTCTTTAATCCTCTCCATTTGCCTCACAGATAAAGAGTGGTCTGGTAGTACCAATGATGAGTTCATCCCTGCCTTAAACTGACCATAACACTGATTGGAATGAGTGGTTTACAGTCATTATTGGTCTCTACTGATTTCTGTTGTCTTTTCCGGTTTTCTGCAGCGGTGTTTAGTGCCACTGCCATTTGACCCAGATACTCTGCAGCTGCCTATATTTTGGAAGAAATGTTGATACTCCGACTGTTAATAAGACCCACTCAATGGAATCTTCTAGGACAGGGGTAGGCAATGTCGGTCCTGGAGAGCCGCAGAGGCTGCTGGTTTTTGTTTCAGCCCAGTATCTTAATGAGAAGTCAATTATTGCTGATGAAGCACTTATTGCTTAAGTGACATTTTGGTAAGATTGTCCGCCCTTAATTGCTTATTTCAATCCTAAACAGCTGCATTCAGTCTTTTAATGGCTCCTTATTAGCAATAAGATGTAAAAGACAAACCGGCCAGCAATTCTCCAATTACATCTGTGTGTGTTCATCATGCACTGTTTGATTTAATAAAACACTTAATAGAAGTACAAACTAAAAATTATCCGTTTTAGGCTTCAAATCATTTGGATGATACCCTTGGAACTAAAATTGCGCAGACTAACAAGCCATGAAATTAAATAAGGTGCATGACTGGTAAGGATTTGTTTCTAATTAAGCAATTGGGTTGGAATGAATACCTGTAGCCACTGTGGCTCTTCGGGACCGACAACTACTAACCACGTTTGTCAGGTAGAATACCCTGGTCAGTCTTTTGGCCTTGGAGCCCTGCAGATTTTGTATTCATCATCCTGCCGGCAGGAGTTTTTATTTTTCTCTCCTCTCTGGACATCTGACCACTACATCAAACTTATTGTTATTATAATTACAGCAGTGCTTCCAAACCTTTTTTTCTTTGTTTGCACACTTTTTGTAACCACAAAACACCCCAGGGCACACCAATATTTTACTAAACACAGACACATTATACCTCAAATGCATTCTCTGTCCAAAGGGGTGAGAGTACCAGAGAAGCCGATAAAAAGGCAGCATCTGCAGACATGGTACTTAGTGAGCACTTTGGTGGCATCTCTCAGCTGCTTCATCCCTTTGCCTGCCCGACTCTGCCTCAGAGGCAACTCGTATACCCACTTCCACCAGCCCTGCGTGGCGTTTTGGTGACCACAGACCCAGGCAGATGGACTCTAACAGCCAGGAGACACATCCAAAGTGCTGTAGGTGCTGTGTCTGCAATGTAGCAATCATGGAGATGCTTTCATGCCAGCTTCTCTAGGTAGTCCTCAGACAGGTCTCAGCCACCTGCGGAGCTTGTCTATCTCACATTCAAACCCAGGTGCGCTACCCTACAATTTCCACGGCCCATCTGGGTAGCTCTAACGATGCACCACTGTGCCATGGCAAGCTGGATAAAAAAACATTGCATCAGAGACTTAAAAATGAATTTAGTAATATCCATAATTAAGGTCAGTTATAACTAATGCTCAGTTGTTAATGCAATTCAAACTAAAACTAAAGTTTGTAATGAAGCAATGAACTGAAGGAGGCATTGAAATGAATTCTGAAACACTACCAACACATTCATCTATTATAAAACACACTAAATCTAGTTCAGGCGGCCAATGCTGATCCAAGAGAGTGCTGGGTAAGAACCAAATCCTGGAAGTGGGACCAATCCATCACAGTGCACACTCACACATTCTCACTTGCACAGGGCAAGTTTACATTAACCTAACTCTGACGCTTTTGATGTACGGGAAGAGAACCATGCAAACTTTGTGAGAATGTGCAAACTCCACACGCATATTGTGTAGGCCAGGATACAAAACCAAGGATTCTGGAACTGTGAGACAGACGCGCTAACCACTGTGCCTCCTTTCTGCCCCTTTGAAACTCTAACTCAATGAAATAGAGTCACCTACACATTAAAGGTGAAAAATATACAAAGAGATTCGTTATGAAGCCACTTTTTCCTATAAAGGATGTCACAAAAGCAGACCACAGACATAAAAAGGTTTGGGGCAGCCACCCGTATATTGTGTCTTGGCTGTAAAAGGGTAGAAATTTGATTGTGATGTTCACAGGTTTGAGTCCAAAACAGAACTGAATGTAATAGGAAAAGGTGGCGGCTTTAAAGCCGGAGACCAGAAGTAACGTCATTGGGACCGGAGCCAGAAGTGACGTCTTCTGGACTGGAAGTGACGTCATCACTGGTGCCAGAACCGGAAGTGATGTCTTTTATACCAGAAGTGATGTCATCCATGGCACCCGGGCCGGAAGTGACATCATCTATGACGGTGTGACTGGAAGTGATGTCATCACTGGCACTGGGACCTAACGAGATTTCCCGTTGATGGTCTGCAGAACATTGAGAAAGAGAGCTAGTGCAGCTTACCACCCCCTGGTCTGGCATGGTAGTACTATTCTTAAGGCCTTTCAGATGTCTCCCAATTGCCTGTGTGTGACAAGGGTCAGGTGAACTCAGGCTGACAGACACCCCTTTTGGATGAGTTGTCTGTTGCCCAAAGAGTGGGCACATTCCATCCTACATCCACAATTTTTCCATTTAAATTTCCTTAAATACTCATTTTATATTGTGCTTTTTATTTTCCTCAAAGTGGTTTATGATGAGAGTGTCATTACATTACTGCATTACAAGAACATTACAAGAATAGGCAAATAAATGGTAAATAAATACCTGAATAATATAATATACAGAATAAACAAGAATACATTATATTACAACACAAGAAAGGAAGGTACAATGCAGAGTCAACACGAGTCTTATTACTAGGGAATATCAATAAAACTGAAGTTTTTCTCATAAGGTTATAGACAGAGGCAGGCCAGGATAAAAGGTTTGAAACAACAGTTGAGTTGGACTGACTGTATCTGAGGATTTGGTGCTTTTTGTCCTATGGAGTGACATGCACAACTTGTACAGACAAAATTGCCGAAAAAGAAATGGAAAGATATTCCCAAGGTATTTGGGATCTATGACTAATCGGTAACAAAATGAGCCCAATGAGGTCATGTGTTACCTTTGGAGATAACTCAGATGCCAGAACTGGGAATGTAGCTTATAGTCTTAATGGAAACCTTTTAAAAAGTGTCAATTGAGTTACTCATAAGTTTCCCACACCCACATCCGCACCCAAACCTTGACTGAAGAACTGTTGCCGGAGGGTAATCCTTTTCTGACACACCATTGAACTAATCTACCCAAACTGTCATCCAAGAGTGTTACATTTTGGATCAAGGGTTCTCATGTATTATATGTCTCACCCTATATCATACTTATGATTGTTCCCATATTAATAATTTATGATGGTGTGCCTAAGTGGTTGCAGGTTCCCAGTGCTTTTAATCTTCAACAAAGAGAGAGTTCTGTCTTTCATTGGACTCCATGTTTCATTTATTGACCAGCCACAGAGTGTATACACTTTGTTGGTCACTGTCCTGGATTTTACTTATACCCATCTTTTCATTGAAAAGTTCATTCCTTATTACAAAAAAAATCACTGCTTATTGTCTTTTATTTGTAATTGGAGGGGAATGGGATGTAAAATTAATCCGATTAAGCAGCCTGCCCATTACTATTGTCTGTGGTATGCAGAAGTCATCATCTATTTGTCATCTATCCTGCTTGCTTCATAACTGTAATTCATTAAATGGCTCTTAAAAGGAGAACAGTTTGTAATGAACAAGCACAGCCTCTGTTGGACTGAATCGGTTATCTAAAATGAGAGATTTTTTATGTGTAAAGGCCGGTGTTCCATCCAGGTGTACTTCCAGCCTGATTTTACCTGGATTATGTCCAAGCCCTACACAGTTCTTGAGAGGAATGGATAGTTTTATATGGATCTGATATTTTTATGCCACTATGAACAAAATGTGCTACATTTGCCACATTTGGTCCAAACGTGTGTGGCAAAGCCAAATATGCACCACAGGAATTTTTCAAATCCACATTGAAATTGCAGAAACCAGCAAATGTGAAGCTAACTCGCTAAAAGCCACCAACCAGCCTCTCATGAAGAGATTGGCTCCAATACATACCTGCATCCAAATTGAACCCCCAGGAGTGGGACAGAGAAGTTGCTTGTTAGGGATACAAACACATATACATTGTACAGGCATCCATTTCTTCTTCATGCTTTTTCTTTTACTGGGGTTCAGAGGATGACAATCGTTTCTGTGTCAACATTCAGTATGTCAGTGGTGCTCAGACTATCTTAGGAGATCTGCGCTATCGGCAGAAGTCTCCTAATGAATGGATAGAAAGCCCAAGTGGCAGTTGTGTGGGTGCTCCAGGGGCTGTAATTACAGACAACCGGCAATTTTTTTCTGAAGCGTGTCATTTCACACCATCACTGCTAGCAAGCTGCAGTTCACAGTTCATCCATCCATTTTCGGAGGCCACATTCATTTCCATATATCCATGGTTTGCACCAAGACAAGAAGTAAACTACAAAATTGTGTAGTGGAAGGGAGTTCTTTTGAGACCTATGTAGCTCAACTTGATAATATGTTCAAAAAGTTACATGAGGAGAGACTAGTGGAAGGGCCTCTTCTTTGCTCTTTAAAACTCTTATGTTCTTATTACAGGTTAATGGGAACCTGGAGCCTAGAACTGCAGTAAAGGAAACAGTGTGGGAGCTATCCTCGGATAAGACACCAGGGCACACTCTTTCGAGGCTAATTCACTGTAGGGTCTCCAATCAGTCTCGCATGTACGTCTCTGGGATATTACCACACACTTAAAAAACCCACCTAATTGCAGGAAGAACGCCACACTGACAGTGCTGCAGCTGAAGTTCAAGTAATGCTCCTGGAGTTGAAGGGTAGCAAGACGAACGACTGAGTGACTCAGTAAACATTCCTTGTGTTTTGTCTTAAAAATGCTTCTGATGTTAATAGGTGGCCTTTTAACAATTGAATAAGAAAGCTCATTATCATGTAAGCTGAGACATAGTTTCAAATCATCTGTCATATCACAGCACTTTGGGGGATTTTTTAAGCATTACACTTGCAAAATAAAATTCTTTTTTTAACTTTGGCTCCTGCTCTGTAATGAGTCACACATCAAACCATTCATCCTGCCACCATTTTTAAATCCATTATATCCAGTTCAAGTGCATGAGGGAGCAAAACATTTTAGCCTTATGATTTTGGTATGTTTGCTTTCTTAAATATTTATTTAGGATCAATCATCTAGACAGAAAAGCAAATAGCAAATGTAAATATATTGTCACTTCATTTTGCTTTACTTTATTATTATTGCATCTTCGTTCATTCATTTTATTAACCCTTTTTCTTCCATTTTATGGTCACAGTGAGTTAAAGCCTATCCCAGCAACATAAATGAATGAGGCAGGAACCATCCCTGGACAGAATGAAGACCCATTTATGAACAAAACATAATAAATGAATCATTTACTGAGGAATGGCTGTTTAAAACTGAGCATTCATTCAGAATCCTGCTGGCGTAAGAGGGTAAGCATCAATTAGTTACGTGTGATAAATGTTTTCATGTCAATGTAGCAAAAGCTGCCCATTCTAGATTGCTGTTTCTACAGGTTGCAAGTCTACAATGAAGATCCCGAAGCCAATCCAGATTTAGCATGTCACTTGATCCTCTTTATAGTTTATTCTAAACACTTTCTACTAAGTTATTGATTAAAAGGAAATAAACCGAAGAAATGGCTTAAGAAGATGAAATGATTCACTTCCAACATTTTGCGTAAAGGCTTTCTTGTAGTTTTGAACTCTCACATCCCATTTTTATTGTATAAAGTTTGTTTTTCTTTTTTTTTGTAGTCATGGCTCTGAGTTTTTTGTACCGCCACAATGCAACTGATTCCTTCCACTTGACTTAGGCAGAATAACATGCAGGAAATGAGCAGGCATAATATTTCCTGTCACAAAGAGCAACTTTACCTGGAACTTTCCTTCATTCTCCATGCACAATATTGCTGCAAGTTTATTTTATATTTGCGAGCTTACATATCCGTTTAGCAGCAGCGCAGACTGTTAAAAGTGTTGCTATCTCCCCCTGCTGGTGCTAAACTAGTTTATTATCTTTTCCCCTATATCCATTAATTTTACTAACACAAATTTTCCATTATAAAGTTATGGAAAAAGTCAGAAATCTGTCCTTGTAGCAAGAGGTCTAAGTTGAGACCTAGCAGGGGGGCATGGGGCAGACTACCTGTATAACACACACTCACTCGTAACTGACTATTTTATAGTAAGCATGCACATGTTTTAGGGGACATCTAAAGAGGAATATTTAGGAAAAAATGTATTTAAAAAAATCACAAATAAATGGATTGTAAAATGTGGCAATAAATAAATACAAGCACAATGACATGTAAACAGAAATCTTTAAAAGACTCAAGATAAATGATTTCATTGCCTATTTCTTTAAATATTTCTTTAATTTTTTATCATTTATTTGCTGTAGTGGTCCTTCATGCAACATGAAATGCAGCCTGAAATGAAAACTGTCATTTTCATCCGTCACAATTGAGAAAGTGGGCTCTAGCATTTGTGTATGTATGTATGCATGCATTTATTTATTTAATTTTGTAAGATGTTTTCCTTCATAGACATCAGAGTAATCAGGGAAAAATCAGAAAGACAATGATGGAGCCAATAAAAGACAATCCATATTATGTTATCAAAGTGCTGCAGATTTCCTTTTCTAATCTTGATATTTACATATTTTAATCCAGCCATAACTCATTTTCTGAAACTATATTTTTCATTCAGAGTTGTGAGGAGCTGAAGCCAGTCTTTATAGCTTATAGTACAAGGCAAGAGCAAACCCTAGAAGAGGGTCTAGTCCATCATAGGGCACTGTGTAGTCACACAGGCCAGACTTGAGGACCTGGAGAGAGCTTGGCATATACTGTACTTCCAGACAAAACGGACCGTACTAGAAACTGTTTCTTGGTCTATGGAACTGTGCTGTGGTGGAGCTAACCACTGTGCCATCAAGCTGCCCATCTTGTACTTAAAATGATAAAAATGAGATGGCATTTACAAATTCCAAACACATTCCTGACAATATTTTTTCAAATGTGTTCTTTAGCACAGTAGTAAAAACAAGATATAATCTACAGTATGCTAAAATGTGCTTCATGTTTGTACTCATTAGAGAAATAGCAGGAGGTGGAAAGTCCCGAGGATTTCCAAAGAGTTTCAGCTCTTCCCAAAGAGGATATGATAGGAGCATATTTCTTAAAGCAAAGATCTTCAATATCTGATCCTACTGCCTAGATTGCATCACCGTACAGTGGCAGCCAGGGCTGTTTTCAGGCTTCTGTAAGCCCTTGCGACAATTATGCATTTACAAAAGGCTTCTCTAGTTCCTATTTTTGTTTTGAAGTCAAATGATGATGCACACTCAAGACTCTGCCTGGTCAGCCATTCAGTGCATGTTACTTGAAACTGTGTGAGGGAAGTCATTAGACCTGTTGTTGGGCACATAACTATTTTTTTATTAAAAGCATTTCTTTATGTTCATATGTTTTGTTTTTAGTATTATAATTATTTTGAAGCTGACAGAGAAGTGTAAAAATTGTATGTTTGAGTTTTTCCTTTTTCTTTTCTTTTTATTTAAATCCAAAACCAATGGCTAAATTGTGTATTGGATGAGATGACCATTCTAGGAGCAGATACTGGGGCTGAACAAGCAGCAGAAGATTATGATTTCCTATCTATCTATCTATCTATCTATCTATCTATCTATCTATCTATCTATCTATCTATCTATCTATCTATCTGTCTGTCTGTCTGTCTGTCTGTCTATCTATCTATCTATCTATCTATCTATCTATCTATCTATCTATCTATCTATCTATCTATCTATCTATCTATCTATCCATACATACATAATTACCTGTACATATAGAGTACATCAGTATTTGAAGTGGAAACAAATTGTTGCTGGTACTTTCTGCTTTTTTGGCTACCTAGTTCTCCTCACCGTGCAGTATTTATTTTACACAATTTCTTAACTGAGCTCATTTATATACACATATCATATTGAAGAGTGTTTCCAGTTTGAATAGACACTGAAACGAAGTACAATTAGATTATATACTACATTATACCTGTATATCTTATGTACAGTGACCAATGAAACTTCAGATACAGTATATACCCATACATATGCATTATTACAAACATTACCTATTCCCATATCCATTTTCAAGATCACTTGATCAGAATCACCATTACAAAGCGTATTATTGCAGTGTCAGATACAAAGTAGGAACCAGCCCTAGTTGGGTTATAGAACATATTCGTGCATAGAGCCACACTCAATCACACTGAGCTAATTTAAAGTTGCTAATCAACCTTATTATATGCAATGAAACCCACACAGACACATAAGTATGTGCAAATTCCACACAAATACTGGCTAGACCTCAGCTCGAGCCTGGGACCCCGGAGCTGTAAGGCATCAATAATAACCAACACGCCATCCAATGCATTCACTTTGGTCATTATTATATTTACAGTTTGAATTGATTGTGTATGTTATTTAGCAATAACAGCAAATCAAACATTTTAAAAATTTGCTCATTCCTACACACAGTTAATCTAATTTAGTGTTGCATTGAGTTTATTACTCATTTCAGCAGCAGCAGGGCTGAAAGAAAACTAATATAGGGTACCAGCTTACTCAAATGGATTCATTTAGAGTCACTTATTAACCTATTCTACTTGTTGTCAAGATGTGAGAAGAAACTGGAACACTTACAATAAAACTTATACAGATGTGGGGTGAAGAATAAAAGAAGAATTAAAATAAACAGTGCTCAGGCCAGGAGTTGAATGCAGGACTGTGAAAATGAAGAAGTTAGAAAACCAGCGTTTTGCTGACTTATTTTATGCCCTACATATATGTGTTTGGTATCATTCTTTTTAGAATGTATTGAACTTTAATGTGATGTTATTAGATTTTCAGATTATTATTCCGTTTTTAAATTCTAAACTAAAATATCAAGTAAGTCGTGCATCAAGCATAGTGGACCTTAATTTAACGGGAATACTCCAATCGGTAAGAGAGTAAATATTTTATTCTCATTTTTTTTTACTCTGTTAAATAATAATTAATTTTTCTTTTACATATTTATAGAATTTCATAATTTTGACTCCAATAATATATATGTATGTACTGTATATATATATACAGTATATATATATATATATATATATATATATATATATATATATATAGTGACGGCGCCAAGGTGAAAGAGTATCCATAAGGTACTACCTTACCCTGGGATTCAATGAGGGCAGCAGGGCATGCTGGGAGCTGGAGTTTGGTACAGCAATGTTGGGTTCCGTGGGGGCTGCCAGGGGGAACTGCAGAGCCCTACATTGGACTTCCATCACATCTGTAAGTGATTCCAGGTAACACTGATGAGCGAACCTGGAACTCAATAAAAGGAGCCACCTCACTCCATTTGAAGAGTCAGAGTCGGGGGGGAAGAGGTCACAGCTTGCCAGCAAGAGTGGAGGTGGACAGAGAAGGAAAGAGAAAGGAATTGTATTCTGTTCCATATACTGTGTTTTGGAACTGTGCTGTGAAGGTGGGAATTGAGGGAAAGTGTTTTCCAGGAGGAAAAATCAACGCGTGTGTGTTGAACGTGTGTCCTTGTTTGGGTGGTAGGAGCTCCCTCTGGTGGCCGCTATATATCAGTTTCTTATTCCATTTTTAAAGTATAAACTAAAATATCAACAAAGTCATGGTTTTTATTTTTGATCGAGTAAACTTTCTTTCACAGGAACAAAACTATAAAAAAAAATGATCTATTCATAAGACCAATGTTTGTATTTAGGTGATTTAGTTAGCTGAAAGTCGAGTTACGATGACACACTGCATACCACTTTAGTTTTCACGTGATTTTTCCTGTTATTTAAATGAGTCTTTTTTTTAAAGTTTTTTTTTATCTATAAGAATGCCAGTTAAAATGAATGGATCATTTATTTAGTCTCTTATAAATACTCATTGAGCATAGTGGACGTCAGTTTAACAGAAATACTCCAATCAGTAAGAGAGTAAATATTTTATTCTCATTTCATGATTTTTACTCTGTTAAATAATAATTAATGTTTTTAACATATTTATAGAATTTCACGATTTTGACTCCAATAAATAATCATTTTTCTTTTGTACATTTACAGATTTTACTAATATTCTGGCTGCAACTGGTAAATAATAATAATGAATTACATTTATATAGCACTTTTCTCACTAAAAGTGTTTTACAGAGACAGAAGAGAACCACTTCAAACACCACCAATATGTAGCATCCACTTGGATGATACAATGGCAGCCGTTTTTGCACCATTTTACTCTTAGGTGGTGAAGGGGTGAGAGAGACAGTTAGCCAAGTAGAGACATAATGAGCCATTTAGCCAGGACATTGGCATATACTCTGTTCTTGTTAACAGATGCCCAGGGATCTTTACTTACCACAAAGAGACGCCTCATCCAAAGGATGGGATCATTTTTACAGCACAATGTCCCCTTCACTGCACTGGGGCATTGGGATCCACACACAGACCACAGGGTAAGGGCCCCCTGTTGGCCTCACCAACATCTCTTCCAGTAGCAAGCCAAGGTTTTCCTAGATGGTCTCCTATTCAAGTGTTGGCCAGGCTTCAACATGCTTAACATCAGATAGATGACCTTTTCTGAAAAGCAGGTGGTACACTAAGGAAACATAAGACCTTAGAGTCTAGTATGGCTGCCATCTTTGAGGTCTCAATGATGAGCACTGAGCTTTGAACTTTCGTTTTAGTTATGAAATTTCTACTTTGTTCCCATTGCAGATGCTCTATGGTACCATGCCTCTATTTACATTTACTTATTTGGCTTTTTGCTAAGTCAGCTTACAACATTTAAGAGACAATTGGTTACATTTCTCTTGTTATTTTTCTAGTTGGTGTACTGGCTGATGAAGTGACTTGCTCATGGCCACACATTGTCAGTAGAAGGATCTGAACCAACAACATCAAGGTCTGAAGTCTGAGGTCCAAAGCGTTAACCCCAACAGCACAATTCCAGAGCATTAACCACTCTACCACACTGCCTCCAGGTGCTTATTTTTTACTTTGCTGTCCTTTGGTGTCTATTGCTATCACCATTCCCTATGGCATTACCAGTAAAACAAACAATAATACTCTGTGTTTAGCAGTCTCAGTTGTTATTTAATGGCAATAGTAGCATTTCCCCTTTTACTTATCCAACAATTTATGTACTGGATGAATAGTGAAACAAAGAGAGGTGGCGATTAAAGCTTCTAATTTGAACACTTTAGGTAGAAGGTGAAGAAATATACTAGACAGAGAAGACCAAATTGAACACTCCAGTGTTTCTTGAGGAATGTGTTAAATTAAAGGCCAGTTGATCAGCCTGCTCCAGCCTATGCAGTGTCAAATACTCTATGTTTTTAGGAAAATAGCAAGCATGCTCATAAGCAGTTATGCTGGCAAAAACAGTATTTATAGCTACTTTCACATTTACTGGAGGCCCAGAGAACACAGCCATTTAATATATATTTTCCCTCTTTGTCCAGGTCTGGTTTTAATTTTCGGTTTGTCATCTGTTGACTCACAGTAGCTTTTTACATTGCCAAAAAAAATCATATATAGTATAACAATAATAGTATATCAACCTGCCATGGAAAATATTTAACATATAATTAAAGCCCATCCTTGCCTTCAGCTTTAAGGAAAAAATAAAGATTCAATCAGTTTGATGAGGAAGCATTGTCATTTCCAGAAGGAAGTGTGATTCAGCGTTTATTGCATTTTTCAGGCCTGAATCAGACCTTCTGGGGAAGTGAGGCCTTTGACAGTTTAGCACTAAAATTACAGAAGTCTGTTTGTGGTATTTTTTTTTAGGCAGTGCTGTGGACTAAACACAAGCTTGCTCAACTCTTAAGGATGAGGTAGTCTCTAGCTGGCTTTTGCACAACTCCATTCAGAAAAACGAAACAGGGACAGAAGGAACAAGCAAGCCTTTTCCACTCTTTGTAATCTGGTCTCAGGTTTCAGGGTCTACAGTTGAATCTGTCATGTTTTGTAGCCCCTTCAGTTCCAGACAGCTTTCACATATTTTAAACAAAGGGATGTCATTAATTCCCTTTAATCTTTAGGTATCCTCTCAATTAATCGATTGTATTCCACTCTTTACAGGTTTAAATGGGTTTGTACTCTACTAGAAGAAAGGAATTGATATTTGGCACCATTAATAATAGGGGCATCCAATAGTCTGAGCACCGATAATGTCTAAATATGATGAGCATTTATCTGAATACAAACTGCGCAGTAAAGGCTGTGAGCATTCGTCACCCGGCACATGGAAGGAACCCTCACTGCAGCCTGACTCTGAACAGTGGCCATATACCTCTATTTCTAATACCTACCTGTCAAGACTGAAGCTTGTACTATTCTTAACTGTAAGAGGCTGGAGCAAACTTTCAAGATAATAGAGGGGCAAGTGTGAGATGGCAAGAATGCTGGGTTGAAACAGAGATGTGCTGCTAGTGGACATGGAGATATGGTCATAGAAGTAAAGTCTGGGAACCAGTCCTTTCAAAATTAAAATGCTAAGTGGACAAAACCAAGAGTACTGTAGAATGGCTCACAAATGAACAAGTTTGAGGGCCTAAAGGACAAAATAACAAAACAAAGCTCACAGTGATGGGAAAGACGAGCCAATAACATTATGATAAGAAATATCAGGAGTCTATGTATTTAAGACAGCTAGCATCACCATAACAGATTTGAATGACTGGTAGATAATAAGTTGGGAGGAACTTATGTACTAAACTAGCATACAGTATGTAAGGTATAGACAACGGTATGGCGATAGGAAAAATTAAATATGTTGAAGGTTCCATTGAGAATAAATAGTCATAAAACTACAGCAGGATTACCACCCTCAGCAGCATGCTTGTTTTTGATACAGATGAATTCCATCAAGTGAATTTATTTATAATGGTATAAAATAACAAAATTTTGTACCAAATTATTCTCATTTTTACTGTATATTTCAAAATGTATTAATTTAAGTCTCTTATTTTTGATATCATCCCAACTCTGTTTTGTTCATTTGCTTTCTTTTTACATTCAACACCATTTTAAGGTCTGTTTTGGTGACTGCAAGCACATTCATTTTCATTTTTTAGTTAGTTAGCTGTTTCTTTGGTCTTCAACTCTTTGGTTCTTTTGATGGCCGCAGCCATATTGTTTACACTTGTTTATCTCATTGTCAGTCACATGATCACATCTCTATGTATACTATGCATCATCGCTCCACTGGTATTTAAGATTTCAGCTCAATAGTCAGTATTCATAACCAAGTATCTAGATGAAGTCCTTAAATAAGTTACTTTTATCAGTCTGAATTCAAACAGGGAAAGATGTCTGAACTTCAGTTTTGTTTCATTTGGTGTAAATAATCGGTTTCACATTTGGCCATCCTCTTTGACTTCTCTGCATTTTGACATTTAGTTTGTTCCCAGACAATGATTTCAGTTTTTTTGTCAACTTTATGACATTTTTTTTTATTTCCACTGCTCTTTCTTACAGTAACAATAGAGAAGTATTCACACTTGAAAACAACCCATTATAGAACTAAAACAAATACATTACAGGAATACTCCACCCAAAAATGATATTGGAAACCATTCACACGGGATTGTGCTTTTAAATTGAACACCCGCCTCTCCCCTTCACTCATTGGTAAAGAGTCCTGTCTTCCATTGAAAAGCATGAATCTGTGTGATAGGTCTTTTGTTTTTATTTTCTGGTGGGATTTATTTAATAATAGTTCAGCAAAAAATTTGGATGTGATCATTAGTAGGCTTTGCACCCTAGGAACCAAGTTATCCATACTATTCTATAACATTTCAATAATTATATACCAATTTGACTCTGATCTTTCTGATCATAAAATGGGTCAAATGCAGAATTACGGTATTTGTTGGTTCTTCTAGAGTGCCTCTTTCTTTTGCACGATTCGGCCCAAAAACTAATCAGCATATCGTCATCTCATAACAGCCTTAAGTTTTGAATTTGGTATTTTTCCGTCCAGCCGTTTTAGCTCTAGACCTTCCTCACACACAGACACACACACATCCATCATTGAGATATCAATGTTTTTGTTAGCAGGTGACCCTAAAACACTGAGATCCATCAAAAACTTGAAATTTAAATTTTTGATGAATCTAAAGGTTTCACTGCCAATCCAACTCCTACACTGACAATAGGTTATTGGGTGGGTGGGAGCAAAGCAAAAATGTATACAAGCATATTTGAACAGACAATTGGGTAACTTGACATGAGTCATGTAGGATTTTTTCATGGATTTTTTTGATATTGTTTGCTGTTATCTAGCATTTGTCACCATATGCTCCTATTCTGTCAGAAACTCTGTTTTCCAGGAAAACAAAAGATTATTCTCAGCCATTTCCAAACCACATGGGGTAAATAGCTTTAAAATATATAATTTCCGGGTGAGCAATTCCTTTAAATACTGGGAGATGATTTTTTTTCACCATAACACACTGTAATGTTTTAGCATAATGTAGTTATAGTTGGTAATGTAGTTGAATTAAGGTGAGAGTATACGTTATTCAGTAGTACAATGATGTCATGACTCTGTTGCAAAGAATGGAAGCTGATCTTCTCTGGTTAACAACAACAACAACATGTATTTATACTGCACAGTTTCATACAAATGATGTAGCTCAAAGTGTTTTACAGGATGAAGAGAAAAAAGACAAAATATATAAAAAATAAAATTAGGCAATACTAATTAACATAGAATAAAAGTAAGGTCCGATGGCCAGGGAGGACAGAAAAAACAAAAAATAAACTCCAGACGGCTGGAGAAAAAAAATAAATTCTGCAGGCGTTCTGAGTCCACAAGACCACCCAGCCCCCTCTAGGCATTCTACCTAACATAAATGACCTCAATCAGTCTTCATGGTATTCAGGGTTCACATAGAAGAACTTGATGATGACAATCATGTGGACTTCTGGTCTTTAATTCATCAATGTAGGGACAGCATGGTGCTTTGATCGGGTGGTGGTGGTGGCACAGATCGCCACCACAGATAAACGGAAAATGAACAGCAGAAAAAGTAGGGGTTGGTACGGATTACGGAGCCACCATGAATGATAATGATAACTAGATGCACATACAGAGCATCAGGATTAAACTAAAATGAAATTATGAGAAAGCCATGTTAAAGTAATAAGTTTTTAGCAGTGTTTTAAAATGCTCCACTGTATTAGCCTGGCGAATTTCTATTGGCAAGCTATTCCAGATTTTAGATGCATAACAGCAGAAGGCCGCCTCACCACTTCTTTTAAGTTTAGCTGTTAGAATTATAAGCAGACTCATTTGAAGATCTAAGGTTATGATTTGGAGTGTAAGGTGAAAGACATTCTGATATATAGAGTGAGATTATTTAAGGCTTTGTAAACCATAAGGAGAATTTTAAAGTCAATTCTAAATGGCACAGGTAACCAGTGTCGTGACATCAAAACTGGAGAGATGTGCTTGGATTTTCTTTTCCAAGTTAAGATTCGAGGAGCTGCATTCTGCACGAGTTGCAATCAATTGATGTCTTTTTTGGTTAGTCCTGAGAGAAGAGCGTTACAGTAATATTACCGACTGAAAAAAGCATGAAGTAATTTCTCAGCATCTTGCAATGTTATAAGAGGTCTAACCTTTGCTCTTTAAGGGTTATTTACTCTAGGTTGCTTGTTTTGTCACTCTATCATATACTTATCATGGTCAAAAATATCAATCCAGGAAGCAACTGACCTACAACAGGCACTGTCCATATTTTGGTGTTTTTGTTGGGATACCAGTGCTAATTTATGACAGACTCATTATTTTCACCATACAGTTCTTAATTAACACTTCGACCTCACAGCTTCAGAATCCTATATTCTGTGAGGAGTCTGCACGTTTGTGTCATACCTATATTAGTTTTCTCCATGTAGTCTTGTTACCTCCTTGGCACCAGTAAACAGGCCCTGTATGAGTAAATGTGGCTGTGTCTGTAATGGTGCACTACAGTGGATGGACTGTCTGTTCCATGCAGGACTGAAATGATCCTCTACTGGAATAAGGGGTTTGGAAAGTTAATAAATTAATAACTTGTTCAAAACACAATGCTCTGCAACAGGACACTTGCTTTTCAATTCTTTTGTTTTTTTTTTACAAAAATAAAGAGGCCCATATTTAATTAATACAATCTTGAATATGTTACATTTTTGAATGGTTTCCTCTTTTTCTTTATTTTATTTATTCTGCGATAATTATTGAGCTTTAATTGTCAGTGGCTCACAAACTGGCCTCGGGAATTTTATGACTAACAGAAAATGTTTCATTAACTGCTCCCTTCACTTCATTCGCAAAAGAAACATACTGAACATGCATGAGTAATACATTTGGTACATGGAACAAATTACCTACCAGTGTAGCTGAAAGCTGGAACCAAGGAAACTCAACCCTAATTTGACTCAACTTTATTTTGGAAACATCAAGTAAATAGAAATTGACAAGCTATATTCGGCTGAATGGTCTTTTGTTCTCAAAACCTGAAATATCCGTCAGTCAATAATTAAACAAGAATCATTTTGCAGTTTCCCATGGGACAAGTCATATAGGTATCAGGTAGAAATGGGTAGGCTAAGATGAAAGGGAGTTTGATGACTCACGGACAAAGCCAGAAAAGCAACAACTGAGTTGTGATAGGGAATTCTTCACAGGACTCTGTTTTGAGAGATGTTCATGAAATGTGAAAATGTTTCTTTATAATGGTAAAAAAAAAAAAAACTTTTGAAATTGTTCTATACTTTATATTGAACTTCAAATGATATAAAACTTATGCAAGGTAGCCTTTGGTCACACATCATAAATTTTGCCAATCCACCTTAGTAAAAGGACGTGTCTGAATGTCTGTGATTCTGTATGTCCGTCCAGTTAAGTAAGGAGATTGTGGGTTTCCTTCCTGGGTCCTCCCTGTTTGGAAGCACTATATACATGTAAAGAATTATTATATTGTGTTTCTCTGATATACCATTTGGTATGGGATTTGTAAAAGCACCTGTTGAATGAAAAATACAATACATTTTACTACTACATGAATTACAAAATATATTCCTGTAGATGGTGCACTGCATGCGCTAATGCTGAATACACTGAGATCTATGTTGATTGTTTAGATTTCGACCTATCTTAGACAGGTAAAACAGCTAGTTGGATAAATATAAGTAGAGAGTATCTTGAAAAGTAAGGTAACATGATCTCATACACTCTTACGTTTGTTTGTAGGCTTGTAAGGTTGATAAGAACACAAAGATTTAGTCACATACTGCTTTTCCATATAATCACCTTGCTCGGGCATCTCTTCCACTGTGACACTAAAACATCCTAGTAACCTCCTAGAAGAAATCAATGTGAAATAGCTGGGAGCCAGGATCTCACAGTGTTCTGGCAAATTCCTTACCACACAATTTGTTTGTCAAAGAACCATTGACATGTGAGTTACTTGATGTGAAGTATAGTGAGGTGAATGATCTGGTGGTATATCTGACATTAACTTACAACAAGATGACATATTTAATAGTTTCAGCTAGAGGTGTGCCCTTATCATGTAGACTGTAACAAATGCTTATTTGACAGTTACTTTAACGTTTTAGTGCTCTTGAATGGATGGTCTGGAAATATTAAATATATATTATTTTGTTTGCTTGTTATTTTTATAGGTCTAAGGAGGATAGATTGGGTTAAGCTTTTAAGTGTGGAGACAGTTGAGGAGCAGTGGAATAGGTTTAAAAATGTTTTACATGCAATACAGGACAGGTACAAACCGAAATTTGGAATCAATAGGGTATTGAAAAAACTCCACAGTGGATTAATAAACAGTTAAAAAAGAAGCTGCAAAGGAAATAACAGAATTATAAGGTCTTCTTCTTTCGGCTGATTCCATTAGGGGTTGCCACAGTGGATCATCTTCTTCCATATGTTTCTGTCCTCTGCATCTTGTTCTGTTACACCCATCACCTGCATGTCCTCCCCCACCACATCCATAAACCTTTGCTTAAGCTTTCCTCTTTTCCTCTTCCCTGGCAGCTCTGTCCTTAGCATCCTTCTCCCAATATACTCAGCATCTCTCCTCTGCACGTCCTAACAAACGCAATCTCGCCACTCTGACTTTGTCTCCCAACCATCCAACTTGAGCTGACCCTCTAATGTACTCATTTCTAATCCTGTTCATCTTCGTCACTTCCAATGTAAATCTTAGCATCTTTAACTCTTCTACCTCCATCTCTGTCTCCTGCTTTCTGGTCAGTGCCACCGTTTTCAACCCATATAACATAGCTGGTCTCACTACCGTCCTGTAGACCTTCCCTTTCACTCTTGCTGATACCCGTCTGTCACAAATTACTCCTGACACTCTTCTCCACCCATTCCACCCTGCCAGCACTCTCTTCTTCACCTCTCTTCCACAATCCCCATTACTCTGTACTGTTGATCCCTAGTATTTAAACTCATCCATCTTCGCCAACTCTACTCCCTGTGTCTTTACCATTCCACTGACCTCCCTCTCATTTAAACACATGTATTCTGTCTTGTTCCTACTGACCTTCATTCCACTCCTCTCTAGAGCATTTCTCCACCTCTCCACGGTCTCCTCAACCTGCTCCCTATTATCACTACAGATCACAATGTCATCAGCAAACATCATAGTCCACGGGGACTCCTGTCTAATCTTGTCTGTCAACCTGTCCATCACCATTGCAAATAAGAAAGGGCTCAAAGCCGATCTCTGATGTAATCCCACCTCCGCCTTGAATGCATCTGTCACTCCTACCGCATACCTTACCACGGCCACACTTCCCTCGTACATATCCTGTACAACTCTTACATACTTCTCTACCACTCCCAACTTCCTCATACAATACCACAGCTCCTCTTGAGGTACCCTGTCATATGCTTTCTCCAAGTCCGCAAAGACACAATGCAACTCCTTCTGGCCTACTCTATACTTCTCCATCAACACCCTCAGAGCAAATATTGCATCTGTGGTGCGGTTTCTGGCATCAAACCATACTGCTGCTCACTAATCATCACCTCACTTCTTAACCTAGCTTCCACAATTCTTTCCCATAATTTCATGCTGTGGCTCATCAGTTTTATCCCCTTGTAGATACTGCAGTCCTGCACATCCCCATTATTCTTAAAAATTGGCGCCAGTACACATTTTCTCCATTCCTCAGGCATCCTCTTACTTTCCAAGATTCTATTAAACAATCTGGTTAAAAACTCCACTGCCATCTCTCCTAAACACCTCCATGCTCCTACAGGTATGTCATCTGGACCAACGGCTTTTCCATTCTTCATCCTCTTTATAGCTGTCTTTACTTCCTCCTTGCTAATCCGTTGAACTTCCTGATTCAGTATCTCCACATCATCCAACCTGTTCTCTCTCTCGTTCTCTTCATTCATCAGACTCTCAAAGTACTCTTTCCATCTGCTCAACACTCCCTCCTCACTTGTGAGTACGTTTCCATCTTTATCCTTTATCACCCTAACCTGTTGCACATATTTCCCAGTTCGGTTCCTCTGTTTAGCCAATCGGTACAGGTCCTTTTCTCCCTTCTTAGTGTCTAACCTCTCATACAACTCATCATATGCTTTTTCTTTAGCCTTCGCCAACTCTCTCTTCACCTTGCATCTTATCTCATTGTACTCTTGTCTACTTTCTGCATCTCTCTGACTATCCCACTTCTTTTTTGCCATCCTCTTCCTCTGTATACTCTCTTGTACTTCCCAATTCCACCACCAGGTTTCCTTTTCCTCCTTCCTCTGTCCAGATGTCACGCCAAGCACCCTTCTTGCTGTCACCTTAACAATCTGCTGTAGTTTCCCAACTGTCTGGTAATTCTTCACAACCACCCAGTGCCTTTCTCACCTTCTCCTTAAACTTAACCTTGCAGTCTTCGTTTTTCAACTTCCACCATTTGATCCTAGGCTCTGCCATCAGTCTCTTCCCCTTCTTGATCTCCAAAGTCATCCTACAGACCACCATCCTATGCTGCTTAACTACACTTTCCCCTGCCACCACTTTGCAGTCTTCAATCTCCTTCAGATTGACTCTTATGCATAGGATGTAATCTACCTGTGTGCTTCTTCCTCCACTTTTATACGTAACCTTATGTTTCTCCCTCATCTTAAAATACATATTCTCCACAGCCATGTCCATCCTTTTGGCAAAATCCACTATCCTCTGACATTCTTTATTCCTTTCCCTTACACCATACCTACCCATCACCTCCTCGTCTCCTCTGTTCCCTTCACCAACATGTCCATTGAAATCTGCTCCAATCACCACTTTCTGTCCCTTGGGTACACTGTTCATCACTTCATCCAACTCACTCCAAAAATCTTCTTTCTCATCCATCAAACACCCAACTTGCAGGGCATATGCACTAACAATATTCACCATCACACCTCCAATTTCCAGCTTCATAATCATTACTCTGACACTCTTTTCATCTCCAAAACACTCTTGACATACTGTTCCTTCAGAATAACCCCTACTCCATTTCTCCTCCTATCCACACCATGATTGAACAAATTGAATCCACCTCTGATCCACCTGGCCTTACTCCCCTTTCATTTAGTCTCTTGTGTGCACAATATATCAACCTTCCTTCTCTCCATCATATCGGCTAACTCTCTCCCCTTACCAGTCATACTGCCAACATTCAAATTTCCTACACTCAGTTCCACTCTCTTTGCCTTCCTCCTCTCCTCCTGCCTCCGGACACATTCTCCCCACTCTTCTTCTCCTTCTTCTTCTTTGGCCAACAGTAGCCCAATTTCCTCCAGCACCCTGTTGGCTAACTGTACTGATGGCAGTTGTTGTTAACCCGGGGCTCGACTGATCCGGTATGAAAATTTGTAATATTAGCCATATATTGACTTTTACACCAGATGGCCTTTCTGATGTAACCCTCCCCATTTATCCAGGCTTGGGACTGCCACAAAGAAACACATTGGTTTGTACATCCCCTGTGGCTGTGTTAACAGAATTATAAGGTATATAAGACTAATAACTCCAAAGTGAATCGTTGAGCGCATGAGAACATGAGAGCAACCATTAAGAAGGATATCAGGGAGGCTAAAAGACAGTTGGAGATAAATATAGCAAATAAGGTTAAAGACGAGCCTAAGAGATTCTTTCAGTATTTTAGTAGTAAAGGAACAGTCAAGGAGGACGTAAAATACATCCGGAATAGTAAAGGGGAATTAAATGAAAAAGACAATGAAATAGCAGATGCCCTAAACTTTAATTTTTCTGAGGTCTTCACAAGTGAGGAAGTGGATAACCACCCAGTGGTAAAAGGCTGATGGGAAAGGAGAGACAGTTAGCATGATCACCCCCTCTCATCCCAGAGTGGTTTCACTTACCACGGCAAACCCAGAAAGGTTATCCCCAGGCGCATATGAATGACAATGTATACCTATATTGACTGTACATTATTTGCCTGAAAATTTAACAGAAGCTATCCATCTCACAATGCTTGCCAGCAGATTTTCCTAGCTGAACCTATCTTTCTACAGAAAACCAGAACACAACATGTACGTAGAATTGAAATCTGGCAGCTCTGACTAATTCCTTGTAATTTGTCAGGACACAGGGACACAGAGGTCAAAAACAGGACTATTCCAATAAAAGCAGGCAGTCTGACCGCACTAATAGACACATGCACATGCAGCCAGTATGACTAATTTAAAAGGCAGAGTGAATATCTTTTTTGGTGTCAGTTTACAACATCAATAAAAATGCCAAAAAGGAGTGCTGAGGGTGCTGGGTGCATGAATTAAAACCAAAAAGTGTCAAAAACGAAAGCAGCAACCTTTACTTTCTTTTTCACTATGAATACATGCACTGTACCTAACAGAAATGGATACTGTGCCCGATCTACTATGTGGACTGCAGTCAGTCATGGGCACTGTTCAAAACAGTAGGCTTCCACCCCGATTTTTTAACCTTTTATGCTGCACAACCACTGAGGAGATAGTTGGAATTGATTTCGTTAGGTTTGGCGGGGCTTATTTATTCTTGCTTACTGTGTTCATCCATCTATGCACGTTTGAGGCATTTAGAAGGATATTATGGAGGTAAAAGACAGATGGAGAGGAATATAATAGATAAGGCAAAAGACAACCCAAAGAGATTCTTTTAGTATTTTAGTAGTAAAAGAACAGTAGAAGGAGGTGAATTGCATCAAGAATAGTACAGGGGAATTAAAAAATACAGACAGTGAAATAGCAGACACTCTAAACTTGCATTTTTCTGAGGTCTTCGCAAGTGAGGAAGTGGATAACCTCCCAGCAGTAAAAGGCTGTTGAAAAAGGAGAGACAGTTAGCTTGAACATCCCCTCTCATCCCAGAGTGGTTTCACTTACAAATAGTTGGAATTGATTTTGTTAGGTTTGGTGGGGCTTATTTATTCTTGCTTGCTGTGTTCATCTATCTATGCACATTTGAGGCATTAAGAAGGATATTAGGGCAGATAAGCCTTACCTGATATAAGTAAAAGTTTATCACCTGTGTCATATCTGTTAAAAAGGCCTTGCTTGGGTTACCATACATACAAATGTTACATAATGTTCGTAGGTTTCTTTATATTCTTCTCCTTGCTTGTATAACAGGAAAAAATGATTGCTAGACAGTAAGCTGAACTTATTGTCTGTATGGAACTGTTCCTGCATGCCATGTAAGTGATAGGATAAGTCCTTGTTACTTTTCTTTTTCTGAAGCAAACTTAAAGTTTTTTGCTGTAAAACGATAATCCTCTACAGTGGCCAGTGATGTCAGAGCACAATTCAACATGACTGGTTACCTGTGCTATCTGGTGGAAAGCCTTAGACGGCACATTCCGTTACGTGGCTGAAAGGGATTCTGAGAGACATGCTACTCCTCACTCCGACATGAAAGCAAATACAATTACTTGGCAAGTGAAACAGATTTTCACAACAGGAGATTACTTGTAGAATATCTATTAGCAGTGGAAAAAGTTTACTCAGCTGATTAAAAAAGCAGTGCTAAAATGCAATACTGTTGCTAAGCAACAGGAATAGTTAGGAAAAGACTCGCTTGATACTGAATTAAAGCTTTAATAGCAGTAATCATATGGAAGTGGTTTTTGACTGTCTGAAAGGGTTTATATCCTTTGGGAATGCAGAAAAAATGAAACACTTTTTATTTTTTTTAATTGTCATATGCTGGTGTGTTTGAAATGAAACGTTCACATGGACTGATCCAGAAGCATAAACCACACTGTGAGTACTAGAGCTACGCAGCTCAAAAAAGACAGCTTTTTAATTCCAAGAAAATGTCAGCTTTAAACAGCTCATAAAATTGATATCACTGTGACATGAAGAGGAAAACTATGAGTTGCAATTAGAGTTTGATCAATACACTTAGCTAAAAAATATTGTCCTTTTAATTTGCATAAACCACACATCTATATTTTCAGCCTGCCTTTTACAGTGCCATGTCATGAACAGCAGCTTTAAGCATAAGGCAGGGATCTTGGATGGCCTGCCAGCCCACCACCGGTCACCTTGACATTTATACATTTAGAGCTACAAATTAATATATTGGGATGCAAGACGAAACAGAAATTACATTTCCTGAATAAAACTAACTTTGATGCCTGGGGAACATTGAACATTCATAGAGATAGTGACCAGGTCAGGATGGAGCTCTGAAGATGTGCCATCCACTATGCTACTCTTCAAACAATTTTTTTGGGTACTGCATATACAAGTTATTTTGTGTATAGTGCTCTTCATTGTGCAGGCACAGTGTGTGGTGAACAATTCTGGTATAGCTTACAGTGCTTACTAAATATAGAACTGGTACACATATAAATCTAGATTTGTTAAAACACACAAAGAATAAGGTACAAACTGATTTTATGTAGAGATCATGAATACGATGGCCATATTAGAAATACTTTATAGATCCCAAAGGTATGAGCAATATATTTGACACTGTTTTAGATTTATGCACCTTTTCTACTAGGGGTCTGTTGTCCACTCAAGCTATGTTTTTGTGAACTACAATTCTAAAATAAATCTTTGTTTTTTAATTACTGCTTCTGTTGAATGGTCATGAGACAACCTTGGCAGTTTACAACAGATGCTGGCTGCACAGCACTCTCCTAGTTCAGAAGCATCATCCACATTTTCATGGATTCAACAGTCTTTGTGCTTGTAAATGAGAATACAAAGGCTAATTTTACAGGCAAGTTTTAAACATTTGCTCCTTGTGCACATTTCTTAATGTTATAGACTGATGGAGATCACAGACTGGCAAGCCCGGTTGTGGAGAGTGACTATACAGTATTTTTTCATTTTCTTTGCAGGATTTAGTACTAGGTTGTTGTACCGTGTTAGCCATTATGAATGTAGAGAAAAGCCAAGCAAAATGACACCTTTTATTGGCTAACTAAAAAGATTACAATATGCAAGCTTTCGAGGCAACTCAGGCCCCTTCTTCACATCTTGCCTGAAGAAGGGGCCTGAGTTCCTCAAGCTTGCATATATTCTTTAGTTAGCCAATAAAAGGTGTCATTTTGCTTGGCTTTCTTTGCAGGATTTAATAATTTAATTTAATAATAGGATTTTAGTAAATGTTAATTACCTATATTAAAAAGAGTTGATTATCACTTATTGATAACACTTCTCAGTAACCTTTCATTTTTTATATATTGTTTAAGGAGAAGAATATAACTGATATTGAGATCAAGATAGATAGATAGATAGATAGATAGATAGATAGATAGATAGATAGATAGATAGATAGATAGATAGATAGATAGATAGATCTGACCCTGTACTGACACCTGCTGCGCTTCTCGCTCTACAGCTGAATCCTCTCCAGGAAGACACTTATGGGTTCTTTTAAACTCAAGGATTGGAGCTGGAGTAATGGAGACAACCAGGGAGCTGTCCACTTTGTTGGGTGTTTGCAGCTCCACTATTGAATAAAGCTTGAATAATGTTCCTCCAAGTGGCAAAATAAAAGATCTGTTTGCTCGGTCCTCTCCTGTCTGTCTAAATAAGAAAGAAAGAAAACGTCTGACTTGGCTGTCACAGTCATCATGAGGCATTATGCAGACATTTTACTGTTGGTATAAAGGAGCCCTATTAGCGTTTCCTGACACAATCCTGCTGAATAATTCATTGGCTGAAAGTCTTCAGTGTTAGTAGGGTAGACAGAGGATGTGCACCATTGTTCATAATGACACTTAATTTAGGGGTCCAGAGTGTGTTCCATAAGTGAGCCTGCCATTTTCATTAGCTTGTTGAGTCAGTGGACCTCTCTTGAAGTGATGTTACCAGCCCAGCATACCACAAGTCAAGTCAAGTTGGGGAGCATGCACTGCTACAGTGCGTTGCCACACCCACTACACGGTGAAACAACTCGGGATCCCAGTTTGCAACCCCCCAGGCAGACACACGGTCCAGTCCCGCCCTCCTGAAATAACCCTCTATCTGCCACAGACAGGTGTTATGTGGGCGACCCCTTGGCCTGGTCCACCCACTTGGGTCCCCAACAATGAGGATCTTACGAGCTGGATCACCCTCGGGTAAACATGACGCATGGCCATAGTGCCGTAACTGACTCTCATTCACAATGCAGCTAATGTGCCTCATTCAGGACTCCTGGTGTCGGATACAGCAGGATATCTCCAGAGGTCTTGTGGAGTCCATGCGTCATTGGGTTAGGCAAGTGATTTTAATGTTGTGGCTGATTGGGGTCTGTTTTCAATACAATTCCCAGCATGTTTGATCTAAAATTTCTCAAGACATTGCTGTATTATTTTTAAATAAGTATTTTGCCTTTATAGTTAAACATTCATTTCATTAGGTCTTTATAAACCAAGGCAACCATGAGGAGGAGACACAAGGTAATGCCCTGTACTTAAACTCTCTTGCCCATTTTTTTGGTCTTGCCATTTAGTTTGTTGCCTCTTCATAATGAAATGGTCAATTAAGAGATTGGAGGCTTTTGATTACATGCAAGCTCTGAAAGACGGAGGTACCTACACTGAAAACACAAATAACTTTATTGCAGACTTAAGCACATACCATAATGAACAATGACATTGAGTTACAGAAGGCTGCAGCCAATAATAACAGAATTTTCAAAACAAATGGATAGTTTGAGATAAGATTCTCCGCAGAACAGGAAATTAAATAATCATGTTACAGATTTCATCGTTGGAGACAAGTGGCCACTTAGTGTAGTGGACAACCCATTCTTCAAAAGCATGATCCCATAATATGAGCCAGGACAGGAGCTGCCCTGCCATTCACACATGACTAACATTATCTTGCAAATTGTGCATGAACAGGCAAAGCAATGGTGCGCTTGCAGCTTGAGAAGACAGAGGGTTTGCTCTCACCACAGATGCATAAACTATTTACACTGTGGATTATTATGAGATGGTGACAATGCAGATTCAAGATACTGTTCAAGATACTGCTACTATGGGATGCATTCACACTTTCGCTTATATGGTGTGACAACTTTTCACCGACAAAAGGTAAATGGGAAATTATATATCACAATGTACATCTAATATAAGGCATTGATCATTTATTTAATATTACAAATGCCTTGCAGCTGTTCTAACACATGGTGCAAACCCTGAATCTGTAAAGAAATGATGACTTATTGTACATTACAAGAAGATTGTAAAGTTACACTGATCTACACTAATGAACAGAGATATTTCATTTACAAAGGCATTATTTTCATACATTTATCTTAATCTTAATCAGATTTTAATGTCTGTCCTATTTTAATTAATAAAGCATATAATTTTCATTCCACTATGTTATTTTTATGATTTGGATAATTAATTATTCATTAGGATGTTGTAAGACATTCAATATGTGTTAAAGGAGGCTGTAGCCTGCTTGTTCATTTGAAAACTATGAGAAAAAGTCAAAAGTCAAATTTCCCGGTCATCAATGAAAGAAAAAGACATGATGTCAAGCCTATTAATTATTGCACATCTTAGAATAGGCAGTCGGAAATGATGACATGGTCATTTTTTTTCATTTATCTACCAATTTCTGGAATCCATTTTTTTCACAAATAAAGGATATATATTCTCTTTGAGATATAGGAATCAGCCTTGGGTGGAATGCCAATATGCTAACATATCAACAGAAAATTCCCAAACATGAAGGTAGCTATATTATTTCTACTACTACTTTCCAGTCGCCTTTGCGACTCTTCAATTCTACCCGGGGGAGTAAATGCTAACATTACTCAAAGTTATTGTCTGCTTTTACATGCATTTTTATTACTGTTTAATTTAATTTTTTTGTATCAGTATACTGCTGCTGGATTATGTGAATTTCCCCTTGGGATTAATAAAGTATCTATCTATCTATCTATCTATCTATCTATCTATCTATCTATCTATCTATCTATCTATCTATCTATCTATCTATCTATCTATCTAATTAGACACTCCTTATCTATCTATCTATCTATCTATCTATCTATCTATCTATCTATCTATCTATCTATCTATCTATCTAACTTTCCAGTCACCTTTGTCTAACTAAAATGCAGCACTTTCTGTGTCACCCTACTGTCTAAGATTCCTTATTTCCTTTTAGCTAGCACGGAAAAGGGTCTGTTCTTATAAATGCACAGATAGGCCCTGGCCCTATGCAACCCAAAAATCAGGTTTTGGATATATATGGATAGACAGAAGTGTAAAAGCAGAAATCATGACCAAAAGTAATTTTGCTTTTTTTGGTTTGTATAAGTTTATGGCAGAGAAAAGGAGTTAAAACACAATGCAAAGGAATAACACAATCTGACAGGTTTTGCTCAAAGGAAAAAGGCAGGCACATTTGTATTTCCTTTTATGTGCACTCATCGGACATCCTTCCTTTCTTTTTTTTTCCCACTGCAGTATCATACACTGTATGGAACGTACAAATAGCATTACCTCATTAACAGCTATTCTCCTTTTCCGAACCAATGCTAAAACACTCCTATATAAGTAAATCATCAATTTGTACATTATTCAACAGCTCATAGTTAGCACAATCATAATATTATGCAAATCAAGCAACTCCATTTTTGCCAGGAAATCCATGTGTTAAATTCAAATAAAAGCAGAATTGATCAAGCATATACTTTTTTACACCCTTCTCATTTGGCACCATGAGGAAGGCTAAAAGTCCTCATATGAAATGGCAGACTTGTACTCCAATGTTTCATAACACTGCCGTTAATATCGATGGATGAGCTTGCATTTTTTCATCCTTGCAGTACATGTTGACCAGTGCACTCAGTGATTTATTTAATAATTTTGGGCTTCTGACATTCCAGTCCTTTCAATCTCAACTTTTTTAACATAAAGCTTTTGTTATTACGCAGGGTATGTATGATTTCACTTTCTTCTGCCTTGTCTATCCATCCTCCTTTTCCCATTATTTTAAACTTTGTAAATAAATGTTTCTACTATGTATTCTCTTTTGTGTCAGGTTGCATGATCTGCCTCTGACTCAGAGACCCTCAACCTTTTCTCACTCCTCTTGCTTGAGATGCTATCTTCAACTGTATTAGGCATTGGTCCAGGACACCCAACTAAACTTTCTTATCAGGCATTATCCAAATTCCTATAAATTTCATTTGATGGGGTTTGAGTCTGATGCCCATGCCATCTTTGTCCGCTGGGATTTCCAGTATTTTTCTCCATATGTTCTAGCACCGACTCTCATCCTTTCTTTCTGGACTTATGTCCTTGCCCTCTTTTTTCTGTAGATATCCCACTATCACCCCAGAGTTTTATCCTTTTAGATCTGTCTACACTACTACAGCACAGACTTGTCTCTCTTGCAGAGAAACATATACTTGCTTCATGTTGGATGATTCCAGAACTGGTCACAAGGAAAAAGTGTCATTGCTCTTTTAATATTATTTTATTTCTGAGTACTTTTTGATCAATAGAATATCAAATAAATCTTTTGAGGGCTGGGCTGAGTATGTCCAGCACTTTAAATCCTATATAGGTGATCCTTCCTAACCCATTTATTGCTACTTATTCCTCTGATGTTTCTCTTTATATTAAGGGTGACTCTGAACATATTCTGTTACATACAGGTAAGAATGTAGGAAATTTGACAAACAAGAGGAGACCATTCAGTCCATCAAGCCCATTTATTTAACTAACAACTAAGCTCTCCCAGATTCTTGCAGATTCTTCTTAAAAGTTGCTAAGGTTTCTTTTTCAACTTCATTGCTTAATAGTTTGTTCCAGTGTCCCACAACTCTTTGCATACAAAAGAAAATGCTTCCTGGCTTCACTTTCAGTTTTCCTCCCATTAATTTCCACTGATGTGCTTGAGTACAGTATGTGATTCACCCTTAAATCGAAAGAATGTAGCTGGACTACCAAGGTCACCTACGTATTAACCATAACCACTAACTGGGTAGAATTGAATGGTTTGGGATGGTTAGCCATTATAGTGGTGGGGACTGTTATATTTTTTTCCACACTATCTCATTCATGGAATATTTTGTTATGTTACTTGAAGTACCTGGGTGTTGTACCGTGCTAGCCGTTATGAACATAGTGAGAAATCAAGCAAAATGACACCTTTTATTGGCTTACTAAACAGATTACAATATGCAAACTTTTGAGGCAACTCAGTTGCCTGAAGAAGGGGCCTGAGTTGCCTCAAAAGCTTGCTTATTGTAATCTCTTTAGTTAGCCAATAAAAGGTGTCATTTTGCTTGACTTCTCATTATATTACTTGAAAAATACTCCATAGATTATTACAAATATTTTTTGAGGTTTTTCAGCTGTAGAAGACAGATGTTTCAAAGTAAGGTAAAGTCACAAATCATAGTGCTAGAGAGTGATGAAGTGGTGCATGTCAGTTAGCAAATGAAAAGTAAGTGTACACTGCCCTGAGGTGGGTTGGCACCCTGCCCAGGATTGGTTCCTGCCTTGTGCCCTGTTTTGGCTGGGATTGGCTCCAGCAGACCCCCGTGACCCTGTGTTCGGATTCAGCGGGTTGGAAAATAGATGAATGGATGGGTGTACACTGCACTCATACTACATATGACAATAATGACCCTATAAACTCTGTAGACAATCGATTACATACTGAATGAGACACTTGGAGCATCTTTGCTATTGGGTAGGTAAACAAAATTGATGGTCTGAAGGGCCTAATCTCATTTGGAAACTTCTTAAGCCCTATGTTCTTATTTTTACAGAGCAGTTGCTATTGTTATATACTTCACCGTGCCAATGGTTGCTTATTACACCACTGGGCATACATTTAGCATGGAAATTACATATGGATCGGAAAATGTGGTGACTGTACTTAGTAATGTATCATTAGTTACCTACCTTACTGGAGGATAATACTTAAAATAGCAACAGATTTCTACAAATTCTGTTACAGATTTGCAAGAAATATACTAATAAGGCAGAAGAAAATGGAAGAAAACTATTTTAAATTACAAAATATATGAATTACAAGTGCAGTAAAAATAGCAATAATAAACAAATGTAAAGTACCAAATACAGTGTACTGAAATGTGTTAAGGACAGAAGTAAGTGCTATAAAATTGTGCAGACCACTGAATAATATTCCGGACTGATTTAAAAACCTATGACATATTAGATATGAAATAAAGTAGTGGAAGAAGTTTAATTGTAAAGAAAAAAATTAATGATCTAGATGAACTGGAAAGAATTGCTAAAATCCATGGATAAAAGAATACCTGTAGCCTGTATAAACCTTTTCTCAACAGAATTGCTAAAAAAAAGTGTAGTAAAGGATAGACTTAAAAACAAACCGGAAGGCACATTGTATTTGAGTTTACAGAGTGGTGATGTAGAGGATAAAAATAGCTGCAGATTCAAAAAGTTCAAAATGAAAATCTACAAGGGTAAAGATAGAAGTGTTCATATTGTGTAAGTGCAAAGTAGCAAAAGAGGAGTGAAGGTATGCCTTTCAAGGGCAAGATGTAACCAGACACAACAGTAGAATATGTGTTGAAAGAAACGTAAGATGGAAAGGAAAGAAAAAAAGGAAAATAATCAATTCAACCAAGCAGACATTGTTGTCGGAAAGAATTTAAATCTTCCACCTATGCAACCATTAACTAACAGGCTTTTTCAACTCAAGGTTGTAGGGAGCAGGTAGCTACTGCAGCAATGGAAGCAAGGTGAGAGTCTACCCTGGATAGAGTATCAGTCCATCACAGGATACACTCACACTCATAATGGGCCAGCATATCCGTCTTTAGAATGTAGGATGGATAAAAGATGGCACAACAGGGCGAACCTGCATATTCTATATAGGAGATGACAGGGCAAGGGATTCAAACCTATGTTGTTGTATCCTAGAGGGAGTGATGCTACTAGCTGACTTGGTAATTCTGATTCCATTCATTGCTACCTTTTGTGCAAATAAGAATAATACAGTAATAATAATTTCTTAATTAAAGGGGAGTAAAGAAGAATACTTAGAAGCAAAACAAAGTTTTAGGAGCCTTAACAAGAAGCATTCACTGAGACTAGGTAGTTTGTTAAAAATGTGTCATCTATGTCAAGGAGGAGCTTTACAATGCTCAGCTGAATTTGAATCAGTATGAAGCATTGGACATATTGCTGTGCACCTTCTTAACATCAAGATGACCACTACCTGATTGAAGTTCCCTACTAATTAAGGGGATAAGTGAATTCATATTGTCAGTCTTTGTGTGCTTATGTATTGGTATGTCTTTTGTCAATGATTTAGAATACGCATTAAATTAGTTAATAGCAGTTTGACCCTGACTAACACAAATACCACACAAACAGCACTCTCGCCTCATCAGCACGTAACACATATCAGTTTGTGAAATGCTATTTTAAGCTTTATTGTGGTTTATTTAATGCTGTGAACACTTTGATTTATCTACAAGCCCAGAATCATTTCTAGACAACTTTGCCCCATTTATGTGATTATGCGAAGAAGCCATTCAGATACTTTAAAACATACTGTTCAATGATTTTTACTTAAAACAACATTCTTCTTCTTATAGTCCAGAGTAGTTTAAAAACTATCACATATTAAAACTATATTTTTTAATGGGGCTACCTATTAAAAATCAGGCATGTCTTCAGAAAGTGGAAGTGTCTAGAAAAAAAAACATACAGAGAGAACATGTGAGTTTGACACAGAATTTGGGCTTCCAGAATTAAGATGGTATATTTAAAAAAATATATACTGCACATAATGAGGGGCAATTGATTGAGTTATTAAAAAGATCTGCTTAAATATGCTTAATCAACATACCATATTACCTGAATAACCACTTTTCTTATAATTCACCTGTTACCCATAGTGCGCCACAGGGTTCAGTACTGAGCCCCTTGATTTTTATTGCTTACCTTCTCCACCTTGGTGTAGTTATGCACATTATCTTTGTATTTAATTTCATTGTTGCTGATGACATCCAGCTTTACATTTCTACTAAGTCATCTTAGGTTTGTTCTCTGTCCTCTTTGGTTGGTTGCCTCCTTGCTATTAAAATTCTCCTTTAGGGCTCAAAAGCTATTCTCTCAAAATTTGGAAATGTTAACATCTGTGTCAATGACACCCCTGTTTCTGTATGTCGTCATGTCAAAAGCCTTGGTGTAGTTTTTGACAGCACTCTCACTTTTCAGTCTCAACATTAACACTATATCCCGAGCTGCCTTTTGTCACCTTCATGCATTTGTCACATCAAGGCTAGACTATTGTAATGCTTTATTGTCTTGTATCCCAACTAAACTTGTAAACAAGCTGCAGTTAGTTTAACATTCTGTTGTACGCTTATTGACTCAAACTGAGGCATGTTGTCACATCACTCCTATTCTGTACACACTTCATCGGCTTCCAGTTACAATAAGTGTCATATTGACTTTACAAATTTTGTTCTTACCTACAAGCCACTCCATGATCTGGCTCCCATTTACTTTAAGATCTTAAAGATTATACAACAACCAGTTCACAGTGCTGTTCAATTTCTGGCCTTCTTGTTGGCCTTTCTTCCAGTTTGGGTTTTCAGTTATGCGGCTCATCGGTTCTTGAACTCCCGCTATCATTATATCTGTACTCTTGATTCTCTTTCTTAATTTATGGGACACCTTAAAACTTGTTTTTTCAAAATTGTTTTCTCAGTACCATGGATTTTAAATTGTTACGATTACTTCTTTTAGTATTTATCTATATATGTGTTTTGCTTCATTTATTTATTTACTTAATTTTACTGTTATATAATTTTATCTTGTAATGTGTCCTTGAGTATCTAGAAAGACACAATTAAATAAAATGCATTATTATTTTTTATTAATAGTATCAAGGGGTTTACTTACCTTGGCAGTGACATTCATGTCTATGGTGATTCTTCATATGAAGTCAGTAAACAGATTGGGAGAGCATGGGGGGTCATGGGGTCATGAGGTCACTGGAAAGGAGTGTGTGGTGTTCTCGATATTTATGCAAAAGGACAAAGGTCCAAGTCTTTAGAGTCCTGGTGCTTCCTGTCTTGCTATATGGTTGCGATATATGGATGCTATCCAATGACCCGAGACAAAGACTAGACTCCTTCAGTACACAGTGCATCTTTGGAGAATCCTTGGGTATCGTTGGTTTGACTTTTTGTTGAATTAGCAGTTGCTCACAGAGTCCCGAATGAGGGATATTACCTGCATTGTGAGGGAGCGTCAGTTACGGCACTACGGCCATGTGGCCCAATTCCCAAAGGGTGATCCGGCTGAAAAGATCCTCATTGTTGGGGGATCCGAATGACTGGACTAGGCCAAGGGGATGTTCCATAACACCTGGATGAGACAGGTAGCGGGTCATTTCCGGATGGGTGGGACTGAACCGCGTGTCTGCCTGGAGATTGCTAACCAGGATCCCGAGCTGTTTTGTCATGTGGTGGGTGTGTCAATGCACTGTACCAGTGCATGCTCCCCAATCTGACCTGACCTGATTATTATTAATCAAGATGAAGCAGAGGAATGGGATGGAGGTTGGAAAATCAAAATAAGAGACATAAAGATGGATTGATATACTTAACAGAAAATAACTGGTGGATGGATGAAATGTCGTGAGGTTATATAAGCAAAATCAAAATGGAATAGGATGCAAAGTTCATACACATAGGAAAAGTTTATTGGAGGAAAGTAAAAGTTAACAAATAAGTATCAGATGAAAAACATTAATTTCTAACTCATGATTTAAAGCATTTAAACTGTAAAGAAAAACAAAATACAATAAACAATTCATAACGATATAATTAAAATTCTTTTTGTGCAACTACACACTGGTGCGCTAGATCTTGACAGAACTCACCTTCTAAGACACAGCTCTCTGACTTATTTATTTACAGTGAAAATATCTCATTAACATGAATGCATGCAAATAGCCCACTGCACATTATGGCTTCCAATGATACAAATACTAAAAAACCATCAGCCTTGTACACCTTGTTTTCTAGAAAGCTGTCAGTGGGGATATGGGGGGATACAGGGATACTTACTTACTTAATTACTGTTATTAAAGGGTAAATGGAATAATGGGTTTGATAATGACAACCCATTACTGACTTCCAACCAACCCCAGAGTTAATTAACCAGTCAGTTATCCTTCAAAACAGCACCATAATCTCTGATTTGCTTTTCCTGATGCAAAACTGCACTTCTTATAGTTTAGTTGTCATTGTGGCGGAGTGGTAATGCTGCTGCTTCAGGGTAAGCAGACCAGGGTTTGTATCCTGGGTCCTCCCTGTGTGGAGTTTGCATGTTCTCCATGTGTCTGTGGGGGGTGTGCTCTGGTGTCTTCCCACTGTCCAAAGATCCAAAGATTAGGCAAATTGGAAACACTAATCAAGTAACTTTGCAATGGTAAGAAGAACTGTATAAATAATTGCTGTAGGTTTTTGTTCATCAGTATACTTACTGGACTGTTATGCTGAACCTAGTGACCTATTGTATTAGATAAAATAAAAGCATTAATAATAAAATAATAATAATAATAATTAATAAAAGCATTAAGCCTCTTCCGTGCATGCCATCATGGCAATTTATTGGTTAATCATCCAAGGTGGTTACTATGTTTCACTCTTCCACACATCCCAAGGAGAACCTGCCACTCACTGGAGAGAAAGAATTTAGTCATGAAACAAACATTCCAGATATAGGGATGGGAATGGTGCACACCCTTCATTGACTGCTGAGTGCTCATTGTTTGTATTTGTTTAGCTTTTTTTTTTTTGGATAATTCACTTGAATTATAGGGCAGTGGCAGTGCCACTGCCTTACACTACCTATGTGGAGTTTGCATGTTCTTCCAGTGTCTGTACAGATTTCCACCGGGTGCTCCAGTTTTCTCTCGCTATGCAAAGATATGCAGGTTAGGTGAATTGGAAATGCTAAATTGGACTGGGTGTGTGTGTGTGTTCCTGCCTATTCTAGCTGGGATAGGCAAAAGCCCAAACCTAACGTGACCCTAGTCTAGATGAATCAGTTTAGAAAATGACATGACTTCAGACTGTACTTTACTGTACTGTACTGTAGCTTCCACTATTTACAGATCTCTTAGCAAAATCTCTGAAACTACACCAGAATCATGAGGAGACTTCCCAACTAAAGTGAGGCTTCCTGTCCATGCACTAGATACTGTTTTAATTGAGAATTCAGCCTGTGACAACTAACTCTCTGGTTATTTCATATTCTGAAACATATAGTGCAAATAACATTGCAATTCTTGGTTGACTTTCTCCATTTGTCCATTTGATTTGAGGTTTTAACCAAAAATTAAATTGGCAAAAAATATCTGGATAAGAGCAGAATTCTTTCCAAAAATGAGCTATGAGCTAAGCTTCATAAAATGCAATTATATTCAATTCACTTTTTCTTAGAGAGTGCTCATCACTAAAGGTAGATGGTTAAGATACAGAATCATACAGAACATTGTGACATTTACATGCACAAGTAAACCTCTATTTACATCAATACTAAGATAGAGTTACAGTAACTTTAGCTAGAATGTGACAGAGTCTGGCAAACAGAAGATCTTGCTAAATGAAAGCTGGTCTAATTACCGTATATACTCGCTTAGAAGTTGGGTCTTGAAACCCGAAAAATCTATCATAAAATCAGATCCTGACTTACTAACCCTAACCCTAACCCTAACTCCATTCAAAAATACGACACTTAATTTTTTTTTTTACATCTTCCTGCCTCCTCCAATTTCGCATTGAATTTTGTTGCAGCAGCGCAGTTACCAATTTCTTTCGCTACTTCAACGACGTTTAATTTAAAACCAGCTTCATATATTCTTCTGATTGAACGCCCCATCATAGATAAGGGATGCTCTTACAATAAAGGTGTATAAAGGTGTGAGATACAAAAAACACAAATCATTGCAAATCGTTGCTTCTGAATAGTTCGGGTATTACCGTGTGGTCACATAGGCACAATAAAAAGAGAAAGAGGTTAGGAGCACATGCTGAAAAAGCGCATTGCCACACCCACATAGAAAAAAAAGGCAGTGTGCTCCGTGGTTACTCTTTTAGGGGGGCGTTAGCATATCATAATCTCTTGGACCAACAGCATGAGTTTTCCGCATTCGATTTATACGACCGACATAATAAAATACCAGAAATTATACGGTAAAATTAAGTCCTGACTTAAAACCTTCAGAAATCTCATGATTTTCAAAGATACCCTTGATTTTATTTGATTTAACTGGGATCCATCTGTCAAATCTGTTCTGAAAAGCAATAACGTACGAATGAAATCAGTGATATATGACATTCACACTTTTCAAATATCTGGAGATGTAATACACCCCGTTTAATTAGTTGTATATTTAGTATTGGCTTTAATTTGTGGAGTAATTCAAAATGTTATCAGTAACACACTTACAATGTTAAATAAATGTTGAAAGGACTGAAAACTTTTGAGTTCAAAAAGCAAGGCGAGAAATTGACAGTTACCAGTATTTCTTTTCCATTCACCCTTCTCTTTAATGTGGTTTTAATTGTTTAAACAGAATTTTGATAATATGGCTGTTTAAATCTATTCAGTATTTGAGAAATAAATCAAATAGGATCATTGTTTTAAATTATTATTAAGTTCTTGGAAATCAATGGTTGGTTGAAAACCAAAATGAACTAAACAGTTAACATGTACAGTATACTAATTCATGTCCTCAGATTCTAGAGTAAATAAGCAAGTAGGCCTAATTCTCCCTTGAGAAATGTAGCTGAAGACAACAATTGAATGGAACTGACATATGTAGGATAAGTATATTGTAGTGAGTCAGAAACGCCTTTCACAATAGCTGGCAAATTCTGAGGTCATGAACAAAGCCAAACACAACTTAGTGTAATTCCAAAGAATTTCTTGGGTTTGTATACAGTATTTGTGATCAAAGCCAGAGAATAACCAGATAAAGCATCATGGCACCTTTATTTAAGATGTGCAAGAAAATTAATTATAAGAGACAATGAGAAAAGAATGTCTTTACTGATTGTTTAGAAGAAGATCAGGTTTAATTCTGGAAAAGTAAAACAAATTTTGAAATTGGGGATCTCCTCTCCATCAACTATAATTCTAAAATTCCTAAACCTGCTTACCACATGCAGCCATGCACCTCCTTCACAGCTGCTATTTGCCCCAACACAAGAAATAGCTGTGCGCCAGCAGTGAATCTATGGTTGCAGGTTGCTTGGTGCACATCTCCTGTAAACATACTTACTACAAATATCTGTAGATGAAAAAATCTGGCAACATTACTTTCCTTACTGGTTTGTATGTGATTTTACATTTTCTAAGTTTTGAAACAATAGTAAAGTCTAAATTGTCATCCAAGTATCATTTTCTAACCCACTTAGTCCAGACCTGGGTCATAAGGACATTAGTGTATAACCCAGCTAGCAGGAACAGGTTCTAGCTAGGGCACCAGTCCATCACAAGGTGAACACACACTCACACACCCACATACCAAACCCAAACTAGTGCCAATTTAGTGTCATCAATTCACCTAACCTGTATGTCTTTGAACAGTGGAAGGAAACCCACATAGACACGTAAAGAATATGCAAACTCCATGCATGGAGGACCCGGGATGCAAATCCTGGTCTCCTTACTATGAGGCAGCAATGCTACAACTGAGCTACCATGTCATTCAAGTCAATTATCAAAAAAAAAAAAAGTTAAATGAATACAACCAGAGCGTCACAGTGGTGCAGTGGGTCGTGCTGCTGCTTCGCAGTTCAGAGACCCGGGTTTGCTTCCCGGGTCCTCACTGCGTGGAGTTTGCATGTTCTCCCCATGTCTGCGTGGGTTTCCTCTGGGTACTCTGGTTTCCTCCCACAGTCCAAAGACATGCTGATTAGGTGCATTGGTGATCCTAAATTGTCCCTAATGTGTGCTTGGTGTGTGTGTGTGTGTGTGTGTGTGTGTGCATGCCCTCTGCCCGGGATTTGTTTCCTGCCTTGTGCCCTGTGACTCCAGCAGAGCCCTGTGACCTTGTAGTTAGGATATAGTGGGTTGGATAATGGATGGATTGCTTTAAATCAACATAATAAACATCGATTAAGTTCGATGTATATTTCCCTAAATTAAAATTGAAAAAAAACCCCAATATTTTCTAGTTTTATATAATAGAACAAACTTTTGCTGTAATGTTATTATGTTATGGTATTGTATTACGCTGTTATAGGTAGTCCTGTATATCCACCCCAATTTAAGTATCCAGAATTACACTTAAAAAAATCTTTTTATTGTTTCATATTTTAGGCATGAGTAAATTACACATTTATCGCAACCTACTAGCTTGCTTTAGCCATGAATGCACCCCTCAAAAGATTACTTTAGGTAAAAATTACACACCCAAAAACAGAGAATGACTAGCCCACTGTAGTAAGTAATATTTTTAAATTTTGAACATAGCTCTTGCTGATGCTAACAGAAACACTGCTGACTGTTTTCAGTATGAATTTTAAAGTTTGTTGAAGAAGCAATTTCGAAAATGTACAGAAAAGGGGAGAGGCAAGAAACTGTAAGTAATAATTGTGAGACTAGGAAAATTAATCATCTGTTGTAGAACTATCATTAGAGCACATTATCTATGCAGCGTACATCATAACTATTTAATAAAACACAAAATGTGTTTGTGATAGGCTTACAAAACTTACGAAGCTTGTGTCCAAAACTGTTAGCTTTAAACATCCTCAATTACTTCTATAGTACATTTCACAGCAACCAATGCACATATTGGGAAGGTCAATGCCATAAAATCAGCCCCTAGCAGACATGGGAAATTTTGGACTAGGGTGAAAGAGGTGTAGCTCTGAAATGCTGTATATTTGCAGAGCACGCATTTCACAACAGCAAAAGACATGCTCACACATTTTGTTTAATGGGTAGTGTAATATGTACAGTGTTGCCTGAAAGTTTGTGAACCCTTTAGAATTTTCTATATTTCTGCATAAATATGACCTAAATCATCATCAGATTTTCATTCAAGTCCTAAAACTAGATAAAGAGAAACCTGTTAAATGAATGAGACAAAAATATTATACTTTGTCATTTATTTATTAAGGAAAATGATTGAATATTACATATTTGTGAGTGGCAAAAGTATGTGAACCTTTGCTTTCAGTATCTGGTGTGACCCCCCTTTGCAGCAATAACTGCAACTAAACATTTCCAGTAACTTTTGATCATTCATGCACACCGGCTTGGAGGAATTTTAGCCCATTCCTCCGTACAGAACAGCTTCAACTCTGTGATGCTGGTGGGTTTCCTCACATTAACTGTTCACTTCAGGTCCTTCCACAACATTTCGATTGGATTAAGGTCAGGACTTTGACTTGGTCATTCCAAAATATTAACTTTATTCTTCTTTAACCATTCTTTGGTAGAAAGACTTGTTGTCTTGCTGCATGACCCACCTTCTCTTGAGATTCAGTTCATGGATGGATGTCCTGACACTTTCCTTTAGAATTCTCTGATATAATTCAGAATTCATTGTTCCATCAATGAAGGCACGCCATCCTGGTCCAGATGCAGCAAAACAGGCCCAAACCATGATACTACCACCACCATGTTTCACAGATGAGATAAGGTTCTTATGCTGGAATGCAGTGTTTTCCTTTCTCCAAACATAACGCTTTTCATTTAAACCAAAAAGTTCTGTTTTGGTCCCTTCCGTCCACAAAACATTCTTCCAATAGCCTTCTGGTTTGTCCACGTGATCTTTAGCCACCTGCAGACGAGCAGCAATGTTTTTTTTGGAGAACAGTGACTTTCTCCTTGTGATCCTGCCATGCACACCATTGTTGTTCACTGTTCTCCTGATGGTGGATTCATGAACATGAACATTAGCCAATGTGAGAGAAGCCTTCAGTTGCTTAGAAGTTACCATGGGGTCCTTTGTGACCTCGCCGACTATTACACGCCTTGCTCTTGGAGTGATCTTTGTTGGTCGACCACTCCTGGGGAGGGTAACAATGGTCTTGAATTTCCTCCATTTGTACACAATCTGTCTGACTGTGGATTGGTGGAGTCCAAACTCTTTAGAGATGGTTTTGTAACCTTTTCCAGCCAGATGAGCATCAACAACTCTTTTTCTGAGGTCCTCAGAAATCTCCTTTGTTTGTGCCATGATACACTTCCACAAACGTGTTGTGAAGAGCAGACTTTGATAGATCCCTGTTCTTTAAATAACACAGGGTGCCCACTTACACCTGATTGTCATCCAATTAATTGAAAACACCTGAGTTGAATTTCACCTTCAAACTAACTGCTAATCCTAGAGGTTTTCATACTTTTGCCACTCACAAATATGTAACATTCGATCATTTTCCTCAATAAATAAATGACCAAGTATAATATTTTTTTCTCATTTGTTTAACTGGGTTCTCTTTATCTACTTTTAGGACTTGAGTGAAAATCTGGTGATGTTTAGGTCATATTTATGCAGACATATAGAAAATCTAAAGGATTCACAAACTTTCAAGCACTACTGTAAATAAAGTCAAGAAACGTCACTGATAGCCTACAATAATAACAATATGATAAAATTAATTTCAAGGCAATAAAATAACACAAATAAAAATAGTAATATAACATATATTTGAAATTTATCCATAGCCTGTGATAAAGTTCCTAGGTCCTTATTTTTTAGATGTGTTCTTACATATTGTATGAACCACCCAGGGCTGGCTCTAGCATTTTTGCGGCTCTAGACATAAATGAAAATGTCATGCCCAAACCATGAAGTCAACTACTGTACACATAATTGCAAGTGCAGAAATGTGGGGCATAATAATCCACTCTGGGTTTTCCACAAGTCATACATGGATATCATATCAAAGACCAGGATGGGGGGGTGACCCCATAGGCTAGTTTAGTGCATGAGCACTCATTTCATCAAGGAGGTTTGGTCAAACAGAAATCACTGGACCCTGGGTGCGCACCCAAAACACCCTGATAGTAGATATGATTACAGCTAACCTTAATGCTGATGCATAGAAACTTTGGCACCCTAGGCGACTGCCTAGTCTGCCTATAGAGTATAGCCAGTCATTATTGGAATATCCATGTCTGTCTGTCTGATTGTCCATCTATCTGTCAGCATGAAACAACTTGGCTCCTCATGGACCAGTTTTGTTAAAATGTGAAACACTTATAGTTAAAGGAAATGTGTTGAGACAGTTCAATTTTCATTGAGATATCTTAAACAGATCATGCTGTATACAGTTGAAAAAATCCATAATCTCACTTTGAAATTTACAAATTTGTGAACTCAACTAATTTAAGACAGAGAATTGTGCAACTCCAACAATGAATTACTTTACTATTTCAATTCTACCTTGACAACAGTTACACTAGCATGTATATTTTATCGATATTCCTCTTTTCGCCTCTAATAGACGCCACTGAGAACAAACAGATCCCCAGTACAAGTTAATGAAAAATCAGCAGGCTGAGTGCATGGAGTAGGAAGACACTGTCACTGTCTGATTGCGCACAGAAACATCTGCATGCATCTTGCACCTCCTGATGCTTTAAGTTGTAATAGGTAAGTTAAATGATCTTACTAACTGTAAAAGTATAAAATGCAAGCAAGGAGTACAAATGACAAATAATTATATCTACATATGAATGAAGTGCCCTGTGGCATTTAAGCCATTGTGCACAGAGCAAATAAACATTTAGTTAGTACTGTTTAACTTACACAAAACCAAGCTCACAGCTAATTTATTTGCTTATTCACTGTCACTATAATTTACTAGGGTGGCCAGATGTCCATGTGACGGAGAGAGACCAGATTTTAGGCCATGCATTCTGATAAATAATTGAAGAATATCAAAATTCAGAATAACAGGCTGCCCACCTAATAAAACATTGCACTGCCAATATGAATATCTTCACAATATATTGAGAAAGAGCATGTACAGATCTTCATGTATGACCCTTTCATACCCCAGCTCCCAGTAAGATACATGTAATAGAGTGGTTCAAACTCCGACTGGGAAAACTTAAGAACTTGTATTAAATTTGAACAGCATCACAAGAACGACCAAAATAGACATTACTGCCGTTTATTTTTTCCCACTTCAAGCACTGTGTGGAATCATTTGTGCTCATTTGTGAAAGTGTTTTTCCCTCTTCCCTGATTCCTCAGGGATGATGAGATAGGCATTTCTCCAAAATGAGCATTTCATGTCTAGTGTTAAGCATTACTGATAGCACAAATGGTACAGAGGATGTTGTCTTTCAAGGTAAGCCTGCAATTCACCTCAGCAGGAAAGGATCAAAGGAATCAAAATGATGACTATAAGGACTGCCAAATATGTACTGGTGCAATAACATAGTGTAGAATACACAACTCACATGCATAATATTTGATTGTTCATGTTAAATGTAGCATAAACCTGTCAAAAATGTGCATAAATATTTTCAAAGCACAGTTAGAGGTCAAGGACTTAACCCGACACAGCATTTAATGTAGTTCCTCATTTCAGACCCAAGAGGACACCTTTGCCTAGCGGCATCATCTTCTGTTCAAAGGGTGTGGGAAGCATTTGTAGAGGCAGGAGGCTCAATGTTGTGAGGGGGAGAACTTCTACCAAACTCTCTCTTTTATGTCTCTTGTCCATCATATGAGTGCCTTGATTAATGCTGCACAGCAACAGATGGTGTAGACAGGAGCAAACAACCTACAAAAAAGGGGCTCAAACCCCCAATTCCACATTTGGAATTGTCTTCACAATAGATACCCCAAACCACCATAGTCCCATATTTCTCTGCTGGCCAGAGAAATGGTCAAGCAGCAGAATCGCAGCTGATGTATACTGTGTGACATGCGGCCGGGGGTGGTACCCAGCCAGGATGCCCAGGAGGACCGGAGGAGGGCTTGCGCCTCCTCCAGACCATGACAGGGCGACTGCCTTGGTGGCTTCGGGGACCATGGGTACAGAGCTTTGAAGCTCAGCCCTGTAGGGGCCCGTGGTCACCGCCAGGGGGCGCCCCGATGCCTACGGAGCCCTGGACCTCAGAACTTCCGCCACTCCTGGAAGTGCTGGGGGGAAGAGGAACAGGGACACACAGAGTGCTTCTGGATGCAGAGTCGGTACTTCCGCCACACTAGGGGGTGCCGGTGGAAGATTGCCAGGAGGCACCTGGAGCACATCCGGGTGTGTATAAAAGGGGCCGCCTCCCTCCATTCGATGACTGGAATCGGGTGGAAGAGGACAGAGCTTGGAGGAGAGGAGTGGAGGCGGACTAGAAGAGAGAAGAGGCATTGTGTAAGGGCCTGAACTTTGGGGTGATTGGTGCTGCGGCACTGGGTTGTGTGTGTCACTGTTGTAAATATTAGTGTAAATAAACATGTGTGGTGCTATAAGATCATGTCTACCTGTCAGTGTCCGGGCTGTTCCTCACAACTGTCACAATACAATTAAATGATGTATATTGAAAAATTCTTGTCTGTCTTTGTGCCAGAAAGTGGCAACATGCACCAAGTGATGGTCAAATATGCCCAGGGCCATAGCCAGGAATTAATTTTTGGGGGTGATGAGGAAGCTCATGCATCATAATTGATCAATCAGTTAGAACTGTCATAAACTATTTTGGAGTGGTGTCCAAACCTGAAATCTACTCCCAACTATGCCTATGAATATGGCAGTGAAAAGTTCACCATGCTCTGTACACGTGACAATGCTACAGTGTTACTTGATTGAACAGAGTGAAGGAGACCTAAGATCAAATTGCAGCAGTTTTGATGTAAAACCAAACACATCAGAATATCTTGACACTACAAGAATCCAAGAAGTGGAGTAAACCTTTTAATGTCAACACACTTAGCAAACTAGATTTGGCTTATTAGAAAATTAGTTACCATACTGGAGCATTTAATAAAACGCAAATTTGATTCTAGAGGTTTCTAGATAAAAAAAAAAAAAACACTTCTTATAAAAAAGTAATTACTGGTGAATAGAGTACATTTATTTTCTTTGATGTTGATGTCGCTGACATCATAGAGCTAACTGGATGTTGCATGACACACTTCTTCTAAGCCAGGTTTGCCAGCATGACTCCTGCTCCTTGTTATTTAACAGATTCATAGAAATGCTGATTTCTTTTTGTTCTACATTCAGTTTTTAAAAAGTATAAAATTTGTCAGTTCATGGCAGAGGAGGTCCACTTGTAATTCTTTGTCACGCACCAAAGAGAAGCAAGCAAAAGACGATTGGTATGCTTTGGTAATTATCTCTAAAAAACGTGCTTTCACTGCAGCAATTCTAGCGTTACTTTAACTGACAATAACTGAAAGATGCTGTTGGCATCCTGTGATGTGAGCCACTGCCTTCTTGGAAAGTACCTCTCTTTTGCATGATGCTCTTGAACTCAATGAAGCATAAAGATATGCCCTGCTTTTAAAATTATATACTTTTATAGATATGTTGCTGTAGGTCCTTTAAGAGCCATGCCAGTGCAATTTGTAAAATTTAAGTGTGTTCAGACACCAGAGTAGCTGTCTAGATTAAATGGGGAGGTGGGAGACTGACAAAATGTATGTATTAAAAATTATGATTAAGTTAGTTAATGGCAAGGTAAATAACAAATAAGGGAATAAGGCCATTTAATGCATCTGTCTTTCTGGGAATAAAATATGGTCAAATAAAGTGAGTGTGATAGACTGAGAATACAGCATTCAAACCTGGAAAAAAGAAAAGAAAAAGCGTCACATGCATGTAGTATGACGAAGATGAAAATATGTCAGCACTTGTTATGCAACACTTTCATACGCAAAAAATACTAAGACCTCTATTAGTGTAACCTTTACAATTATGATATCACTTGCTTTCTAATGATAATACAAGTCTGATCAAAAGAATCTTGTTTGAACAATTTGAACAGTCAACAGCTATTTCTTAATCAGCAGTTTGAAGAAACAGAGATTACCTGATGTTGGTTAATCAGTAAAGTATGCATACCAGCATTACGTTAAAGAACTAGAATTTCCATCTTCTAAACATTCAAATTGCTTTTGACAAGGTACACATTATGAAACGAAGGCTCTAAACTGCTCCATTTCGTAGTTACCATACACTTTGATAGAAGAAGTTATTATTTAAAAATTGAATGCATATTTTGGGAATGAAAAGAGGATTTTATATTATAGTTTTTCACTTAGTGTTCCTATGTTATGGGGTAATCTGATAAGTACCATTTTCAAATAACTTTTTGCGCATGCAAAGTGTGGAAAGTGATATGGCTTGCATCATTCAAGTCTATATGAACAACAGAATTTCACAAGCTGAAGGTGACTTATTTGCTCTTCAGTTGGTGTTTTCCTAAATTTTGAAAAGTGGTTTTATACTATAATACAAGGAAGATAATACAGTGCATGAGATGTAGCGTAAAGGGTCTAACATTCTGTGTCGTATTGTCGTATACAATAACTACTACTACAATGCTGCAGTTTGATTATGGAGCATGGAAAAGTATACATTTCAAACTTAAACGTAAAATATCCCTAATATCCTCACAAATTATGTTTCACTATCTGAATGACATCTCCAGGCTTCCCAGGAAGTCAAAGGAAGAAAAACGAAACAGGTCAGGAGATATGGTTCGTCCATATTCTTTTCATGCATATTCCCAGCATTCTCCTACAGTCCTTTAGTGCAGTGGGTTATCTTTTTGTGAGATGTAAAAATGAACACGTGCTAAATGGATGGGAAGGAGACAAGCTTAATGTATGGATCAATCGAACTATGACAAGGTTATTCAACTATTATAGGCTCATAGTACACTTATCCAGAATACCACAAATTGTAATTCCAGGTTTGGTTCTTGGCATGCCTGTATTCAGAATGAAGAGGGTGTTTGACTTGTGATGATTGCTTGTTTTCCCCAGAAGAATGTGCTTTACACCCACAGTTCAATGACACTTTGTCAGGTTGATTGGGTTTTTGGAATTTTTTGGTATGCAACTATATGTCTGTGTTTGAACATGCTCGGCATTGAACTACTGTTTCATCCTGTCATTGTCTGTGTGAAATTTACGTGCTCTCTTGAATGTCTACTTGGGATTTTCTCTACGTAATTCTGTTTTCCTTGCGTATCCCAAAAGATGTGCCTGTGGAGTTAACAGGTCATTCCAAATTGACCCAGTGTGGGTATGTGAAATAACTGATGCTGTACCCGGGATGGTTTCTGGCACCTTCATGACCCAAGACTGAGTCTGAAAATGTTCAGATTATTTTAAATGTATGCTGTGCTATAGATCAGCAGTGCCAAATTCAGTTCTGGGGGGGGCAGAGTGGCAGCAGGTTTTCAATCCAGCCACTGTCCTCATACTACTAATGCTAATGGCACATACTATGTTGCGTTGATTTTAGCTGACTTGCATTTTAATTCTTTAATTTCTTCTTTAACGTGCAGCCAAGCAATAATGAGATGTTAAGCAAGCCAAACAGATAAACAAATACCATTTGCACCTGTGACTTTCATACAATACTTTCCTTAGCAAAATATTTATTTGAAAGGAAAAAAAGATAAAACTCTGAGAAACAGTGACCTGCTGAGGTCCACAAATAATCTGGACTGGATGGTAATCACAGAAAAAAAAAATCAGTTCTGGAAAAGTCTGTTGTGGCAGAATGAAAACATGAACAACCCATTAAATTAAGAAAGCTTGGAGTGAAAATGGTGTCCCTTCTGAACTGTTTGAGACCCCAGAGTTAGCTGTTCACCTATTGGAATTGCTTAGTGTGTCCTTATTGCTTGAGTGCCAGTTAAAGAATTAAAAAAAAATTAAGGAATTTAATAGCAAAATAAGTATGTTAAATTAGCACCAGTAACTGGTTATGTATTAAGATGAGTAAGATGAATAAGTGGCTGGAATGAAAACCTGAAGACACTGTAGCCCTTCAGAACCTGAGTTTGACATCTCTTCAATAGATAGATAGATAGATAGATAGATAGATAGATAAGGAGTATCTGAGCAGACAGATATATAAAGAATGTCTAATGATAGATAGATAGATAGATAGATAGATAGATAGATAGATAGATAGATAGATAGATAGATAGATAGATAGATAGATAGATAGATAGATAGATAGATAGATAGATAGATAGATAGTGGCACTTGCCCTGCTGGGACGCCTCCACACTGGAAGGACCATGGCAGGGAGTGTATTCAGAGCATTACCTTCCCGGAGCTCTAGGTGGCATCCCCCATGGGTTGCAGCAGTGTCTCGGACTCCTGCAGGGCTCCATGGGAGCTGGAGTCTGATGCAGCCCTGTTAGGTTCCGTGGGCGCCACCAGGTGTGTTGCAGCTGTTGCTGAGCCTTTATATGCAGCTCTTCCGCCACACCCGGAAGTGTTGCTGGAAGTGGGTCAACAAGCACCTGGGGCACTTACAGGGGCATTATAAAAGGAGCCAGCAGCCACTACTCTGGAAGCCAGAGTCGGGTGGAAGAGGATGAAGCTTGCCAGGTGGACTGGAGGTGGACGGAAAAGAGAAGAAGAGTGTGTTTTGTGCTGTGCTTGTGACTGTGTTGTATACCTGGGAAGCAGTATGTGTCGGGTTTGGGCGGCGTTGCACCGCCTGGTGGTCCACGATAGATAGATAGATAGATAGATAGATAGATAAGGAATGACTAATTATAGATAGATAGATAGATAGATAGATAGATAGATAGATAGATAGATAGATAGATAGATAGATAGATAGAGTGTAAATGCAGAAAAAAATAAAAGATAAAATGATAAAAGTTTGGGGCTTGATTATTAGCCAGACAGCTTAATGATGGAAAATGGAACAAAAATATTAGTGGGTTCAAATGCCTTCTAGTGCAGATAGATCCTTTCTCTCTTCTTCTGGTTCTGTCACTTTCAGTCCACAACTTATAAATTCCCTCAATAATAGGACGTCCTGATTATTCAAGGATGAGCTTCGGACCAAAAGCCACTACTGTCATCAAACACTGTACACATAATCTTTCAGGCTTGAACTCCATTTTTTTAATTGGGATATCAGTTTCAATACAGAGTCTTGAGTGAGGTCAATGGGGTGCCAATCCTTCCACATGTCCATGCTGGTCAATTTAAAGTTGACTAATCAGCCTGTCACTGAGATGTGGGGAGAATCATCAGTATCATCACTTCCATATGTCAAACTGGGAAATAATGTACAAGTCACATGGGGGTGACATTGAGACGCTCAGTCACTGTATCACAGACAATATTAACTTTTGTATCGACACTGTGGTCCCCACAAAGAAAGTATGTGGCTTTCAAAAACAATATGTCCTGGATTACTAAGAAGCTAAAATGTCTCCTAAAAGCAAAAAGAGGGCATTCATATCTGGAGACAAAAAGACTCTGAAGGATGCCAAACTAGTGCTTAAAAAGAGCTGAGTGAATAAAAGGAAACTTACAAAGCTACATAGAAAACAATCTCACTCAGAATAGCATGGAAGATGTCTGGAATGGACAGGATATAATTACTGGAATCTAGGGCTGGGGTGCTAAAAGGGAATGTGGACAAAGTTAACACCCTCAACCAATTTACTAATAGATTTTTCTTCCCACTGCTACTTTCTTTCAATGACCAATCCCCCCACATTATTCCTACCACATCAACAACTCTTACCAGTTCAACTGAAATGGCCCATGATGGGTCCACCTCTGTCCAGAAGTATGGGCTGTTCATTACTGATGAACAAGTGAGGAAACAACTGACAGGAAAGCAATGGTACCAGATGAAGTCAGTGATCAAGTTAAAGCCTGTGTTGACCAATTTTGTTGTGTCCTCTGTCACCTGCTCAATTTGTCAAAAAGTGCCACAGCTGTGGAAAACATCCTGCATTGTTCCTTGTCCAAAGATAGCCTAATGACTACAGATCAATGGCACTTACTCCTCAGTGTAAGGCAATGGAAGCTAAGAAGCTGAAGATCAAATATACAGTATTACCAAATTCTTCAATACTCAAAATTCTTGATAGCACACATAAAACAATTATAACAATACTAATTTATGTAATACTATAATAACAAAAAGTCTGTGATGGGCATGCAGCCTATTCAGGGGTTGTTCCTGCACTGCATCCTGTGCTTGCTGGGATAGGCTTCAGTTTCCCTGCGACCATTCCCTGAATTTCCAGGTTAATAAATGGATGGGTGTATGAATGGATGGATATTATAAGAAACATTAAGACAAAACAAAAAGTGGATACATTATCTAGGTAAACAGAAAAACAATGTTAGTAGTGTAATTACTTTTTAAAATATTTACTAAGAGTAGAAACTGTCTTTGAATCATCTGATTCATTCTCTAATGTGATGGTCCCATCTAATACAAGTAATGAAGTAAGATCACAATGAGATGTTTAGTATTACATGAAAGCCTTTATTGGAGGACACATCTTCTTCAATAATTTTCTTTACTATAGAGACAGAGATATGAATGATGTTGCAGTTATCGGCTGATGGGCTACCATAACAAACTTTAATGCACTCAACAAGTATACTCAGAGCCAGTCAATGCATTAGGTGAAATAGGTGATTGCCTAAGGTGCCATCACCCATGGGGTGGCTGTTATGAAAGTTAATAGGCATGGATTTTGGACACCAAGGGGCAGACCCCCAAAACCCCCCATACATGGTTCTCAAAGTCTTTTAATACTAAATATTCACATTGGATACCAAGGTTTACCATTTATGTAACTCATCGGCATGCATTGGGCTCAAAAGAAAAACCTCTGTCAGCACTATGGACAGCGAGAGGTGCCATTTTAGTAACTCAAATGGGTGCAAACTTCAGACACCGAAGGGGTGCCCCCTGCCTAGGGCTCTATATATATATATATATATATACCAATGTACAGTCATTGCCATGCCTTATTTAGAATGCAACCAATGCTGCATTCCTGCAAAAGATTATGAGGGTTGGGATCTCTGAAGAGCCACTACTGGCAATGGTCATGGGAGAATTATACACCTTGTGTTTCCTGACGTCAATCACAGTTTTGTTTCTTTGTTAACAATCAGATTGTTATCTTGTTGTATTGGTTATCTGTTCAATCTCCACCTTAAATATACTGTAGGTCCCTGACTGTTGCTGATGAGATCAAGTGAGGTGTCGGCCTCCACGCTCCTGCTCTGATTTAAGTTTTTAAGGATCAGTGTGTAGATAGGCTGTTGTGGGTGAGTGTAGTTTTGTGACCCATATTCCTTCAAATGGAGTATCACCCTTCCTCTAGAAGACACTAGGCCTACTCTTTTAGGAAGTTGGACAGTAGTAGCAAGAAGAAGAAGACAACTTAGAGGCAGCAAGGGTAAGCGGAAACCACATTAGATTTGGTCCCACTTACCAGGAGATCAAACGGTTATTTAATTGGTGCAGTTGAATATCTACAAGTAAAGTAATTTATGTAAAGCAACAGGCTCATGTTATAAGAATAAGCTATGGAAGACAGCTGGCATAAATAACTCAAGCCATCAACAGATCATCCAAAAACTACACGGAGTAACGTCAAAAGGAAAAGTGGCTTTTTTTCCCAGCTGATGTCAGCACTTTGAAGGAATTGCTTGGCTGCCTACTAAGGAAATGTTGACTCACCTTGGCTCAGGCATGCAGTGAATGGCTGGAGTCAGCTGACTGTGATCACCTTGCACATACCGGGATTCCAATTGTGTATACTAAACAGAGCGATGCTGCTTGTTTCTGGTCGGGTGTTAATAGAATCCCACCTTTAGGCAACAGTAACTGTATACACTTAATACACTTACTGCTAACCTGAGCTATAACACCCAACCAGAGCAGGATGGGACCTGCTAAGAAGAACTCATAAAACTGGCAGATCCTTGTGGGGTGAAATGAACGTACACTAATTGTGTAACAGGCACACTACATTCTCACCACTCCCTTCTGGAGGTGATATAATGCAGGGCGGCTCCTGCACTTTCTCATCTTTTCTTGGTGCCTTCCTCTTCCTGTGGTTGTGGGAGCCAAACCTGCTTTTTAACTACAGTCAAATGCCAGTCTCATCCATTAGGAATCTATGTAATTGCTGTTTACACTCCTAAAATACAGTAGCATTCTCTTAAAGGTTCTAAACTATTCTCTTTAATAGTTAAAATAAATAAATAAATAAAGACTTGTGACATATTTATTTTTTCAGCCAATTTTCTTAATTCGATAAGGTAAACAGTAAAAGGCTCTTATTCAATTTCAGAAAAGCAGCTGATTTATCTTTGTTGTGTGTGGCAGGACTGGCTTAGGCTAGACAACTTTCATCCGGCTTAAGTCATTTCAGAGTTGCCAAAGACTGGAGCCCATCTTGGCAGAACTGGTTATTTTTTGTAATTTTCCGAGAACCACTCCGTATTTTTTCTTGTTTAAGTTTTGTCCCACAGCCCTAATGTGAAAGCAGAAATATTAGTGAGAAGCAATGCATCTAGCAAATAAGGCTGGTTAGTTTACTGAACACAACTCTCCATGCTTCAGAATCAATCATCTTTTTAAATCATAAAATATACCAGCGTACTTAGTGCAATACAGTATTGTGCAGTGCTGAAGACTATCCAGAAAACATAGAGAAGGGTCACTATTTTATCACAGTGCCTACTCACAGACAAGCTCACAGTGTTACCCATTAACCTAAAGGCTTTGTTGCATTACACGGCTTTTCCAACAATTTACAGTTTCAGATTTTATTGAATTAATCTTAGAGAGTTACAGGAAGTCATGTAGTCTGACATCCCCAGTGACTGAGTTATAACAGTCTACAAGTCAACCCAAACTATTTAGTTTTGTCTTAAGACATAGTGGGTGGTTTTATGTGCATGTGACAGCTAACAACCAATGAGCACTCACCTGGAAAAGCAATGCATATTATAAGGAAAAAGGAATGCAGGTGTTTTGGACAGAAAGAAAAAAATGAAAAGGGCTGAAATTGAGGATGAACTCATTCATAAGCACCTGCTCTGGCAGGTAGCATGTTATTGGCTGTCAGAAAAAGGCACAAGCTTATGATACTTTGGAAATGTGAAAATGTGTTGGAAAGTCATCTCAGATCTGTGTAATTTGTCATGGCCTATGAAATTTAGTCTTGTAATCTGACATCCTCAGGCAATGCAATGAGCAACTGTAGCTGCCATGTCTGATATTCCCTTTAGTAACTATTTATTTATTTATAAAGTGCCCATCTAGAGCATTGTACAAAGCAATAACATATTGCATAAACAAAGCATCAAAAATAAAGAACATATAATAACAGACAACTCCACTAAATTAAGCATGAAAATTGACATATGGCTCAACTTAAATTACTCCACCAAATTAAATGCTTGCCTAAATAGATGAGTTTTTAACTACTTTTTAAATACTCTAATAGAAAGTTCCGCTTGCAACAGACTGAAAAGCTCAATCACTGCGGGTCTTTAGTCTTACACATGGAACATCTAAAAGACTTTGGGAAGATGACCTTAGAGCTTGATTGGAGAATGGAGCATTGCAGCATTCACTCTAAGGGCGAATGCCAGAATTTTAAAATTAATTCTGTATTCCACTGAATACCAGAAGTCGTATCTAGAACTAGAATTTGTGTCATGCACATCTTTAGTTAAGCTGGAGTAAAACCAGAGTACCAGGAGCAACAGAAACACAGATACAGGTATTCAGCTCAATCAATTTACAGATAAGACAGATTTTCACATTTAGTATTTGGAGTTACCCATAACAGCACCACCTGCCAAACTTCACTTGTCACTTGTAAACTTTTCTTTAAAACTCATGGCTGAATGTGCTTCATCTCTGACTTCAATACAATGAATGAATACAAAGCCCATTTAGCCTATCCTGTCTGTTCTGCAATCATGTAATATCTATCTATCTATCTATCTATCTATCTATCTATCTATCTATCTATCTATCTATCTATCTATCTATCTATCTATCTATCTATCTATCTATCTATCTATCTATCTATCTATCTATCTATCTACAGAGCTATCTATTCCCTACAGATTTTATTTTTTATTTTTTCTCCAGCCGTCTGGAGTTTTTTTGTTTTTTCTGTCCCCCCTGGCCATTGAACCTTACTCTTATTCGATGTTAATGTTGATTTATTTTGTTTTATAATTGTGTCTTTCATTTTTCTATTCTTTAATATGTAAAGCACTTTGAGCTACTGTTTGTATGAAAATCTGCTATATAAATAAATGTTGCTGTTGTTGTTGTTATCTATCACCTGTTATTGATAACTCCTTATCTATCTATCTATCTATCTATCTATCTATCTATCTATCTATCTATCTATCTATCTATCTATCTATCACCTGTTATTGATAACTCCTTATCTATCTATCTATCTATCTATCTATCTATCTATCTATCTATCTATCTATCTATCTATCTATCTATCACCTGTTATTGATAACTCATTATCTATCTATCTATCTATTGGAAGAGCCCATTGTTAATAATGTGAAGTACAGTAGTTCAGTGGCACTGTCTCAAACTTTCATAAATCATCTTAAACATGGAGTGTGTACAAAACTAAAACATGTTATTGACTGTGAAAAGTTTTGTTGGAAGAACGCAAATGAAATTGCACACCAAATTGGAGTGCGGTCAGTGAGAGTGGTGCAGACGTTTTTAACACAAGTGAAGGCTTCACTGTCAGCTGAGAGATCGGCACTCCTGAGAAACATGTTCAATGAACGGACTCATCCACCTGAGGATCCTGATTTTCCTACACTTTTGGTATCTCCCGGGGGTGACTGGACAACGGCGGAGCCGAGCAAATTTCTTTCGGTGGAGAGGCTGATGGACCTGCCTTTGCCAACAGCTACAGGGAAACAATTGTACTGGCTGTGTGTAAAAGTGAGACATCGAGACTCCCTGAGGACGATAACAGACACTCCATGGAGAAGAAAGATGGACTGCACAGAATTCTCAGAGCCAGCCTGGAGGTCGCTATACAAGCCACCATTGACCAGTAGGGTGGGTGATTTACAATGGAGGGTCTTACATGGGATCTTAGCTGTGAACTCCTTCTTGTCAATTATTATACCTGGGGTGTCTGACAGTTGTTGTTTCTGTGGGGAAAGAGAGACCGTGTTTCACTGTTTTATGTTTTGTCCAAGGCTTGAGCCTTTGTTTAATTTAATAGAGAGGCTTGTTGGGGGATTGGAAATGGTGTACACTAGGGTGGGCTTTCTGTTTGGTTTTAAAAAAACTAAAAGAAACACAAATAATGTGAATTTGACAAACTTTATTATGGGGCAAAGTAAATTAGCTATTTGGAAAACGAGAAAGCACAAAATTGAAGGGAATGGTTTACAAGATCCGATTGTGTTTTTTAAAATACTGTGCATTAGTCGCATTTTGATTGATTTTAATTTTTACAAATCCACAAAGAATATGGACAAGTTTAAAACAATATGGTGTGTGAATAGTGTACTGTGTGACTGTGATAATGAGGAACTGCGATTTGTTTTTTAGGGGGTTTGTTTTGGTTCAATTGTGTTTTTTCAAAAAAAAAAAAAATGAACATGTAAATATATTTATAATAATGTGTAAGTTGTATATTTGATGTTTTTGTCAATAAAGTTTGTTTTTAAAAATAAAAAAAAAATATCTATCTATCTATCTATCTATCTATCTATCTATCTATCTATCTATCTAGACACTCCTTATCTATCTATCTATCTATCTATCTATCTATCTATCTATCTATCTATCTATCTATCTCTGAACTCAGAACACCCTAAAACAGACAGCTCAACCCCTTTTACCCTTATAAAATGGGCAAGAAACTGAACAAAAAATGTATCCATTCATCAAGTTGGAGATCAGAACTTATTCAAGAAGAGCTGGTCCCAGGGCAAATAACAATCATAAGCCTAGTCTAGTCATAAGTCTAGGCCAGTTCACTGCAGGGCACACTCACTGATACTAGGCCAATATACAGTTACCACTTAAACTAGCCTGCATTGATTTGAATATGTTAGAGGAAAATTGATTACAGTGAAGAAAACTCACATTGAAACAAGGAGTGCATGCGAATTCCACACAAACAGTGATCAAGCAGTGATTTCTTCCCAGTATTATGGAGCTTTGGGACATGAGAGCTAACCACTGTGTCACTCAGTGTGAAACTGACAAAGTGAAATCCTTACCAGTCAGGCCCTGAACAAATGCAATATCAAACCATTTTGAAACCAGCATATCCAGCTCACAGTGTTGGGTCTGAATAACACAAATAACTTAATTCTATAGGGTGGTCCAGATCTAATTATGCAATTTTCATTACGCTATAACTTATTAAGTTTATTACATAGAAAATCACCCGAAAAATCCCGGACCATCGAAAAGTGTGCGAACTGATGACATGAAGAATCGTATTCGCGCTGAACCGAAATCGTCCCCGCATAAATCAAAGTCATCCAGACGATTTGGATCTGCATAATTAGATCTGAACCACCCTGTACATAGTGCCTTTTTCTAATGACCATTAACTCAAGGCACATTGCAAGTCTACTACTAGTTTACAAATATGTACATGTATGTGTGTTTATTAAATTCACAGTTGGGACATAGTCAGAATAAATAATAAAAATTATAATTAATTAATTACATTTATATAGCACTTTTCCAGCTACTCAAAATGCTTTACATAAATAGTGGTGAGCCACTTCAACCATCACCAATGTGCAGCATCCACCTTGGTGATGCCAGGGCAGCCATTCTCCCACCTGTATGCTCACCACACGTTAGCTATTAGGTGATGAAAGGGTGAGAGACATAATTAGCCAATTACATACTGGAGCTGATTAAGGCTCAGAATGAATAAGGCCATGGAGGGCAATTTAGCCAAGACATGGAGGTCTACCCTATTGTTTTCAAAAGATGCTCAAAAACAGACAGTCAGACCTTAGCAAATGGAGAGTTTTTACTGCATAGTGTCCCTGTCACTCGTGCTGGGGCATTGGGATCCATACACAGGTCACAAAGCCCTCCTGATGGCCTACTAGCATCTTTTCCAGCAGCAACCCAAGCTTTTTTCTGTGTTGCTTCATGTGGACTACATGTTCTGAAGTGCAGGTGGTATGACTTCCTTAGTGTCATATAGTAGGTCAAGGGTTTTGTATTGAAGTGAGTGGCTTGTAGGTTTAAAGCCCAACACATGATCTGCTAGATTCGAAGATCTTATCCTCTTGTAAATGACTTCTTTTTTCATATTTTGCCCAGAGTATATTTCTTACTCTTTGCTAAAGTACAGGCTGGACATCCAGTCATGCTCATTTTCATTTTTAAAGCATTGTTTTTTAACACTCCACTTTAGCTTTGTTTACTTGTATAATTTCTTTTATACAATAGATTATTATTTTCTCAACTTTTCCTGCATATTATTGTGAATTTCTTTGTAAAGCCATTCACTATACAGGACACTATATACAAGTAAACTTTATCATTTCTTCTATATATTGGGACTGACTGTATTAGATGTCTTCAGCAAGGCCAAAGAATTCTACTACCTCAGCTGCCGTCTACACAACCAACCTGCCAGATTATTGCTGACGGGCATGTTTGTAAAGCTAGTCTTGGCAGCTCTATTTTGGCTGACCTTTGAGAGGAAAAAGAAGAAAAAAAAAAGCAGCTGAACCTTGAGGAGATTCTTGTTCTACAGTCTTGTGATACCATGTAGAGGTAATAGATTAAGATTAATAACCCAGAAAAAAAACACTCCTTCAGCCTTCAGACATGTATTTGTACACTTTTGATGATTTGCTGGCACATGCTAACCTGTAAAGCAATTTATCATTTTGAAATATGAGTCTTTAAAATATCCATCTAGATTATAGGTGGGCTAAACTACATGTTCTCACCAAAATTGTCCCTTTTGCTTCTATATGAGGAACCGACAAAACCAAGGAAACACTTACATTTATGGTCTTAATAGGGTTATAGGCCAACACAGAGGACTATAATAACTTCAGTGCTCTCTGGCAAGTGTTCTGCAAGTGTCCATAACTGTATTCGGGTGAAGAAACTTTAATCTTTCATGATGATTTTTAAGCATTTCATTTCTTCATGAGGATGGCTGAAAAACCTGTTGTAGGTATTGCACCACAGTCTTCCATAAGTGTTCAAATGGATCAAATTTTTGGAACAGACATACCTGTGATGCCTGGTTTACATCATTAATTGATAACTTGTTGCCTGTGTGTTGCCATCCTGGTAGATTGCATTATAACCAGAATCAAAATGTGTCACCATAAAGCGAATGTGATTCTTCACTTTATGTGCATTGTCAAATAACTTATCCACTTAGGCAATCAGTACACATAAGCCATGAAAAGAAAATGCACTGTACACCATACCAGACCTGCCAGAATAATGTGAAACAAACATTTGGGTCACACATGCACTTGTCTGCTGGTTCAGTGGAAGTTGTTAATCACTTATTGGACCTGGGTTCAGTAGAAAACTGCTGGTGATTTCTGTATCTCAAAGTTCAGTTTTTAGGTATTAAAGAAATGCAACTTGATTGTAGTACCTTCTTTTTCTTCTGCTTCTTCTTCTTCTTCTTTCGGCTGCTCCCAATAGGGGTCACCACAGCAGATCATCTTTTTCCTTATCTTCCTGTCCTCTGTATCTTGTTCTGTTACACCCATCACCTGCATGTCCTCTCTCACCACATCCATAAACCTTCTCTTAGGCTTTCCTCTTTTTCTCTTGCCTGGCAGCTCTATCCTTAGCATCCTTCTCCCAATATACCCAGCATCTCTCCTCTGCACATGTCCAAACCAGCACAATCTCGCCTCTCTGACTTTGTCTCCCAACCGTCCAACTTGAGCTGACCCTCTAATGTACTCATTTCTAATCCTATCCATCCTCATCACACCCAATGCAAATCTTAGCATCTTTAACTCTGCTACCTCCAGCTCTGTCTCCTGCTTTCTGGTCAGTGCTACCATCTCCAACCCATATAACATAGCTGGTCTCACTACCGTCTTGTAGACCTTCCCTTTTACTCTTGCTGATACCCATCTGTCACAAATTACTCCTGACACTCTTCTCCACCCATTCCACCCTGCCTGCACTCTCTTTTTCACCTCTCTTCCACAATCCCCATTACTCTGTACTGTTGATCCCAAGTATTTAAACTCATCCACCTTCGGCCAACTCTACTCCCTGCATCCTCACCATTCTCACTCATTTACACACATGTATTCTGTCTTGTTCCTACTAACCTTCATTCCTCTTCTCTCCAGAGCATATCTTCACCTCCCTAGGGTCTCCTCGACCTGCTCCATACTCTCACTACAGATCACAGTGTCATCAGCATACTTCTCAGCCACTCCCGACTTCCTCATACAATACCATAGCTCCTCTCGGGGCACCCTGTCATATGCTTTCCCCAGGTCCACAAAGACACAATGTAATTCCATCTAGGCCTTCTCCATACTTCTCCATCAACATCCTCAGAACAAACATCGCATCTGTGGTGTCTGCCCAGATATTTTTATTGCTTTTATTGCTGTGTAGAGGAGTTCTCATAATTTTGTCAGGGACCTGTACATTTACCCAAAGAAGTAAGAATTAACAAAACTGGAATTAAATGTATAAAACTAGGGAGCTCTGCCCCCGGCTCACTTCGCTCGCTCACCCCCAGGTTTGGTTTACCGGATATACAATTTAAAGAGATTGTTAGTTTCATGGGAATTGTTACATATGCATTATTTTCACTTTTACTTTAAAACTTTTGTAAAAACAATACTGTACTTGCCCTTTATTTACGGCCCCAGGCGTGGTTAAATCTCTTTCAAACAAGACATATAATGCTGCTCGGGTTGTGAAGGGGGGGTGGCTGAATGCACGCTAAGGAGAAGCAGATGAATTATTTGCTGGCTTGTTGCTGCTGCTGCTGGCGAGCTGCGCGTCAATCATTTAAAATCCTCTACAGCAGCTGTCCTTTTGCCACTTCGCATCTCTGCCACTCGGATTGTGAAAGGGGGAGGGGGGGCGCTTAACACAAGTTAAGGATAAACGGTCGGGTTATCTGCTGGCTTGCTGCTGCTGGCGAGCTGCTTGTTCTGCTTGTTGGTTGTCGTTGTTTTAAGAGCTGGGAGCACATGAAGCGTGTCTACCAAAATCATTACAACAACTGCTAGTTTAGATGTCCGTGAACTTGTTTAAAATGTCTCACTGCCTTGTCTCGTGTGACGTTAAAGTGTCTCTTGCAGGATGTCAAATTGTCTTCCGAGAAGATCATGTCTCATCTCCCTAGTTTCCCTTCCAAGATTTTTTTTTTATAATACAGAGAAATACAAGACCTTTGGGTTATCATCCAACTTTCCAAGTGGCTTGGACACAAGCAGTTCTTTAATTTGACACATATAAGTTATAAAGAAACCAAACTGTAACAGCATTAGTTACTGTAGTGAGACATAATTGATAGTGATGAGCGAGCATGCTCGGCTCGAGCATCGCTATGCTCGGAGCATGGCGCTACTCGAACGAGCACCACATGTGCTCATGCGCCATGCTCGAGTCTCCGCCCCGCACGTTTCACGGGTTGGAGACAGCCAATCAAGGGGCAGGTAAGTACTGCCCTCACTGTAATGCCAGTAGCCATGTCAGTTGCTGGCATTACAGTGATTGGCTGGCCGGAACACGTCATCAGGTGCTATATATATACTTTTGTCAGTCTGTAAAAGTGGCGTACAACTCGGACAAACTGGTTCCCAGCAGCGACTTGGGAGTCCAAGATGCATCCAGACATCGTCCCCATGCTGTTCCTGGTCCATTTGGGTGGTGTTTCTGTCACTTTCTGACCTTTTCCAAAGGACCAGGCACCCTCTCCTCTTCAGAGCAGAGGGTGCCTGGTTGTCTCCCATTGACTTACATTATATTCGGGTGCTCGGTAGGGAACATGAACATCGTGATGTGTTCGGACCAAACACCCAAACACTCGAACACTTTGGTGCTCGCTCATCACTAATAATTGAGCCTCATACTTAAAGAATGAACAGATAATTGTCAATTTATGTATTTTTTAGAAGTAGAGTGGAGTTCTGCACAGCTTGGGTCAGGAAGTATCTGTCTCTATGCACATTGTTTTTTCTAACATTGATATTGTTAGATTTGTGTCATTAATCAATTTATAGTGCCTTTTTTTTATAATGGGTGTGACGCGAGGATGTAATTATTGAAAAGGATAATATGTACAGGTGGATTGAATTACAGAGGAAATAAAGCAGTTAAAAATGTGATGAATCAATACAGTTTATTTACCATGTCTTATTTCCTAGTCTAAAATATACAATGCAACATCATGATACTGTACAGATTGCCAATTCTCTGCTCTACAGCCTGTTTAACACTTTTGGTATTTCTGAAGTTCTTTCAGTTCTTGATGGTCCAAAAAAACATGTTATTCATATTAGCAATAGACTGCAACCTATAAAATACTTTGAAATAGTGTAATGAAATAGAATTCTTTCTTGATAAGGCAGACTTGCAATAATGGAGATGACCAGGAGAAGAAACGTTAAAAATACAAGCTGAGAAAATTGTTACCAAAGGTCACTCCTATCTTTTGTCAAAATAAAAACAATAAACCAAAAAAGGTCTTGAAAACTAATAATTTCACTAACACGAGAGATTTCTTTAGAATTTTCCGCAGACTCAGATGATCAGGAAGTGCTCTGTACTGACTTTTCGTGTTGCCATGATGATTATGTCAGCACCGCAGACCTCTGGGTGATGTTGCATTGCAATGTCACAGCAACTGCTGCTCAAAATGGTGCGACACATTGCAGCCAAGATATCAACGAGGAAAGATGCACACATTTAGTAACTATCTGAAAACATAACCCTAGCTAAAAGACAATGTCAGAATTTGCTCCTGCAAGGAAAAAATCCTGTATTTGCATATAAAGTAACCCAGAATATCTTTAGGAAAGTGAACAAAAAGTTAATAATGAACACGATTATAATGCAAAACACATTAAACTTAATTACTCCTTGCACCTCTGATACAGATTTGAATTCAATGAATGCCGTAATGGCAAATGTACAATCATGCCCTGACTGGAGTGGTGGCTCTGAGGCTAAGGATCTGTGCTGGTATCTAGAAGGTTGCCAGTTCAAATCCCCATCACTGCCAAAAGCGATCCTACTCCTTGAGCAAGACCCTTAACCTTCAATTGCTCCAGGGTCACTGTACAATGGCTGACCCTGCGCTCTGACCCCAAGGGGTATGCGAAAACTAACAAATTCCTAATACAAGAACTTGTATAAGGTGAAATAAAGAACAAAAAAAAAAAACAAAACAAAAGAACCAGTTGTCCATGGCCACTGAAAACTGGATTTGGCGAACAAGAGTGCCCCACCACTATAACTGAACACTTCTACTTTATTCACTCACCACCCGACACAACACCCCAGAAATTGTCAAAACTTCATACTTTGTTATTTTTATTTTTTTTTTGACGTCTTCACATTGCCATTGTATGTGTTTCTTTGGATGTAACCCATGATATGATGACAGCCATGATATAAAGCATGGATACCTGCTTTTAATTGTGTCCAAACTTTGAGCAATTTAAAGGAAGACCCTGTGAAACACTAAAATTGAGCAAGCAAGCTAACAATGAAAAATATTATGATGCATCTATGGTCTTGCCTACAAACACTGTTAAATGATCTTACGACTTTAGTATGAAGACCATTGCTAACCTTGACTGCTCTTTTGTTTTGCTCTTAAAAGGAAGACCATTATGAACTCTGCCCCAAACCTACTTGAACAATACTGTTCAGCATTATGTTGTAAAACACTTCGTAAAAGAGCTTATTATGTGATTCATTTTATACCAGGAAATCTGATTTTTTGATTAGCTAATTGAAGACAACATTCTTCATTTACCCAACAACATAATGATGCTGTATTATTTACTACAGGTCAGTGGGGTTAGACAGGCTAGCCACTCTCCATCTTGACACAACCATGTGGCATAGTCATGCTTCAGCCTCCTCAGCTGAAGTGTTATCCCCTGCCACACCGGGAATATTTTATTCTTGACTGCAGGAAAGCTGCCAACCCTATTTGCATTTTAGACTGGATAAAACATTGTCACTGAAGCTTAGAAACAGAACAGAATCGTTCTAACAATACATGATCAAGGTGACAGGAGAAGAAAACAAGACTAAGAAAGGATGAGAATAAAAGGCAATAGGAATCGTTTTTAAAACAAGACTTCTTTATTTCTTCTCTTCTTTAATAAACCCGACGTACATAATGCTAATTCTTCAAACTGGTATGCAGTCACAGCTTACAATAATTTTACACCGCTTCCAGTTTTACAAACCTGCTTAGTATTTAAATAAATTGCTTCATCCTTTTTGTAACCAATTGGGTTAGAAGGGTTCACTTTATGGTGGAGCTAGTGCCTAACCCAGCAGTATGGGGTGCCACGCTGACTCATACACACCCCTATTGGTCTTATAGTGCAAGCAGAAAAAAATCCACACAGACACAAGGTGAAACAGCTCTAATCACTGCACCACCATGCTGCCCTTAGATCAAGTGACTGCTTTGTTTTAAGCTTTGATGCACTTGAGATGTAGAGTGACCATTAGATCAGATTGATTCTGCATAGCCTGGATTACCAGTGCCAAATAAACAGGGAACATATTGAAATCTAAAAATCTACATAATGGATAGGAAAAACTTTTTTTAGTGAAATATTGCTTTATAATGAAAAAAACAGAGAAAGGTTTAACAAAATATTTGGGTCACCGTGACTCTTTCCCCTACACTGATCCCATTTTGTCACTCATATCGTCATCAGATATCTCTGATCTTCTCTTTTATTTCTAATCCCTTGATCCTTACACTGTTCATTTTTCATTTCTATCAGTGCTTGAAGTGGGCCGGTACTCACCAGTATGCAGTACTAGTGCCTCTTCCAATTTCAACATAGAGTACTGGCACCTTCCTTTAGTGTACTGGTGAGTACCACCACCTTTTCAACTTCATGGAGACCCCTAAATAATCTTTGATCTCTTCACACTCATAATGAATTCATGAAGTTGAAGAAGTCTTCAACTAACTATCAGTGTATCCCAAAATACTGACATCTTTTCTTAATGTACCAGTGTACTGATGCACCTCAATCTCTGATCATGTGTTGAGGTATCCCAAGGCTCAAAGCTTCACAGGGAACCTTTCTCCAAATAAAAAGTCTACCACCAGTAATTTGATTTCACTTCCAGCACTGATTTATATATACTGTAAATTGTTCATAAGTATTTTTTGGTATTCAAAATCTTTTTCCAAAGAAGATTTAGTTCTTTGGAAATAGACAAATGTCAATAATATAAGGACAAAAACCACATAATATATAAGGTGGAGAAAAACACGAATCCTACCCCATAGGCTGTATTGCTATATTGCTGTATGGCTGCATTAAACGGATTTTGCTTTGCTTAGCACTTTATTTTCTTACCTTTGTCTGTATAACCTGTGTCATACACGTGTGATTGAGAGACAGCTAAAGAACCTGAATGATAGTAATCATATGCCAGACCAGGGGGCAGCAAGGTACACTGACTGTCTCTCTCAATCCCTTGCAGACCATCCAAGAGAAATCCCGCAGGGTCACGGCGCCACTGAAGACGTCACTTCCAGCACTGGCACCACTGATGATGTCACTTCCTGTACTGGCGCCGCTGATGATGTCACTTCCGTGATTGGCTAATAAAGCCACTGTCTTTGATACTATGCATTTAGTTCTGTTTTGGACTCATATCTGTGAACAGCTCTGATCAATTTAATGCATTTTTGCAGCCAAGGAACAATATATGGATGGCTACCCCAAACCTTCTTGATGACTTTGTGTCGTTTTTGTGACACCTGCTTTACAGTTTGGTTCAGATTATGTTTGCTGTTGATAGCAACTTTTAACTAAATGGGTTAACAAAGCAGTTAGTGTCATGATTTGTTTTTTCCCACTGGCCTCAATTATTTCAATTTTTATTTCTTTAAAATATTATTTTGCAAATATTGTTGATTTTAACAAACATTTTCTCATTGGCAATTTTGTGTCTATCAGAAATGTAAGTATTGTGGTGTCTAGCTTTCTAAGTTATGTTACTTGTAGTCTGCCTGTGGAACCTAGGGAGGCAGGGCCATCTGATGTTGCAGCTGAGAAACTGCTGCCAGTGGTATTTAAGACAAAGTAACTGATGAAATGGTTGCTTCACCATTGCTTCTCTCTGTGATTCCTGTTTTTTGATTTGACATTTTTTCTTTGTTGGATTTACTGGCTTCGACCCCTGCCCTAATTTCAAGGTATTGCTACCAGTTTTGTATTTCTGGATTAGTTTGCTTTTAGGTGTGCCTTTTAGGCAGACTTATTTTTGCTCTTTATGTTGTTTCTGTCTTATTTTTGTTTATCATTTTGAATTCTGGAGGCGCAGTGGTAGCGCTGCTGCCTCGCAGTTAGGAGACCCGGGTTCGCTTCCCGGGTCCTCCCTGCGTGGAGTTTGCATGTTCTCCCCGTGTCTGCGTGGGTTTCTTCCCACAATCCAAAGACATGCAGGTTAGGTGGATTGGCGATTCTAAATTGGCCCTAGTGTATGGGTGTGTTTGTGCGTGTCCTGTGGTGGGTTGGCACCCTGCCCAGGATTGGTTCCTGCCTTGTGCCCTGTGTTGGCTGCGATTGGCTCCAGCAGACCCCCGTGACCCTGTATTCGGATTCAGCGGGTTAGAACATGGATGGATGGATTTTGAATTCTTGTTAATGTGTTCTTTAAATATTAAAGGAACTCTGTTTCATCCTTTGACTAGAGGCTTTTACAGTTTCCCTCTCTTCATGTTGGTGGTGGACACTATAGCATTTCTGAACTTTAAAAACCTTCTCTCCTACTTTTGGGATTGTGCAGACAGTAAGCCTGCCTTTTGAGGTTGGGGCTAGGCTGCCTAGGTTGAGTCCAGGCCTGTAAAAAGTCAGGTCTGACCTTTTGTGGCATTTTGTGGGTCTGTACATATTTTTGAAAGTGGGAATCACACCAGTTAGAATTTACTATTGTTCCTTATGCCTCCTAGCTCTGTGATTTCTAGATATACAGTGATCCCTCTTCGATTGCGGGGATTGCGTTCCAGAACAAAAAATCTGCGAAGTAAAAACCATATGTTTATATTGTTATTTTTATATTGTCATGCTTGGGTCACAGATTTGCACAGAAACACAGGAGGTTCTAGAGACAATGACTTTAAAACACTGCAAACAAACATTTGGCTCTTTTTCAAAAGTTTAAACAGTGCTCCATGACAAGACAGAGATGACAGTTACATCTCACAATTAAAAGAATGCAAACATATCTTCCTCTTCAAAGGAGTGCGCGTCAGGAGCAGAGAATGTCAGACAGAGAGAGAGAGAGACAAAGAGAGACAGAGAAAGAAAGGCAAACAATCAAAAATCAATAGGCGCTGTTTTGGCTTTTAAGCACTGCGTACGTGCTCTGATTGAGTAGCTTCTCAGCCATCCGCCAATAGCGTCCCTTGTATGAAATCAACTGGGCAAAACAAATTGAGGAAGCATGTACCATAAATTAAAATTGTCCGCAGAAATTCGCGAACCAGAGAAAAATCTGTGATATATATTTAGATATGCTTACATATAAAATCCGTGATGGAGTGAATCCGCGAAAGTCGTAGCGTGATATAGCGAGGGATCACTGTAGTTCATCCATTGTTTTAAAGATGGTTTCCTGTTCAGTGAAAGCCATTTTTAGAGCTTTGCCGAAAATAGATAACTTGGGTTTGGGTGTATAATACACCAATGAAGCATGGCAGCATGTTCGAGCATAGCTTTTTGGGTGTGCTTTCCTTTTATTTTCCCTGCCCTTCTATCTCATGACTGTCCATAGTTATTGTGGCCCTGGCACATGAAAAAATTGGATAGCAAGTGAAAGGATGAATGAGGGGTGGAGCCCAGGATAATATTTGATACATATTTTGAAATATTCTTTAGATTGTTTTTACATCAAATACATTTAAGGGCAATATGATGACCTGGCTATTTGCACTCCTGCCTCAACCTTTCGGGAGAGGAGGTTCAAATTCTGAGCCCAGTAGCTGTCTTTAAGAATGTGGACTCCTTTTTTCTGTGTGTGGGTTTTTTTTTCCCCAGGAACTCTCAGTTTACTCTGACATTCCAAAGACATGTGTACTAAGTTATTATGCATTGACTCTAAATGAATCAAGTATGGGCGGATGCATCAGCGTGGATTAGTTAAATTGTTCCATGCAGTGATATATATATAGACCTTTTGGTACGCAGTGGCTTAAAAGGGAACAGTGTACCCTTTATGGGACACGAACTGAAAATTAAGTTACTTTTATAGTTATGTGTCTTTTAATTTCACTGGAAATTAGGACATAATTTCAGGGTCATTACAGTATTAACAAACTTGACAAGACATGTGTATCCATGAATGCAGTCACCATTAAAACTATACTGTTTTGTTTTGCGTTAGTAAAGGCAGTAGCATGCACAGTGTCTGCCAAGGATCTTTGCAGTGCAATCACTCTATTGGAAAGCTATCAGGGATATTGGAGCAGTTGCAAAGAAAGTCTCAAGATGGTTGTGGATCAAGAGAGGGGATCTGTGGACAACAGGTGTTGGTTGGTCACAAGTGGAGACCTGATCCATCCCAGGTTGGTTACCTGGGTGAGAGTGCATATTTATTGACCTGGAACACCTTATAACCCCAGGTATAATAACTGATGAGTTGACCAGTTAGTTTGTACAATGTGTAAAACAACTATACCATATACAGTGGAACCTCGGTTTGCGATTAACTTGGTTTACTAGTGTTTTGCAAGACAGGCTATATTTTTTAATAAATTTTGACTTGATAAACGAGCGATGTCTGGCATTATGAGTAGTGTGGATACACTTCGTCAGCTTAGCGTCTTGTGATCACATCTGAGCTGCTGGTTCTTCTCTCTCGCTCGCGCGTCTCTCTCTCTCTCTCTCTCCCCCTATCTCTCTTGCTCACGCGCACGTCTCCCTCCCTCTCTCTCTCTCTCTCTCTTCTCTTGAGGGCAATCATCTCCTATTCTCCGTCTGAGTCTGCGTGCATCACTTATATAGTCAACATCAGTACGAGCGTATACTGTTTACTACAGCATTGTGACTGTGTGTGTGTGTGTGTGCGTGCGGACGTGTGTGCTGTGAAGTGCGAGTCCCCGTCTTGCGCCCCAAAACATGAAGCTGAGTCTCAGTACTTTAACAACACCAGCTTTATTCAGCTTGAAACAGCAACGGTACGGTTATTTATTGTAGCGGGATCTTTATAATATTCCTTGAATCACCCATCGACGGCAGGAGCTTATAGCATGTCCGCGATCTTTTTGGGTACGCTTCTACGGCGAACTGCTACAGCGCTGGGAGACTGCGATTGCTTTGGGACGCTCTTCCGCATGTCGTCCCATTGGGTGGAATCCCACAAGAGTTTCGAAACTCACTCACACCAGCCATGATTCTTTTTAAAGGTAAAGTGCAGGTTAATTTGTTTTATGTATTTTTACTTTATATTTTGTATTAATCATTTTTATATGAATAGTTTTGGTTTGTGGAACGAATCATCTGAGTTTGCATTATTTCTTATGGGGAAAAACACTTTGATATACGAGTGCTTTGGACTGCAAGCACGTTTCGGGAACAAATTATGCTCGCAAACCGAGGTTCAACTGTATACATGTTTTGTGTCTTACAGCAAATTCTTCCTTTAATATCTCATTTTTTGATAGATTTCAATGACTTCATCTTTGTTAATTGTGATATCTTTTTCAGAGAACTCTCATTGTCTACATAGATTTCAGTACCTGAACTTAACCAAATTCATCCATTGCTGTTGATACAGGCAAATGTGGCATATATTCTCAGCAACTGAAACAGTGTCAGAAAGACTCTGAATATGCTGGGCATTGCTTTGGCAGATGTATATAGAATGAAATACTGAGTTCTGTTAGTAAACCTGAGCCAACTGAACTCAAATGGTACTGTCCAATCTAAAACCTGAACCTGACGTTGGTCCGTCTGTTTTCCTCACATGCAGACACGGAGATGCACTCTTACAGATACTGTATCTGTGGTTATTCTGTGCACTGTGTAAAACAGTTGTTTTATAAATTTCTAATAAGTTTTTAAAGTGCAGTTTTCCTTCATGAAGGGGGCATGCTGACCTTCCACATTCACAGGAGGCACCTGACACAAAATACAGGCAATCTTGAGACTTTTGAAAATATTTGAGTAATAAATATAATAAATGTAAATAAATAAGTATATAAATACTGTACTGTAGGAAATTTTAATAACTTACTAGCTACATGATCTATTTAACAAGACTGAATCATACCTTTCTTTAGTAATCTGAAGGAGAAAATTTGGGTGAGAGAAAACGCAGACCTTCTTTATTTGCACAATTCCTGTTCTCTGTGGACCATTTCTAATCCATTACTTTAGTGGGCAGCAGTCAAGAGTCGTGATGTTCGAACAATGATGGATGTATTAAAAGCCAGAAGTCTGTATGACCATCAACATCAATTGACTCCGTGAGAACCCTAACTACAAAGAGGACTATTTCATTTATGTTAGGTAGAATGCCCAGAGGGGAATGGGTGGTCCCGTGGCCTAGAACCCCTGCAGATTTTATTTTTTTTTCTCCAGTTTTTTTTTTTTGTTTTTTCTGTCCACCCTGGCCATCGGACCTTACTCCTTTTCTATGTTAACTAATGTCTTATTTTAATTTTTTATTTTTTCTTTTATTTTTCTTTTCTTCATTATGTAAAGCACTTTGAGCTACTTGTTGTATGAAAATGTGCTATATAAATAAATGTTGTTGTTGTTGTTATTGAAGAGCACATATTAATTTACTGAGTAGGACTTAGAACTCACAGCCAAAGTGGATACAGCTACCTGACTGAGTGTACATTGTCTAGAAGATTCCAATCTATTCCACATCTTTTTAGGAAATACTGCCTGGAGGCTGAAGTGACGTGATTATCAGGTGGCCTAGCATTTCAAACAGCAGGAGATGAGAAGGAGAGCCTATGTGATGACCTGAAATACTGGAGTGGAGAATGAGGAGAGCCGGCACACGTCATGTGATTTGATAGAAACGATACACCAGGGGTGCTTACAGGTTTTCACTCTATTTTCTTAATTAGTGTCTAGTTTTTTGCTACTTAATAACCATATTTAATTTAGTTGCTATTTAAAACTCAGACCCTTCAAATCAGGGCTGATTAGTGGCTTCAGGTTCTTGATCCAACCCAATTGCTTCATGACAAATCATTCATTGGTGATGAAGCACTTATTGCTCAAATGAAATTTTTATGGTTTATTTTAGTTGTCTCGCTTGTTAAGGTTTTGAACCCTTAATTGCTTATTTTCATCTTAAATTGCTGTATTCATTGTTCCTTATTAACAAGTGATAAAGGAACCAGCAGTTCTACATCTAGCTTTTCTCCATTTCCACCCATGTGTATTCACAATTCACTGTTTGGTTTAATTAAATACTCAGAAGGAAACTGAAAAGAAAGTGAAGCACTGGAAATTACTCATTTATTTTAGGCTTCAAATCACTTGAATGATACACGTATCATTAGAAAATAAAAACAAATCTATGATTTAAGAATGAACTGACATGGTAGACTTAAACACTAGCAAGCCATGAAATTAAATAAGATCTGTTCTTGGTGAGGATTGGCTTCAAATTAAGCAACTGGTTTGGATCAAAAACCAATAGCCATTGCGACTCTCCAGTATCGGAGTTGGCCACCCTTGCAGTGAAATAATGGAGATGCCCTGCAAATTCAGATGCTGGAGAAGGGATAATGAAAGTTAGCCAAAAGCCAGACGATCTGAGATGGAGTGTGTGACATAACCACCACAAGTGCATGGAGAGAGGTGACAAGGCCAAATGAGCTGTGACTTGTCCTTTGTGTCTGGGTGCATTGTTCTTTTGGAAGTACTTTCTATGGTTTCTAATATTGGGTTCAGCCACTTCCCAGTTCTGTATAAAACAATAAATATCTCCTTTTTGTCTAAGGGCTCATCCCAAAAGAAGTCTCTGTAACTTTTCAGTCTTGGTGCTTATTATAGTACCAATGTACCACTCCTTTATGGAAGTGACAGCCAAAACACATAAAGTGGAGAAAATGGTTAGAGAGTAATACAACTGGTTCAACAGGGTCAACTGGCTACAGGTCTGACTATTTATTGCTATTTTTGTTACTGCCTGATTCCCTATGAATTATGCTGGTAAAGAGCAAATACATTTTATACTCTTTGCTACAGTTATTTATCTCAGTAAAATATTTTTCTCCTGCTTCTAACTTATTTATACTTTTGCTATTGTTTTTGCATGTGCAGATCTTATCCTTCTATGATATTTAGGAGGTCTTTGTTATGTCAAAAATAAAGTGGGCACATAAACATCTGAATTTTTGTTTGGTATTTATCAATATAATCGAGCCAATGGGCTCAAGTCCCATTTATACACAGACTTTGTGATTTCAATGTCTCCTGTCTGTAGGCGGGTATCTACAAATGTTGCCTAAATGTGACAAATTATGTTTATGCTGTTCCGTATTGATTCCTGCTTCCTTGAAGATTGTAAATTAAGAAACCAATTAAATTTCTTTAATTATATATCGATCTTTTTTGCCTAGAACCTCTGAATGATTTTGGTTTATTCTATAACCTTTCTCATTTGGATACCTTCACCCCTATAATACTGTTGCTGGGTCTCCAGTGATGCTAATTCATTTTGATATCCAACCTACTAAAGTTGGATCTTTTGATCAAACCACATGGTTGAAACCCCTGAAGAACTGTTATGTACCACCTAATCTGTTCCTTCACTCATGTTTGTGCCGTCTGTCTCTGTTAATGACAAATATAATTGGTCAATTTCTAATCAATGCCAACTTGTTAATGGTGGGAAAACTTGTGAAAATAAACTAATGTTCACACAATTGTAAACATAGATTTGTCCTCAAATAAAACAGAACTGTTTCTTGCAGGATCTAATATTCAGTTGAACTAGTTTCACTCTTTCTTACTGAACTGGGGATGTTGCTAACTCATTCAATCAAATTGGCATTGAATTGCACCAGTCAAAGCAGACATCTTTATTCAAGAAAATTCAAGTAATGTCTGACCATTTTAAATGACTCTTTTACTTCTTTGAATTAGAGCTCCTCAGTTTTAAATGTTGTTTTAACACAAACTATTAAAATATTGTATGATGTAACACTTATTGCTTTCAGAGTTGAGTCTAAAATGATTTCTACATTACCCTTAGCTGTCTTCCAGTGTAAAACAGAACCTGTAACTTAGAAAATCTAACTACAATTGTGCAGTTGAACATCTCCAGAGACTCAGTCTGATCAGTTTGTGACTTAATAAGACAAAATCAAACACTCACGTCATAATGGCAGGCACTTGAGAGAGCTAAGAACCAATGAGCACTCATCTATAAGTATCAACCAAAAAATCCAACTGCAAAGGAAGAAGGTAATTGGTATTTTGCATCTTGGAAACAGAAAAGAGTCTTGTCTATCTGATGCCTCATCTTTGTCATACTATGATGGAGTGAAAACAGAAAAAAAAATGAGCTGAGACTGAGTCTGAGCTCAACATACCTGGGAAAACATTTACACAGCCATTGGAGCTGCCAGACAGTGTGTCAACTGGCTGTCAAAATGCGACAAACCATGACTCTTTGCAAGCTTTAAACTGTGCTGAGAAGTCACGTAATCTGTCATTCATTATGATAACAAGTCATGTAATCTGAAATCCTCAAGGTGATGAGAATCCTGCAAGGGTAGTTATTAAGTTTGACATGCTCTCCAACTAGAATTCATGTAATATACTTCTTTCTTCAACTATCAGCTGCTCCCATTAGGAGTTGCCACAGCGGATCATCCTTTTCCATATCTTGCTGTCCTCTGCATCTTGTTCTGTTACACCCATCACCTGCATGTCCTCTCTCGCCATATGCATAAACCTTCGCTTAGGCCTTCCTCTTTTCCTCTTCCCTGGCAGCTCTATCCTTAGCATCCTTCTCCCAATATACCCAGCATCTCTCCTCTGCACATGTTCAAACCAAGGCAATCTCGCCTCTCTGACTGTGTCCCAACCGTCCAACTTGAGCTGACCCTCTAATGTACTCATTTCTAATCCTATCCCCCCCTCGTCACAATGAGTGCAACTCTTAGCATCTGTAATTCTGCCACCTCCAGCTCTGTCTCCTGAGTTCTGGTCAGTGCCACCATCTCCAACTCATATAACATAGCTGGTCTCACTACCGTCCTGTAGATCTTCCCTTTCACTCTTGCTGATATCCGTCTGTTACAAATCACTCCTGACACTCTTCTCCACCCATTCCACCCTGCCAGCACTCTCTTCTTCACCTCTCTTTCACAATCCCCATTACTCTGTACTGTTGATCCCAAGTATTTAAACTCATCTACCTTCGCCAACTCTACTCCCTGCATCCTCACCATTCCACTGACCTCCCTCTCATTTACACACATGTATTCTGTCTTGTTCCTACTGACCTTCATTCCTCTACTCTCTAGAGCATATCTCCACCTCTCCAGGTTCTCCTCAACCTGCTCCCTACTATCGCTACAGATCACAATGTCATCAGCAAACATCATAGTCCACGGGGACTCCTGTCTAATCTCGTCTGTTCGCCTGTCCATCACCATTGTAAATAATAAAGGGCTCAGAGCCGATCCCTGATGTAATCCCATCACCAAATGCATCCGTCACTCCTACCGCAGACCTCACCACAGTCACACTTTCCTTGTACATATCCTGTACAACTCTTACGTACTTCTCTGCTACTCCCAACTTCCTCATACAATACCACAGCTCCTCTCAAGGCACCCTATCATATGCGTTTTCCAGGTCCACAAAGACGCAATGCAACTCCTTCTGGCCTTCTCTAAACTTCTCCAAATTTCTCCATCAACATCCTCATCCTCAAACATTGCATCTGTGGTGCTCTTTCTTAGCATAAAACCATACTGTTGCTCACTAATCATCACCTCACTTCTTAACCTAGCTTCCACTGTTCTTTCCCATAATTTCATGCTTTGGCTCATCAATTTTATTCCCCTGTAGTTACTATAGTCTTGCACATCCTCCTTATTCATAAATATCAGCACCAGTACACTTCTTCTCCACTCCTCAGGCATCCTCTCACTTTACAAGATTTCATTAAACAATCTAGTTAAAAACTCCACTGCCATCTCTCCTAAACAGCTCCATGTTTCCATAGGTATGTCATCGGACCAACGGCCTTTCCATTTTTCATCCTCTTCATAGCTGTCCTTACTGCCAGCTTTAATTGCTGTGACTTTACTCTTAAGGTAGGGAGCATGTGCTAATACGCCATTCCAGAATGAAAAGAATTCAACTTAATGTATGGAAAAACATACAGAAACACTTCCCCAAATGTTTCTTTTATTATATTTGATTATAATTTTACTGGTAATTACACGCATGTGCATCTGCAAAAAATACATTAGGTGGGAGTGTAATAGTAACATGAATTCAGTGTCCATTACCTTCACCCCTTAACCTATCCCAGCAATGCACAAACAAATTTTTGACGGGGAGCCTTATGCACACACCCACACTCACAAACTCCAGGCCCACTCTCAGTCACCCATTAACTCAAACCCAAGCAAACTTCACACAAATGCTGGAATTTGAGTCTAGTGTCCTGGAGCTGAGTGGTAGCAATGATAACCACTGCACTGCCCAGCATTACTCCATTGATTGTACTGCCTTCCAATGCATTAAAAGGAAAACAGTTGTTTTGATTTCTTAAGAACGCAACACCAACTGAAAGATCGAAGGACTGCTTTTATGGTTTGACGTACCATAAATCAGAAGTTGACCACTACTGAAGAATACCAGTTTGTGCAAAGTAATTCTGATAAAAATGAATCCCTAAAATCAGTAAAAACAATCAGATACCTGACTAAAGCCAACTTCGTTGTTATTTATTTATCCTATCATCCATTTGAAAGCCAGATTTTTGAAAAAGCAATGAAAAAAAAATCAAGTGTCCTGGTTGACAGATAGCTCCATGATTGCTCATTTATAGTTGAAAGCATGCACAGCATTTGTTTTAAAACTCTTAAGGGTCCATTTAAGTGTTTTAAAAGCTTATTCACTCTTTTATCAACGTTAGAATTATTATGTCAGTGCTGTCTCTTAAGAATTCATCCTGGTTGGGTGCATGTATCTTTGTTATTTTGTTGTCACCATGGCAACCCCCTGGTTTATACAGATGCTTGAGTTGTCATGTTCGGATTGCACAAAGACTTGACATCCTTTTTTCCCCCTCTGCCTTGCTTTCGAATTGGAGAAAGATATATTTGATCATGCGTGCATTCCAAAATTTTTATCTGCACCTCTATTGTGCACTTAACACTGTATTAAACTACAATGATGACCTCCGTAATATAGAGAAAAAACATTCAATATGTGGCTTAGCTATTCGTACTGTACATACAAAATTTATTCACTCACACAGTAGCTAATCTTCAAAGCGCAAAAAAAAAAAACTCTATTGTACAAAACTTTAAGCATAGACTGCCATGAAAGCTGTGTTCAACATCAAAATCTAGGGAGAAAAAAATCTTTGTTAAATTGCTCCAAATCCGAAACAGCCTTAAGTGTAAATTGGCCTTTAGATGGGCAGTTTCCTGGTGCTCTTGGGACTGGGAAACAGCTTTTCTTTTGTTAAAGCCCCTTTGAAATTCAAATACAGCACCATGAATGGGGGATTTTCCCGTGTACTCTGACCCAAAATCCTAAAAGCTGGGTTTGCAAAGGATAATAGAAGGAAGAAAGGCTGCAGTTCCTTTGTCTTTGTTTTCTAAGGTGCTATCTGAGAGGCGGACCGCTGAGCATGCCTGAATGAATACTCATTATCAGTGCATCAGTCAGCATACCCCGATGGGACAGGTAGGCTTGTTAGTGGAGGAGCAGAAGCTCTGATAGCGATCAAATCACTCCTCAATCAACTTGGACAGTCAGCTTAAGAAAATGTAAATTAGGGACTTTTTTCTGTTTTACAGTTGGGAGTAGGTTATTAACATTTCTCTCTACAGTTTGTTGACTTTTTGGACATTTCTAGCCCTAATTATTAATGACTTGAAGACTTGACTCTTCTTCCAGAGCATTAAAATGAATTGCCTAATAAGCGTACCTTCATTCATCACCTTATTAAACCTGCTTATTCAAAATGAAGAGTTGAGGGTACACCATTGGATGCAAGAAAGGAACCATCTGTGGATACTATGTCTGTCCATGACAGGACACACGCATAAACATGCTCGGACCAGACCAATATAGCATCGCCAGCTGATAATATAAAAACATGCACTTAGACTTAGCTTATAACATTACTTAAACGAAGAGGTTGGACAACTGCAGCATACTCTTTATTCAGTCTAAACGGTAAGCAGGTTATTTCACCTGCTTGTAAACAAGGTATATTCATTCATTCATCTTCATCCATTAAACCTATTTATGGCACATGCTCAGTCTAATTTTAGTATCATGAGGACCTACAGCATATACTGTACAATTCCTGCATTTAAAGTTCAATCAGTTTTTATTGAATTTATTAAAAGCAAGTAACATTCCATACAAGCAAGTCAAACTTGACAAAACTAAGTTCAAATCAACCCCCACCCATGGGAAAGAGAGCAAAGAGTTGAAATGTAATTTTCCTATTATTCAGTTTAAGAAACTTCTCCGTAAAATAAAGCAGCGTGAACTCACATATACTCGTGGGATCAGCCAGGCCTAATATACTGTATTGTAACCTCATGATTCTTCATTTACATTTACAATAACTTATTTGTCTGACACCTTTATCCAAGGCAAATTACAACAATGAACTGCACATATAGTGCCCAGAGATGGAATTGAATGTTATTTGGTTGACTGGAACTGAGTGAAAACAATACGGGGGAACGTCAAGAGACTGCTAAGTCATGCAGAGTCAGAGACTGAGTGGCATAAAAGGATCTCCATGGAACAGTGAGACACATTTGAACTGGAGTGCGAATGAGAGAGACATAAGCATAAGACCAGTAGCATTGTAAGTGTCAGGAGGGAACAATTTGGGACAACAACAATGAGAGCTGTATATACAGTTAATATCTTCTGCGGATACAATGGCAATACTGGGGTAGAAATTTGCCATATCCTAGGGCTGGGAAGTTGGTTTGGGATCATGAAGCTCAAGATCTAAATAAGCAGTTCTATAGAAGGTCCTTGAAACAGCAACAGTGTCTGTACACCACTCACTCTTCCACTTATTACAAGGTGGCACAGTTATTAGCACTGCTTCCTCACAGATAAAGCATCCTGAGTTCAGATTCCATGTCAGGCTGTTATCTGTGTTGCATATTCTCTCCAGGCCTGTTCCAGGTTTCCCGGACATTCCCATAGATGTGCATGTTAAGTTAATTGGCAGTTCTAAATAGGACCCAGCATGAGTGTGATTATGGGTGTGTGTATGTATCTGTCTTGTGATGCCTACCATCCATTCTTACAATGAATCCTGCCTTGTGCCCAGTGCTGCTGATAAAGGCCATGGCCTCTGAAATTGTGAAATGAACCAGGTGGGTTTGAGAAAGTATGTAAGACTTTCTCAAATATATCTGTGTGTGTGTGCATATAGCCGCAGAGAGGAATACACTCTGGATTTAGAGATTAAACATGCTGACAGAATTTTCTGTTAGTCAGGTGTGAACTTTTAGGTACAGTACCATATATATATGTATATATATGAGCAGGACTCAATTGATTAAATATTCTTCTGCCATTCTATTTAAATTTTCAATTTGGAACTGACCTTTACCTCTTTCACCCTTATCTATATGTTCTTGAAGTGTTCATGAGTTTGATTGGCCTGGCCGACACATACCTGACTGCCCATGCCACAGACAGCTGAGATATGATGAAGAATGTTACGGAGGTCGTCAGGCAAATTAAAGTGTTCCATAATGATGATGGTGGTTTCTTCTTTAACATAATTCAAAAGTAGTTAATACTTTATGTACACACATCTTATTGATGCTGTGATTTTTTTTGAATCCATGTTTTTTTTAGCCACATTCTTTATAAGACAATTTTGATAAACAGCTTTATTATCCCATTCTTTTTTTTTTACCATGGAAAACTTTTTTTTTTCCAATTTCAATCTTTTTAATACTTCGAAACTTGATCTGCTTCCATACATAGTAAACTCCTTTCACATGTAAACTCCAACACATACTTTTTAACAGATGTATCTCTCTCTTCACTTTAAAAGATTGGAATCACTGAGTGGCAAAGGGTGAAGTCATTTATGGATTTGTGGTTTCCTGCCCAGGTTGGCACATAATGCCAGTTTACGTAGTATAATGTATATGGACAGTTAAAATGCACTTTATACTGTATTTTGAATCTAGATTTTATAATAGCCAGAGATTCAGTATAATGGCAGGTGAGATGGTGTTCATGATCCACCTACACATTTTTTACACCCATGCCTTCCAAGTTCAACATTTGGGAGATTCAAAGAGAGAACAAATGTTGTCTGACTTATAAGACTTACAAGCTCTACAAGAACATCTTCTAAACTCAGCTACAGTATCTAACCCGTGCATCTCTGGTTTTATTTGCTCTTGGTAACTGTACTGCTCCAATGTTCATAAAATGCACTCTTTGATAAACTGGATATGGATATGTTAGTTGCTTTTCACAATGCATTGCTCACTATAAAAAGGGGTTGTATAAAAGAAATCAGTTGATTGATAAGTTTATGGGTGTACTCACACTGGCAATTTGTTCCATGCCTGACTGAGCATGTTTGTCCCTGCAAAGTCAAGTTCGTTTGACTAGTGTGATTGCTCCATGCTGGGTCAACCAAACCGTGCCCTGGCCCGCTTGGAAGAGATGGGCCCAAGCACGGTTCAGTAGCATTCGGGAACAGCATGATTGTTAAACGTGCCCAAGCATGGAAAACAGACATGACGTCAAAGATGCGACAAGTCAGATGGTGCAATTCTCATCTCATTCAATACTATTTGAGTTAAAACAGGTTTTTATTCTCATCTTACACATGAACGTGAATTGTAGTGGGCAAGAAAAGCTGCAAATTCCTCCCTTAACATCATTTGTCTTCGTAAGAATCTTCTTGTACGTGCACAGCACGATTAACAGCAAAATGCTGCGCTACATACTCAATAAATATGTAAGAGGGTAGAGCGTTATCCTGCCCTACACGAGTCCAGAACAACCACAAAATAAGTAAAATCATTTCGATATGCATGTTCTTACACCATGTTCGGATCATGTTTTGGCTTTACAAAAAGTCACATGGTCATGACGAAAGCTTTCCTAGGCCCAGAATGTTAAGCACAGTGTGAGTGCAGGCCAACAAGGGAGTAGGGAATGGGGACAATCATGCTTGGGCATAGCACAGAACAAATGTGCCTAGTGTGAGTACACCCTTAAACCCATACAGAATTTTAAAGAGTGCTGGAAGAAATTGCACATTGCAATTGCGTGAAATTCAATGGGCTCCACACTTTTAATGCAAACAGCCAGCATTTATACGAGGGATATCCAGAAAAAAAGGTTACAACAGCTGTTAAAAATCGAAAAATTAATATATTTCAACCAAATTTACAGGGTATGTTCCAAAATATGTGTTTATTTCTCAACATAATCGCTGTCAACTTCGATGCACTTCTTCAGCCTGGGCACCAGCTTTTTTATACCCTCGTCGAAGACGCTCCGCTCCACCTCCGAAAGCCATTTCTCCACTGTCTCCTTCACCTCCTCATCGTTGGAAACATGCTGACGTAACATTACCTCAGGTCCATAAGTTTCCACAAGCTGACAATGGATCTCGGCCGCGGATTCGCGACGCAAAGTGAGGAACTTGATGACCGAACGAATCTCGCATCGGTGGTAGGTGGAGCAAACGGCCTCAGCAGAGGTTGACGAACTCGCTTGCTGTGATGACATTTCACAACTGACTGACGTGGTCCCGGGCTTATTTGGACCGTTAGGACCCCCCTACACACAGGTATGCCAACCTTCGAAAAAAAAAAATTCCCTGCACCCTCCAGGGCACTTGTAACCTTTTTTTCTGGATATCCCTCGTATATCCATTTATATTAATTTCCAGTAGAGAGGCAGGTAGTCAAACCCTATCCAAGAAGCAATAAACAAAGCTGCAGGTTGAGATGTGTTTTTCCTTACGGATTACACACTTATGCACACATCAAGCACAAAATCAATTCAACAAACTCTTTAGGATATAGGATGTAAGCAGAGTACACAAAAAATCCTTGTAAAAATAGAGAGAATAAGCAGAAAGTGTGTCCATGTTGGAAAAGCAAACACACAGAGCTATAGAATACAGAAACAGGACTATCCACTGGGCCACCTGCTACTGATATATGCTTCTTGGAAATGCATTTGAAGGATTCTATTCTGGGGATAAAATGATTGTACAGCACAAAATATTTGGTTTAATTCCATAAGCACCGGAACTTGCAGATTTGCCCCATGTTTGTTTCTCTCAAGCCTCCTGTTTTGTCCCTCTGCCCATCAAGTTTATTTGGCTGCACTAACTTAAAACAGTGAGTTTGTGTTCTGCAAGAGACTGGTGTCCCATCTATGGTGGGTCTCAGCCTTTCACCCATCAGGCTGTTGGCCAACTCAGACTTACAGAATACCTAAACATGCTAGGGAAATGGATGAAGACTTGCTTAGTACTGTATTATTGCTCACACCCATCACGTGCTAAGCATCACAGTCCCGTTTTATTTAAGCCTGTAAAGAAAACTCCAAGTGCACAATTTCCCCGCTGATGCCCGTTGGGAATGCAAGGACATGTTAAATGTAATTGTATTTAGTTCTTACAGTAACTCTCAAAGCTCTGATGCAACTCTCCAAGATTAAATAGAGTGTGCATGAAAGAGTCGAGCCAGCATTTTAAGAAACTGTAACTCTTACGAAATATTGCATAGCACTGGCTAATCCAGCAATTACTTAATATGTCTGATGTAACACACAGCAGTAGAATGAGTGATATGGCAATTTTACACAGCAAGAGGCATTTTATTGTTCTGGTAGAAACCTAGCTGGAGCTGCCATAGAAGAGCCTTTTGTCTTTTCTTAGCTTACAATTTTAAAACAGCCTTTAACTATTCTCAGGCTTTTACAAGTCCTCTTCATCAGTGAGCTATTTGCATCCATCGATATTTCTTAAAAAAACTATGCACTTCCTGAGTTTACAATCGAGACAAAGGTAGAGCTTTGTAAATATACTGTCTCCTTCACAAGGTGTTACAGATGAAACCATCTTTACGGCTTAAGCATACAGAAAATTCCATTACAGCTCTCCCAGTCAGCATTCTTTTTTTTACCTGTTTAAATTCAATCACAGGCCCCTCTACAAGTTTAATTTCTCCTTCAATGTTGTCAAATCACATTTTTGTCTTCCTCTGTTCACCTGACAATTGGCCATACCTTCTGTCAGCTTAATTTCTGTTAAAGTGCAGGTTTTTGCTTCTGATCTATAAATGGATGCTTCTGAAAATGGTTCCGTTGGGGACAGTCAATCTGAATTATGTGGATCTTTTCATTGGTTTCAGTCAGTCGGTCATTGTTTAACCCGCTTAGTCCTGAACAGGGTGCTGCAGCCTATCCCAGCTAGCACCGGGCTTACAAGGCAAGAGCAAACCTTGGCCAGGACTCCAGCCCATTGCAGGGTGAACCCACACACACACACACACATACAGAGTTGAGGTGGCCACAAGCTCTGTGTTAGGGACTGTACAGGAACTATTTTTAGATAATCACATTCTAAATCAATGCATTAATATACCCTGAAGCGCTGTGCTGATTGATCTATCCCTCAGCATTTCAACTTGTTAGAGTGGGATTTTAAAATCATCCATTTTAGAAAGATAACTTGTGACACTGCAAACATGTGCATTATATTTATTTGTATAATCTAGGCAACATTTTACACAACAAGCTAGAGAAAACTGACCGTCGTACATTTCCACCTTTATGTCTGTGGTGCTGCTTTTTACATGTAAGGATGAATATCCAATGATCAGATCAAAAAAGGCTTTTCAGTGGTATCTTTATTTGCTGTAGAATATGACATTTAAATGATTGAAATCTGACAACTGAAGGAGTCGAAATACAGAATGGTATGCCAAATGCAAAAATACAGAATACAAGTCACTCCAAACTAAAAAAAGGGACTATACTGTGCATGGGGCCTAAACAAAGTGTAAGGTGAGGGGCTGGGAAGTTCTCCCCAGCTGTCAGTTTTCTTTTGGAATGGTGTACGATCTTGAATGAATGGTATATTCACTAGCTCAGTACTGGACTTCAAACTACCTGTAAGAGGACGTCACTTCTATGCCTGCCTCCGAGTTATTATGTGAATGTGTTTCAGTAAGAAAAAAATCATCACATTTGCCCTACAGCTCTGTATCTGCTCTAGAATGGTGTTTGCTACATACAGTATAAAAAAGGTTAGTTGGACTTGTCTTCTAGAAATGCCTCATTGTCATCTGATACACATAAAAACATTAAAACAAAAGTATAAGTATAGAGTGTCAATAAAAATGGAAAACTCAAAATATAATAAAAACCTTTTATTTCAAATATTCAATGTACAATTATGACTGATTTTTTATTGCTTACCATTTGAACATCAGCACGACCCTTGTGTGAAGCAGTCCCTTGTTTAGAACTAGGAAGCATGAAACCCAGCAGACAATGTAGCTGTTAGTAGAATAACACAGAAATCTACATTGTATGCCAGGTGCACGCCAAACCCAGAGGCACAATGAACATCTTCTAGGCTTCCATCCATCCATCAAATGCAGCAGAGTGATAGCAGCAAAGTCCTGGATGCGCACTTTGCAAACTCAGTCGTTGTTATTCCAGTGGGACTGTATGTGCCCTCCATTATTTAGATTGCTATCATCTCCTATGCCATATAGTCATTTTTTTTTTGTTTTGTAAAGCAATTATTTTTTTTTACACAGATGAAGGTCAACAAAAACTGTCAATCAAGCTTCTGGTTTTAATTTTGTTGCAGTGTTCTTTAATGTAAAAATTGCTATAATTATGTTTCAGTCATTTATTCAATTATATTTGTTAATGAACTCTTTTTGCATCCTTTGCTTACTGCATATCTGAGGGCTATGAGGATGTGTGAATTAACACCAACCTTTTAAATATACTCTGTTTAATACATTATGTGTGATTTATCAGCTGGGCAATACAATGAGGAGAAAATGTAAAATGAGCAAAAAAAGGCATTTTATAGTTTCAATTTACGTCTTTTAGATGGTGCTTTCCTCATACTAAGTGCTAATTACTGAGAACAGGGGCAATGAGGCCACCAAAGTTTGCAAAATAAATCCAATTGTATCCATTTAAGTGATACAGCATTTTGCAGCAGTTGAAAAAATACCAACAATCACATAGTAATGATAAAAACAAGAACATGCTAAAATACATGAGTATGAAAAGAAAGAAAAAGGTCAACATTTTCAGAAATGATTAGCTGAATTACAATTTCACACTGCATGTTAAAATATCAATAATGAGATCAGTAGGGTAAGATTATACCCATGAAGCATCCATCGTAAAATATACACTACATAGTATATTACATTTTGTTGTAAAGAATCAAGCAATAATCTAGCTAATTTTAAAAACAAGGCATATATCATACATTTTTACAAATTTCTGAAACAGTTAAATTAGACAAGCAAAAAAAAAAAACCCAATATGATGTACAAAATAATGAATGACCTTTTGGTGTTTAATATAAACCCACAACCTTGCAGTAACATTTTCTTTTTAATGTATGAAAAGGTCTGTCAAGTACTGAGTTTTGAAAATTTTTTATACATCTAAATACAAAATTTGCAAGAAATGTCACACTTAACCTCCATGTTACCCCTCCTCTTACACGACTTTTACAGAAACTGTCCAGTGTTTGAGCCCATGGTGGGACTAGTTTGTTTTTTAATAAGATTCCATTGAATAATGTTGGTGGTTACTGTCATTTTGTCAGATTCTGGCTGTGTAATGTTGTTGTTTTTTCCCTTTTACTGTGGTAATAGTAATTTACTTCACTATTTTGTTTTCACCTTTTCTGTGTAACAGCAATTATTTTGGACATATTTTAGTTGTCCAGATATTCAGCTACAATTGTTGTCTGCAGTAATATGTCTATCGCTGCCAAGTTTCATAAAGACGTGTACGGGTTTTGTGACAGCTTTACATAAAGAATAATAAACAAAATAATACGGTAAATAAGAACTCATATTCTGCTCAGCCCCAACTTGGTTTCTTGCCTTGCCTTTCTTTCTATTGTTGACACCAGAGGGATTGTCTATTATGGACGTTACTGCTCCTAACTCAACTCAACTTTACTTTATTGTCCACATGTATAGTAAGTATATAGTTGAACAAAATTTTGTTCCTTACTGTCCCAAGTGCATAAACAAATCAACCAACATACAGTATACTTAACACACACCTATGATTCGATCTTGCATTTTTCCTCAATCCTTACTGCTTTCGGAAAATAATCAATCCATTGGGATACTGCGATCAATGAACTCATTTTAAAACACTTAAATGATATTTGCTGTCTTAAAAGTCAGATTGGAAAGTCAGGAATCAGGAACGTTGAAGAGGCAGATGCCATACAATCAAGCGAACACTCCTGAAATGGTAAATCTAAACTCAAGGGGAGGGAAATAGAGAGATCAAAACCTGAAATTCGTAATTTTTATTGTTTCATGAAGGAACCGTGAAGAGAGTTCCCTTAACTCATCACAAACTTGAGAAGGGGAGCATCGATTGCTCTTAGATAATGGAGACTACCATGTTAGGAAACACAAGCAGCTGTGGCAGCATCAAAAAAAAAAAATAGCAAAATGCACTAACTGCTATAGTCTGTAACCAAATATCTATTTTGTTCTTTAAGGAAAGACGTACTTTCTTGTCACATTGATTCTTTGCTTCAAACTATAATTTTCAGTAATTTGACTAAGTATTTTTGAAATATGTACAGCTTGTATGTTTTTAGTTGGTCATGAAACATTGTAGTGCATTGTATCCTGTAGGGATAACAAGGGTACAAGGATGTGGAGGTTATGGATGTTTCTAGGAATAAATGGCTGATGGTTAATTGATTGATTAAGTGCCCTTCCTTTCAAAACTTTCTGCATAAAGCTCCAGTTATAATGTATCCATATTTTTATTGCTAACCCGTTCATGCTGGTTATGATGGTGCGACTCTGGCTAAAAGCATTCGCTCGAAGAAAGCATGGTGCTGTTAATTAAAACAGTGACTGAAATCAGTGGAATTTAACAAGACTCTTCAGGCCCAGTAGGGTATAAGATAGGAATAAAGCCTGGCATAAACACCAAACCTTTCATCATTACATGTGCCCATGTTTATCATTACTCAACCTGTTACAAACGGCTTCATCTTATGGCTGTACCCTTTCTCTTCACTCATATGGTATCCTCAAATAAAGATTACAGGCTAGTCATCAGTTAACTCTTGATGGGAGAGGTGCTATATCAATAAAACATTACTTTAATGATTTCTACATTTTTGCAATTATGTTTAACATGTGTTCATAATGCGTCAATTTAAATATCATGCTTAGTTTTATTTTGCTATTTTTCCAAGCTGTTGCATTATGTATTGCAGGAGAAATATATTTGTCTTAGTAAACATTTCAGGGCTATATACAAAACTATATTAGATAATTTGACATTTAAAAACACAGCAAGTTTATTTTTATAACCATTAAGGTCATTACATTTTACTGCAATTGGTTAGTTTACTGCACACTAGTTTCAGCTGGTGGTGGAGTTTTACAGCGATAGAGCATATTAATGGAAAAAGATAACATTTACATTAGGAAGCTTCAACACGAATCCAATAAACTGTTAAAAAAAAACAGCATACTTAATGCTTGCTTCATTCAGAAAATCAAGTTTGCACAGATGACAGGATGGAGCCCACATTGCGATTATGTGATATACAGCATGGCAGGAATGTGCCAACATGAAGTGTGAAATGCCATAAGAGACCCAGTAGCCAGATGTAGCTGCTGATTAATATTACAGAATCTACACTGACTACTGAGCACCTCATGGGCACCATAAGAGCTGGCACCTCCGTCAGCAGCTGCGGAAAGACAAGAATAATTTTACAAAAACAAAACACAAAATTCACGCACACATGCAAGGCACAAACCCAAAAATAGTAAAGCAGCAGATGATGTTTCTCTACTTATGGATCAAGTGACAGCTCAAAGGCATTTTTTTTCATTTGCACGCCCAGATTTTTGTCATTCTTCTTTCAATGGCCTGAAGCATCATCACATCTTCTTATTCACTGTTAGCCTCTGTTTCTTGCATTCTTGGGAAATCTGGGGTCATTGTTAAGATACTGCCAAAACATGACTTCCACAAAAAAAAAATTTGAAATCACACCAATAAAATCTATTAACACAATACTGAAGAATTAAGTAAGTTTTCGGTTATTGCCGACTTCATGCACATCTATCTAATTATTTGAACTCACTTATTTCATTTCAGTATAGCAGAGACCTGGTGCCTATACTGCATGAACAGTAAGGGAGGGAGGAAAAACTAGTCCATTGCATGGGATATTGATATAGAAAGACACACAATCAACCATGCTGAACTAACTTCTATACACTATTTAGCAGAATGCACATCTTTGTGGTAAAAAGAACAATTTACAGAATGGCTCATATGAGAGAATGACATCTGGGTTGCTAAATGCAATACCTTTCTGAGACAGGACCCTGACCCTAGCTTACAGGGCTAATGGTGGCCTTTTGTAACTGCAAGGTGGCTATACTTAAAGCTATTCTGCAAGGCTGGTGATGTCACTGCACCATTACAAAAACTCACCGGGTACATTCTACCACTATTCTAAATATGTCATCTTTGGCAGAGGGTATCTCACTTTTGACACAATTGTAGACGAGGTTAGACTGACCCTTGACATTCACCCTGACTACAGTCCTATCAAAAATGACTGAGAGCAAGCATGTTGCTCTTCTTCTGTACAGGTGAACAGCAGATAGATAAGACACACACTATGAGCATGGGTGAACAACTAAATCCTAACATATGTAACATTCACATGCTTTAAGTTAGATCAAAATGCTGCTCCAATAATCATTACAACAACTAGAAAGTATGACCACATCACTCCTGTTCTGAACTCAATACAATAACCAATTAAGCGAAAGGCTGACTTCAAAATTCTCCTACTTATATACAAGACTTTAAATGGCCAAGGCCTTGCTTAATTATCTGAACTTATCATTACTTACAAACCAGATTGTTCGTAACAATTTAAGAGGCTGGTCTACTAGAGATTTCAAGGATTATTAAATTATAGTAGAAGGCCACACTTTCAGGTACAGGATCACAAAGCTGTGGAAGAGTCTGTCAATCTTGTATAAGAAATCCTCCCTTGGTCTCAGCATGAAGACTTAACTACTTTAGTTTTGCATACCCTGATTAGAGAATCTGATTAATTGTGCACGTTGCATCTCTGATATTTAGACAACTGTACAAAAATCTAAGGTTTAAAATGACTATAAATAATTATGACTATAAATAATAATAACCCAACTCTCATCTGTTTGTCTTCTTGGGACCCTTCTGTGGCACATGACACTACTTTATCTTCAAGCTGTGAAAGACATCAGAGATGCCCAGATCCTTAGCTGACTGGAGTTTTTGATCTCCTCTCTTCCACTGTCTACTGGCCATACTTCAATTTTAATATTAATGGACATACATTGTTGGGATCATTTGACATCAAAGAGTTTTGCTTTGTTTTACTGTGTATTTATATGCACACACATAAAAGTACAGATCAGTTTAATTTGTAAAGTACTGTATGTAATTACTGTATATTTTACCCATAAACTTTGAGTCTGCACCAGTTGAAGGGTGCTATAAAAAATGAATTGAACTATATTGAATTGAACTTTCAGGATTATTGGACAGCCAATATTTAGCAGACTATGGTAAATCGTGAAAAGAAAAGTCAATAAGATTACAAGATTCAGTTCTTCTCAAATTTTTTTCAACCATATTGATATGATTTAGGAATTACACTGCAAAAAATGAAATCTTAGCAAGTGAAAAGTATTTATATCATGACATTTAATCTTGTGTTCTTCATTGTAAGAATTATTGACTTATCAAAAAAAATTGTATTTATGATTATTTTGCTTACCTCATTGGCAGATTTTTCTGCTAAATAAAATCAAAGCAAATCCCATTTGAAGTTTTTTTGTCTAGTTTTTGCATATGCATTTTTTGCAATGTATACATTAAATTTCTACAAATGTTGCCATATCTGTGTTGTTGCTTTTATAAAAATATTTAAATTAGCATCACCACAACTTCCTTTGTGGATAGATAGCACTGCTACCTCACAGCTACAGCAGACTAAACAGGTGAACTCAGGGTACCTTGTTTTTATTCTTAGAGTCCAAAGACACTTGACTTGTAAGAAAAGATGTCTCTAAATTGACCCAGAACGAGTAAGTATGCTCTGTGTTAGAATGGCACCCATATGCCCAGTGCTCCCAATTCTCCAGTTCATTAGCTAGAAAATAACTGGAATAGCAAGATCATTTATTGCTTGGATAATATTCTTAGTAGGGGAGATACCAAAGCTTGAAAATTTCAGGTTCAGACATTAAAAAAGCACATTGTCTACAAAGGGGGAATGAGTAGATACAGCTGAGAGCTCCTTGGCACATCTCTTTGTGAAATAATGCATGTTATTATCAGGTGAAATGCAGAATAAAAGCACCTGATACATGAAATGATTAGCCTCCACAAAGGGTGTCCCCTTGTAGCAGTTCTACTTAGTGTACCTGTGTGTTCCTGCCTTGTGACTGCTGCATTGATCAAACACACTCAGGCCAGCTGAGGGTCACTTGACTCTCATATTCCCCTATTAAGTAAATTGCTCCCTCCAAGTCAGATTAGTAATTGAGCTGGCTGCTGGTAAACGCTCCAGAGAATGCCTTGCCAAGGCCTCTTGGAGCAGTTTTGCTGGAGAATTCTAGTATGAACAGGCCTGCCAATGCCACAGATGGGAAGATGAAACAGGAACAGGTTTCTGGAAGTTGCCAGTGCCACTGTATAGGCGGTGGCTTCTGTGACATGCAGTTAGGTGTATTTGCAATGAATTACAAAACTGATCTGGCATTGAAAGGACTCAAGACTCTAATTTATCCCTAAATCGTTCATCACCACTGCTTAATGCTGTGCCATATGACACTAATTCCTTGGAGGCTTTAACACTCCAATGACTGTCATGACTGGTCACTTACTTTACTCTCTCTTCGACAGGATTAGTGGCAGTCTACATCAGTATCACTTAATGGATCCTCAGTCCTGTACAATAAACTTGTTGTGAAACAAGAAAATTGTTTCATGGGTTCTGCCTCCCATCTTCCATTTCCTCTCTTTGTCAAACTTAACAAAAATGAACTTACGTGAATAAAGAAAGGTAAGCATTCTCCTCCATAATTCTGCGCTTGGGCCATAATGATCAGCTGCAATAGAAAGAAAATATTAAGATTTTTTAACAGATTTGACAAGAGCAAAACTTGTTTTTTCTGTATACATTATCTTTGTGTACAATGCTTTTGGCAATTATTATTTTTAATTCACCCTTATAGTAGTAAACCCAAACTAAAATGGCCTTTTATTGTTCCCTGCCATAGACATTTCATTCTGCACATCAAAAAGGTTTCTTTTGTGCCACATGTAAGCCTTATTTCATTGTAGTGTAAAAAAGATTACCTGGGTTACTATTACAAGGTCAGTTAACAGCCAAAGACAATATAACTAAACATCTTTAAGGAGTGAGCGAGTAGCGCTCCTTATTATTCTCTGTTTAGCAGACATCTTTACAAAACACTGCACATTTTTAAAATTCAGTGGAACTGAGAGCCAAAATCTATCTTGGCAGAAATGGACACAAGCTGAGGCCAACCTCGCTTGAACATTGCAGGGTACACACTCTCAAACTGGAACAGCTGATAGCGGGCATTGAGCTGAACAAACACATCCCTGAGACAGACGCTAAAGCATCTGGAGAAAAAATGAAGACGAAAGACGTCACCAGAGCGGAGACAAGGACATGATGTTTTATGTTTGGGGGAATGAATTTCTTGCAAAATAAGAGGTTCTTCTGCTGTACTTCTATACATATTGGGAAGAAAGCAACATGGGTCCTAGTGGTGCAAAACAATGGGTGAAGCTCTTTAAAGAGGGGAACACAAGACACAAGACATCTCCAATCAACTGTGTAATAGTTGTGTGTGAGTTGTACATATCTGTTTAATTATTTCAGAGCTATCATATCTCTTTGTGGCTTCTGCGCATTAGACATTTAATGAATGATACATTGACCCTGACCAATGTCATCACCAGCCACCAAAGTGACAAAACTGCCTGTTAATAGCAACATTAGATGGCTGATTAACCTCTAATGATTTAAGGCTCAACAAACATGAAAAAGCCTTTGACGAGTACATAATATGTAGAAGACACTGTCTATAGAAGATAAGGGAGAGAGTGTTTGTAAATCCAAGGTCATAGTGTGTATGTTTAAGTTTGCCTCTTCTTGAATGTGTTACTGTAGAAGATTGGTTTTCATGCACCCTATGATGAGATCATGCACTGCTACGAATTGGAAGCAAATTGTCTTTCAACAGTATGGCTAGATGATTAATATAACAGAACGTAACATAATGTTGTCACATCTGCTGAGTTGTAGTCAGAGTCACAGAACAGGAAAAGCTCACATGCACAACCTCACTCATGATTAGTCAGGGCCAGTTCAGAAACTACAGACAAGATTGTCTGTTCATACCTCAGACACACAATCCTAAGACAGCCTCTTGCTACTCTGATTCTTAAAGATATATTTAATGTAGTTCTGAACCTGTAAAGTACCAGCAGATAAATAAGATTCACTATAGTTAGATGCTATACAACATAACAGCGCTTTTGTCTGGTCACTGTGGTTACTGACTTTGATATTGACCATTTTCAAATTTTATTCTGAATCCTGATTTCTTCAAACCTCTTAGTTAACCTGAAGTCTCATTTCTCATCTCAGTTTGTCAGAAATGCACTCCGATTTGGGATTTTTCTTGAGTTTTGTGATGACTTGTGAAACATAGATCTGTTTATTTGAACTCATATTCCTTTAATTCTAAACTGCTCCCATTAAGAATTATTAGTATAATATAAAGAGTTATTGAGTGATCTTCTGAAAGAGGACAGCATTGAAAAATATTTACCATGTCACTGTTTCAGTGTAAATGATACCGTCAGTATGTGAAATCAGGCATTGTATGGAATGCCTAAGAAATCTATAGAATGCCGAAAAAGGGACATCAAAGTATGAAACGGTTAAAATTTCAAACATTTCCTAGGCATTCTATGCAATGCCAAGAAGCAAACTGGCAAGTCATTCTGTACAATGCCGAGGGAAAGTATATAGCATATTAAAGTAACACAGATATTTCATACTTTGCCTAAAAATGTCATGCATTTGATAGATTCCCTAGGCATTCTGTACAATACCTCCTTTTCACACATTGCTGGTAACATATAAAAAAAAAGAACAACTAAAAGCTTCTTAAATATTAGCAGTCACAATTTGACATTTCTAGTAAATCATCTCATCATACAAACTCAACTTTGTATTCCCTAAATTACTGTGTTAGTTGCCCAATGGACTGAGTTCTACTGTAGTCCCACCCATGGATGGTGGTTTTCTTGCATGTAATGTTTCAGGAATAAGTTCTATCCTTCTTCAATGCTGAAATGAAAAAGCGGGATCAGAAAATGAACAGATGAAATTCATGTCTTAAATTCCTGGATTATATTTACACTGAAGTGATTTTCCTGCCACATTGGTCACACTAAACTGCCTAAGTACAAGTCTGTGCGAGATGGGTATGGATGCTTTCTGATTAAAAAGTGGGTCATCTTTTAGCGCCAGCCTGCCTGTGGTTCTTATAGCACACTCCTAAAATGAGTAGGCGATTATACAGAAAGTAAGTGTCCATTGTGCTGTTGATTTTCGGCCCTCGCTAAATCATATATCAGGTTCATAGTGCAATGAACTGGGGTCCATGGTGGCAACATTGGGAGCAAGACCAAAGACAACCCCAGAAGGTTACGGAAGAGAACAGGAAAATTATAAATTTTACATCATTTAACTAATTGGGGGTAATCCAACATAATCCTAGCCAGTGTGGTTGGCAGGCTGTTGTTAACAAATATCCCTGCCAGTTTTCACCTGGCAGACATGATGTTAGAATGCCAAGGATTCTTATCCTAGATCATTTTGATCACTGCTGGCTTTAATTGAGTGACATTTGCTCTGCTGGGCTCCACCACACATTTGCTTGTGTTGAATTAAGCACAGAATTCAAAAACCTGACTGAAGTGAATGGCAGCAAACCATAGATAAAAAATAAAAATACAGTGGGCACTTGTTAACATAATAATATCACGATTACATTTCAGGTGCAGGTGCTCAAAAGGAGAAAAATTTGTATTTGAGTTTATAATTAAATTGAGGGGGATAGTTTACAAAAATAAAAGAGTGATATTCTTCCCAAACAAGTTATGCCAAAAGTTATAATTGGAGTACACGTGGTTCAAAGTAAATTTTTCTACAGTTGATGTGGGTTTCCTCCAAGATGCCTCAAGGATGACTAGGCTGACCACATCCACCATCTGAAACCTTTTTTTTGTCGAACCCCAAACTAAATTGCTGTCAACATGGTTAGCCCAGCAGGAACTGAATCATTTACACCGCCTGAGCCCTCGTTAGAGAGGTAAGCACTGTTGCAGATAATATGGCAAAAGTGTTCTCATGCCAGGACCTTATGCTGAATCACTGTTGCCTGCGGCCAGTGCTAATTGAGAAAATACAATCTCTTTCTTAACAGGTAGGCTGGGAAGAGTACATCAGTTATTTCACATTGTAGTAGATAAGTAACCACACTCATGGCCACATAATGGATACTGGGGCTAATCACTGAACAGTTCGTGCCATACTCTGCTGACTGTATTCACTCTCGGGACCACCCTGCTTTGCTTTGAAGAGCTTATATTTAATCAGGAAGTTCTGCTACTTTCTCATAATGCTTTTAGTGCAACTTTTAACATGTGTGGTACCCGCTTGCAGGTGACCGTTTATTACTGTTGTGATAGCCAAGACAGAGCGAGTAAGAGGGGAATTATTATAATGCCTACTTAAAGGACTAGGAAATAACAGGAGGAATAATACCACCTTTTGATGATTGTGTATATATTTCCACGTAGCTAACCTACGATTATTATATTACTATCGTAACATAAATCCCACAATTTTTTCTCATCTTGACCTGATCACAAATTTATCAAAACAACTGGGAGTTTAAAGGTGGCTGTTCCTTGCTCGGATGGGATATCACACTATACATCCCACCATTGCTTTTGTGCATCTGTTCATCTAGTTTTAGTTACTGTAACTTATTTTTGTGGCTTTGGACAAAACCTAATTTAGACCAGAGCAGATTTCAGGATTTTTTATCATGTTATAGATTTCAGGATTTGTTTCTGATATACTAGAATAGTCAGCCAGTTAGCCTAAGTTGTCATATTGTGCCATAAGTAACCAAGCATGGATCCCCTGAGATTTATTTTCTCCAGGAATCTTGTCCATTAGAGTCTTTGTTGTCCTCCACTACTTTGTCAAATGACCATCATTCAATTGTTATGTTAACAGGCCTTTATATTGACATGATTCTGTTATGTTTGATCACTGAAATTCATTTATTGATGTAAATTTTGCAAGGTTTAGTACCTATGAGCCTAAATGTGGTAAAGATTAAAATGCACTGAATGACATGTTAAGGTCCTAGTTCTTTGAAGGTCACCAATGTACAATCACCAATTTACATAACATTGTCATCATTTACAAGGAATACTGGAGTGCTTGGGCACAGAGACCACATACAAACTAAACACTAACAGTGACCAGACCCAGTTTCTTGGAGCCTCTCTACTACCTATACAACAAATCTAACTTTTATGAAGTATACAAGGATATGTATCCTACACATATGTAGGCATTCTAAATGTATTGTACACATACAGTATCTCAAAGCAAGCACCATTCAATATTTACCAACTGTATTTCATGATGTGAACTTGCAATATCAAAGATTAACAAGCTCATTTGATTAACTGGTGTCCCATCCAGGGTAAGTTTCTTTCATACAAGTTATAAACCCAGATTAGACTTTGACTCCCTAATAATTCTCACTAAGATGGTTGCAAAAATGGATGGATTATACACCTTTTTGTGACTAACTGCTTATTCAACTTTTAGGTTTCAGCATAGGTTCATAATGCTCCTAACCAACTGGGTTAAGAATGAAAGACACCAACCCAGCACTTGCTTCTCTCCAATGCCACCCACCTCCAACTCCATACCACACTCTGAGTTAAGGCAACAATCTGAGAATGAATAGCAGATTCCCAGAATCTTGGTTTAGAAAGAGTGAGGCCTGGGGATAAGATGACATTGAGGAAGAAACAGGTCATCAGCATCACTTGGCAACAGGCATTCAGAATCTGGAGAGCGGTATTACTTAAAAACACTTTGAAATGACTTCAGTTTTATTGTCCAGTGTTTCCTGATTCACCGGTACGAGCAAACTCCCACATATGATACACGGTTTTGTGTAACTTGATGTCAAGGTTTTGAGGGTTCAGACTTTCATTATCAGAAGTATATTTTGTGAATCTTTGTGCCATAGGTTTATTAGTTCACATTTTTGGTTCTTTAAATGTAGTGGTTTGACATTGTGGAAAGGTCCTGGGCAAGTACCTACAGTACGGCATCTTGAGAAAGGCACTGTCAAGATTCTGAAGGTCTCTGAATGAGATTAAGTTGTTCGGTTGATCAAGTTGGATGGGCATACTATACTACGTTATTATATTCTTGGTTTTGTCTCTAATTTAAATCATATTTTCTCGCCTGTTCATTCTGACATGTTTAGAACTGGCCAGACATTAAGATATGGAAGTTTACCAATCCATTCACCGATCCACTTTGTCTTAAAATATAGCAGGGAGCTGAAGATGGGCACAGGCCAGAAACCAGACCCAGATCGAACCACTATCCATCATAAGGTATTACAATGAAGAACACACACAATATACTTACAATTACAAACATATATTAATCCAGCAAAATCTCTTTGCACAGTGACAGAAATCAAGTGGATGACTAATCATGAAGACACCAAGAAATAAAAATTACAGAATACAAATGGGAAACACATTTCCACAATATTTGATTAGGCACCTCTGCTATAGTGATCATCCTAAATCACTTCTACAGTTTGAGTCAAGAACCATTATGACCAAAAATGTGTTTACAATATTTGGGGCCCTGGTAGGTTATGTGACTTCCCGGTCACAGAGTCAGATAATGGGGACTTAATTGCTGATCTTGTGTACTATAGTCCAAAAATTTAGGTACTAGGACATGGCAATTTGCTTAAGCTGGCATTTAAAAGTTTCCTTTTAGTAAGACTATTAGAATTATGCTATTGACTTATATTGCATACAATTTTTATACTCCATCCACTGCCTAAACCACCGCTAGCTCCGTTTCGGATTGCGGTGGACACGTTTGGGTACTTACTTGCAGCATACCCAGGTGGTGACACTCAAACACTCAATCACAAAAAAAAGATTATTTTCTGGGTCCATTACAGTTGTAAATCAGCCTAGCCAGAGACCCACCAGAGACATAGGAGGAATGTGCAGTCTTTACATAGGCACACACATATTTTATACAGCATGTACAGTATAAATGGATTCCTCACTCCAGTCGGGCTGATATAACATTAAGAGGCAACACTGAAGGAGCCTATGAAACAGGCATCAGTGGCACAAATACACAGGTATGACCGGCTGTAAAGTTGCAAACTGAAGAATGTTCACTAAACGGAATATTTCAATTCTAAAATGTATCATTAACTCTGTCACACCCCACGACCCTACTTCCTCTTTGAAGGAAGCCGTACAATATGGGCTTGTTCGAAGACTGGCTTAATGATTTCAGGAACAGGGTTGGTGAGGAGGGGGAAGGTAGTTAGTGGAGTTTAAAGGTCACTTTTTTTTTTTTAAGGCAATAAAGGAGGCCACCCTAATTTCAACCGCCAGTTCTTAACACGTCTACTGTTTTCTTAGAAATAGGGTGGATCTATCACACCAGGGCTCTTTCCAAAAACAGAAATCCTACTCTTTATGTTTCTGTAGCATATTAAGTGTAACAAAGGTGAGGTCTACAGTTTTTCAGTCTGCATGCTCACAGCTATGACAGCACTCGCTGAATAAAGGGGAAACATATTCACCCCATTGTTATGTCATAGCATCACGCAGCTAACTGAAAATCCCAAAAGGAACAAGCAGAAGTGTCTGCAATAACACTACAATACTGGAACACTGAGAACAATCATATAGTGCCAACAGGCACAGACCTACAATATAATTGTTTACATATATTTTACAACTGGAGCTCAGGCAGGTTAAATGACGCCCACAAAGTCACGCAAGTATGAACAAAAGCAGCAAGTTGAGATAATAAAACAATTTCAGTGGAAAGACAAGTCATTTTCCCCTAGGTTATTTTTACCAGAAAATGGGGACTTTGCACCATTATGGCATACAGTATCTAAGTGTGGGTGTGCCTGAGCCTCACCTACCTCACATCCCACAGCTAAGCCAGCAACCTTGCAGTTAGAAGTCCAATGTCTTGGCAACAAAGCCCAAAATGCTAAGGGGCATGCATTTCATGGGAAACTTGCTTTCAGAGCTAATAGTAAGATATTGCTTGATTAGTATATGTTTGGAGCTTGCAGTTTGCAGTTTGTTTGTCTCTCGTGTTTTTTATTTATTTGTTTTCTCTAGGTTTTTTGGTTTTCTTTCAAATCCCAAAATTTGCAGAGTTTAAATCAATTGATGACTTTAAAATGGCCCACATTAATAAGTGTGAACGTGCAAGGAGGTGGACGAGAGTTCTGCCACCTGTCTAACACCCTATCCTGTCCAGCTCAGCATGATTCCAGAAACGCCTTCAGAAGCCTGAGGGTTACATATAAATTTATTAACTTAGTATGATGATTTATACTAGCTTATTACTATTCTTATTCAAGCAAGACAATGAATCCTAGCAACTGGGTAAATCAGTGATGACTTATTTCTATTATTATAGTAGTAACAGTAGTATTAATAAATAGTCTTAATAATAATGTTTGTATCATTATTTATGTTTTTCAAAACACATCCATTTACTGTCTCATTTAACTTATTTAAGAGTGTTAGTGGAGCCAAACCCAGAATGGGAACATCACTAAATCACAGGGCACACTCCTGCACTTGCTCACAATATAACCTGGTCAAATCAACTCGCCAGTCCAGACAACTTGCACGCTTTTGGGATGATGAAGGAAGAGAAGACTGGAGTACCCAGAGAAAGGCCACATGGGCCTAGCGAGAACATGCAGACACTAGGCAGATGGTAAGCAGGACAAGGTCTGAACAGAGATCTTTGTGGTATCCACACTAAGTACTGCGCTGCCCCTATTCTGCCAGGACAGAGTATATCAGCTGAAGTAAATCTGTGAGCCACACCAGTTCTGCTATGCCACTTCATTTGTTTTTAAATAAACCAAATGTCATATTCATCTACAATTCACATTTGCAGATCTAGACTGGGCCTCAATAATAGTTTTTCATATCAGGATGGGTTACAAGAGAGCTCATTTGTGATATGTGTGAGAAGCATTCCACATTTCCAGTTTTGAACTTTAACTTCTTTAAAGGTATCAGCTCAGCCTAGATGGGGGTGGTAATAAATACATATTTGCCTTGAACTTTCCTCAGGTGAGGCTTTAGTGCCTTTGACACTGCAAATATTAGATGTCAGTCTTGGCAGTTTGTATGTTTTTCAATCTACAGGAAAAAAGAAAACTTGATACCAGCACAAATGTATGGTGTGTTCATCCTTCCTTGATGGACTTCTTAGAAGATAGAGACTAATGTAATAGTAAAAGGGTACCAGCATAGAACTGTGGAGATTTTTTAGGGGAAATGCTTGCAAACTTGCGGTGAACTGGCAATTCTGACAATTCTCAAGAAATGTGAGCTGGCAGTCTATATGTTGCAAAGCAGCACCACCTTTAACTAAGCTTCTGTCTGTTTAAATGACTCTGAGTTTTGTCTCCTGGTAGCAAGTGATTGATTCCTTGATTAATTTATTATTTTCGATGATTTCTCAGAAAAGGTGGAATAACAACCATAGTACAATATTTTTAATTTGCCATGCATTATGAAAATATGGGGTCAAAATTTTCCCCAGATGAGAATATAAAACAGGCCACCCACCTTGGGAATTTAGAGCTACTGTATTAATCATCTTAATGGCCATGTCTGCAGAGAATGAGAGGAAACCTGTTAACACATTGGGAATAACATAGATTTTGCCACCTCCTGTGATCAGAATACTGCACATTTACTAAGTTGAAGATACAAGGCAGAGATGAGCAGGGGAAGAACAATGTGCTCTGACTGTTCCATTGCTTCTTGGTAACTCTTGGGGACAACATTTTTTTGGGCTATAAATGAGAGCAGGTGTATGCATGAGTGTCCTCCCTGTGATTCTGTAACACCGGTTTGCGCCTCATATCACCAATGACTTTGGAAATAATAAAAGGAATAACTTTATTTCTGTAGCTGTCCTTGATAATTTCTCACTTCAATAATCTATTCATACAATCATACGGAAGCAAACATACTTTTTAATAAATGTAAAATAATGTCATTATAGCTTGTATACTGCGGTGGGCTGGCGCCCTGCCCTGGGGTTTATTTCCTGCCTTGCGCCCTGTGTTGGCTGGGATTGGCTCCAGCAGACCCCCGTGACCCTGTAGTTAGGATATAGCGGGTTGGATAATGGATGGATGGATGGATAGATAGCTTGTATACATGTGTGTTACTGTATGTCAGTGAATATGTAGATTTGTTTGTAAAGTTCCCTATGATCGTTTACTCTACAGCGCTACATAAAATATACGTAGATTAACATTTTTTATATGTAACTGGGTTCTTTTCACTTGGGTGGCATTCTCTTCACTGGTCACTTCTGCTGGACAGTCTTACCTAGTCGAACCTTTGGGATCATTCCATATGAGTCCTACTACACGTAGATAGATAGATAGATAGATAGATAGATAGATAGATAGATAGATAGATAGATAGATAGATAGATAGATAGATAGATAGATAGATAGATAGATAGATAGATAGGGACTGATAATAAATTAATTCAGCTTATTTTTACTATGCACAGTGACAAGTCTACATTTTGGATTTAAACAAAACATTTACAAACAGATTTCTGCACCTACAATATGCAGAAAATGCAGTGACATCAAACAATGAGGTGTTGGTTAAAAAAAAGGGATGGCGTCAACAGTCCCCTCCATGTTTCCTCTCCATGTGACTCTAAGGAAATCACTTGTAAGTTAGTGCATTTCTGTATAAAACATGCTTTAATGAAGTAGAAATCAATACATTTCTTTTCCCAACACACTCAACCCAATATAGAATCATGGATGGTGGGGCCAAACGGTAGGAATTATCCCTGAATGGAGTACCACTTTAACAGACACATCGATTTCTTGAGCCACAATTTGAAACAAGAACTCAGTGTGAATCGACAGAGGGGGAGACCATTTAATTTAGTCAATGCTCAAATTAAGGTCACATGTTTACTTTAATTCGACATTGCCTAGTCATCTTAAAAAGCATAGTTCACTAAAGCAATATGCATTAACCTTTTGGTAGTTATTCTGTGTAGAAATACAACTTTTTTCTCACTTTCATTTGGTAAGCAACATTAGCCACAGGGTAGCCTATCATACCATGGTCACATTATGGTGTTTTACTTAGACCGAACTCTACGATGAGAGAAAAATGTGATACAACTCCTGAAGTGCAATGCATTAATTACTTTCAGAAAACTACAACTTAATAGTGACCAAACATTTTAAATTGAATTTTAAAACATTTTAGATTGCAGTTGATGTATTCAGTGAATTTCCTCTACAGATTGGGGCCTGAATGCTTTCATTGTTCCATGGTGGTGGCACTGACAGCTTATGAGACTAGCTCAGGGTCACAGAATGAGTCACTGTTGATGATGGAACTGCCAACCTTGTGGTTTACAGGCCTGGCATCTTAACCACTAGACGACAAGCCAGTCTAAAGCGAGCTGAATTAAGTGTATTTTGGTTTAATCACACAGATTTTTGTTCTATCCAGCTTGGTTTCCATGTTTAGTGCTATAAATTAGAGTGCCTTGGTAAAAGCTGTCCATTTATTGACCCAGCTTCTCCCTCTACAGTGATTAACGTAACCAGAGTAAATGCTGTTAATATCGAGAACGTTAACGCTGCGTGAGCCGTCTGTCAAACACTACGCACACTCACCATTCACCTGCCGTTTCAATTTAAAACCACCAGCCTATTGTGCATTTCTTTGCAATGTGTGATGAAGCTGTGAAACCCTGTCTCCTGGATTAATGAGGCAGCTATAGTAGCCACTGTCTCATCATACCTCCCTTATGCAGTTTACTTTAATTATAGTAAACTCATTAATAGCCTGCCAAGTTACAGTCAAAAATCAACCTAACCCAGACATCTTTGGAAAATTGGGGATTCACCGACATGGAGAAGAACTTGCCCCTCCGCACGCAGTGAGTGCCCTGGGCCTGGATGCTAACTGCTCATAATGCCACTCTTTCTGCCACCCAGCACTGTGAAAAAGGGGGCTTTGAATTATAGGATTGAAGTTTAATGTCACAGAAAAGGAAATGATTTAAAGTAGGCTTAAAAAAAAGTTGTCTAGCATGTGAAACTCATTCATCAGTCGTTATCACTGTTCATTTGTTGTCTTTGGTCAGTGAATTTAGAATGGGAATTAGATGTGTTAAGAGACAGTTGCAGTACAATGAACATTTATGGAGAAACTAGCTGTGTAAGCCCATGCTGGAAAAAGCCTGGGTTCCTAGAAACTATTGAAATTGCCAGCAAAAAAATTCAAATATAGAGATTTCAGGTAATTGAAAGAAACTACTCTGGGCATCTCTCTCCTTGGAGATTTTCTTTTGCCAACGTGCTCACCTTCCTTTTGTATTAGCGGTGGGAGGAAAAGTAAAATAGATACCGTTTTGCCGATGTTAGCAGCCAAACAACTTTGCCTTTCTTTGGACGTTTCGTTTTGCTGACATGCTGGTTCTGCTTATGTTATTAGCGGCTAAGCGTGTTTGTGTTTCCTCGGTGGTGGAGACCTTACCCTGGCTCCACCTCTCACTTTCGGGCTGGACAGACACGCACACTTCCACGCATAAACGTTTATATATAACATACGCTATTAAACTATTACTTCACGTGGGTCATCCTCATCTGACTGTATGCTCATATGCATTTCTTCCTATAGTCCAGAGATTTTGGGCTGGCTGCTTACTCAGGAATGCCCGCTTGTCAGAATGTAGTCTGGAGTACACCTCAGGGCAAGTCTTTGTCTTATTGGAGGAAAGGCTTTCACTTAATACAGTCATGACCAACATGAGCAGGTAACACAGACAGATAAAACTATATTTACATATTATATACAAGAATGGTGCTTCAGTAATAAGTTTCAGTGTGGCAATAGAAAATGTTGCATTATCTCAGCTCTCTCTTTTGTCATTCTCTTGGCTCTGTTTTGAGGATCACACATTGGAAGAGGAGTATTTGGAGTGAACTGTGTAGAAGTGAGCTTTGCCAAGTAAAATGGCATTTGATGAAATGGAAGCTATGAAAGAAGAATTAACCAAAGAAAGAATGGGGATGATTTGAAGAGAACCTATTAAGTGCTGGCTAAGGACAGAGTAGGTAGTAATCCCATCTGTTGATTGGAAATAGAAAGTAAATTTGAAATCAATTAGCTGTCCAAGGAAATCTTTACATATTGAACATCTTCTTAACTACATACCACACACAAACTTTCACAAAGTCTTTAGGATGCTCTCTAGAAACTGTGCCATATATACAGTAAATTCAAATATGTAGTATAAAAACACTTAGGGTCTCAATGTCACAGGCATGTTATGGTAAGTTCTATAACAAGATATGGAGTCCTGTAAAATATATCGTAGCAAAAAGAAATTTGAAACAGCAAAGCAGGGACAAAGTATAACAACTGTATAGTATATAGAGATATTGTTGCCCAGATTAAGATTCAGGCTGCTTTGTAACACTGTTGTGCAAAGACCTGCTACACTGGCCATGTTGTCTGATGGCAAGTCTTGGCCATGTTGAACAAACATTGCCAAATGTGCCGATAAACATAGCTCTCTTTAAAATTCAGAAATGTCTGTAGATTTTTTCAAAATTAACCATTGTACTCCTGAACTATACCACCCACCAATCCATCCATCCATCTATCCATCTATCCATCCATTGTTGAATCATTAAATCGATTCAGGGTTACATAAAGGAGTCCATACTGACAGCATAAAATATAAATTAACTTGACAGTGCCAGTAGTTTGAATGAACTACAACCACATTAACAAAATTCAAACAATATAATTTCATCCATTAACAAAAAAGAAAAAGAACGGGCACAAAATAACAATTTAATAGTCTTCTCCTAAGGAAATTTAAAGTTAATTGTTCTCTCCTGTCACAAGAAGCCAAAGCCTATGTTGGCAGCACTTGAGTAGGCATCAACTCTGAAGTGGATACCCATCCAACTTAAGGTACGTTCATGTTAACTCCCACTCAGGCAATTAAAAGACACAACTCGATGCAATCTGCAATTCTTGGGGAAATGGGCATCAACTCTGGTAGAATTTTTTAAACACTTGACATAGAGCATCTGAGTTGAATTCTGGGAACTACTGAACAGTGCCTGAAATGTATTCATTTAAACAAGGCAGTAGGAATATTCAACAGTGCTTGGATTACTGATGTGACTGACACTTTTCCACAGATTGCTTTGTTAATATCACTTGTTTATACAATTTTTTAAAAAACTTAAAAATTAGCAGATTTGGTACTGTGTGTGTTTTGCTTTAAATTCTTTGCAAGTGTTCAAAAATATTAAGTCACATCCTAATCTCATTCTTCAAATAATACTAACATTTTAATTCACATTGCTACTGGCCTTGGACCTGAACCCCTGAAACCTACTGATTTTTTAAACAATCTCTCCCCATAATAGTCTTGCATTTTAATACTACTACTACTACTACTAATAATAATAACAATAATAATGATACATTTTATCTCAGCGTGATCTCAACATTAGAATGACTTCTACTTTTCAGTTTGCAAAATAGTGAAATCTTTCATACTATTTTAACAGGTAATATTTGATATGAATTGGCTACAATGAAAGTAAACTGAATTAAGACCATCTTCTGAGAACAAAAAGCTGATTTTGTAACACAACCAATTGATTTTCTTGGAATTGTTTTAGTTGTCCTTTAAATATATTCAGTAACTCAATCTTGACTTTCATTTTCATTTTGAATACACCTTTTGAATTAATTACATAGTTTCTTTGAAGAAACCTTCAGGCATTGAAACACCACCACCATTTTATTTCTATGTACTGTTATGTGTACACAGTACAGTGAAAATCTTACATGCTAATCAACATGCAACATGTCACCACTCTCCATACAGTAGCACAGACATCAGGAACACTAAATAAAACTCTTATAACATCTGTCTTAGATGGATGGATGGAAACGTAACATAGAATTAAAATTATTAGCCTAAAAATTCCCATGTTTTTAATTAAGCAAACACAAAAGGGAGAACAAAGAAGAATGAAAAAATAAATGTAGCTGCCCCTGGAGCTTCACTTTACAGAATTTGCCCTACTTCACCTGCCTAAACAAGCAGGACCAAAATACAAGAAGAACTTTTTTTAGATATCCATATCATGCATGGTGAGCCTTCACACAGCTTGCTACCTTAATGTACACTCAGTAAATGCTGAGACGTTTCGCATCCCACTCCACTCTCCTCTCCTGGGAATTCCTTCTGCGCCACCCACAAAATCACTTCCAAGGTCAGGGGATGTACCAAAAGGGCCTCTAGATTAAAATGTTCACTGGCTGACCCTAGCTCCATCTCACTCCAAAGCCTTTTGAGAGGTACTCATAAGATGTTTGTGACCATTGCTGTTATCAGTAGGGCCCCAAATGCTTGTATAAGGCTCACTGCTATCATCAAGCAATATGACTAAATTAAAATGTCCTAGAATCAGACCTCTATGAATCAGGCCTCTATGGGACTTCCCCTACTGGATAATAACTTTGGGACAGTACTGCCCAAGTTTTAACAGTCTCTATGATGAACATTTAGGAATGCTAGATATTCTAATAAAAACATATTGCTTATGTCAAAGAAGTTATCTACAACACTGCACTTCACTGAATCAGAATGAAGCATTAGAAACATAAAGATACAGTTCATAACTATTAGTGCACCCACTTTACATCCCCTACTGACTTGGGGAATGAGTTCTTTCATATTGCATGATTCTGAGTACCCAGTCAGGCAGTCAGTTCAAGTTTAACCCTGACAAGCATGAATGTCATATAAACAGCACTTTCCCTTCAACAAAACAGGTAATGTGAGAGTGGTTTGTGAAAAGCCAATTGTTCCCTTTGTTGTGGTTCATTTAATGTTATAAACACTAGAGTCAATTTGAGATTTTCTTGCCCCATTAATATGGAGCCATGCAGTCACTGTACCTTCTGTAACCTACTAGTAGTGGTGTTGGATTGGTACTAAAATTTTAAATTCGGTATTAGTACCAGCTTTTGAACTTCAGTACCGGTACCAAAATAGTTCAGAAGAAAATAACAGATAACTCCAAAGCCCTCCATCTTACTCCATTGTACTGCAGTATGCATTACTTCCCTCCTGATAGTCTAAAGTGTGTGTCGGAGCAATAGAGATGGCAGCGTAATGTTCCCTGTGAAGTCTTAATTACATCAAAGTAAAGGAGGCATTTCTTGATTCTGTTGAAGCTATTGGCTTCCCAATGAAGTTAAGATCATGTAAAAGCATGCGGCTTCGTGCAGCCTCCAGTCACAGGAAACAAGATTTGAGTGGAAAGCTGACATTTACTTCCAGTTCTGAAAATTCCAAAATTCTAATACCATAATGTTTAAAATATTGTTTTTATTTCCAGTACCAGTATACCAAGCAACCTTAAATGACAGATAGTCATTAATGATTATTTTTACTTAGTATATTCTTCTTCTTATAGCTTTCTTTTTAATGAAGACTTCATAAGAAGACTAATGTGGGCACTGCTGCCATGTCAGAGATAGAGTGATCAGCAAAGGATACAATTTAAGCTGCAAGGGAGCATCATAATGACTGTATGCAGATGCTAAATATTTCACTAGTGGCAAATTTAATTCAAAATGCAGTATATTTCTAAACAGCTACAATTGCTATATTTAGTACTATCACAAAAACAAGTAGTTTATTTATTAATAAATCAATCTGTATTTTATTTTGCACTAGTCATTTTAGATACACCATGCTGCACTATAGGAATACAAAAAGATGTTATGGTGGAACACGCCATTCAATAGGATGTAGCTCATCAACTCCTGCTTACCTAATACTTCCACAATGTAGAGTGTAGGTGTGAAGGTTCTTGATGAGCTGTTTTCATCTACACCAAGCTCAGTCTTGGTGGACCTCAAACAGATTTCATAATTGGTGTTGATTATTGTTTTCAATTGTTTAATCAGATAGCCATTTCTCTTCTTACTGTATTTTGTAGATGGAAAGATGTCACACTGTGCAATTTCTTTCATAAGAAATGTAGAAATATTTGCATTTTTGTCAGCTCTAATAACTTGAGTCACACTATTGGTTTATTAATTCTGTTTCAACAGTGACAATTAAAAATGAAACCCTATAACAAAGAATACTAATGAGGAGCAACAGTTTGAGTGTCACACCCATCTGTGTGGTCTTTTGCAAGCAATGTTTAAATAACCAAAACATTATTAGAAAAAAGAAATTGTAATTTATAAGATGGGAAAAACAAATAAATATGATAGCAAAACTGCAACTCTTAAGATTGGGGGAAATTTGTTGTTCTGTATAAATAACAAATACAGTTCACAGATCCTGTTGGAAATGTCTTGCCTGACAGAATAAAGTTGGAAACTGGCAAATAAGCTTGTTAAATTCTGATATCGTTCAGTAAAAATCAGGAACTGGCTGGAATGAACAAGCGAATCCACTTTCATCTGAATTTGAGAGCCATTGATCTAAAGAAATGTGTTCAAAATTTTTGAATGGAATTTACTTTTGCCCAGCTTCCATCTTTGCCCTTTTCTCCTTGTTTATTAACTTATTTTAAAGAAACAGCTGGCATCTACTAAACCTTACATATTCCCCTTGTAGTTTACTATTTTTTTCCCTCATGCCTCCCTTCATTTTATACTTTAAGTGAAAAGATTCCTCTCCTTCAATTGTTCCTCACTACTCAGCACTTACAAAACACTTAACATGTGCCATGTATGTTACATATTATTATGAGAAAATTACAGACCATACCTGAAAATTTGACATAACCTGCTATTTATCCAGCAAGCACATAGTAATTATCGAGCTAAAGCATATCCACACATACCACCTGATAATCAATTGTCCTGCAGAAACGGCAACATGTGGTTTAAATGCATGCCTATAGCGTGGGTGTTGGTGAAGCAGTGAGTAAATGTGTCTGGGAGCAGCGTTTCTAAGCGATGACACATTTGGACTGTACACGTGGGTGTTAGGAGTGGCACCTCCTACTACCTTCCAAACAGGGTAAACGAGACGTGAAGGTGAAGGGCTGGGATGTGCGACTCTAAAAACTTTAACAGTGACTTGGCACTAGATGAATGGGAAAGAGTGAGAGAGTACGGCAGTGCATAAACGGAACTGTTGAAGGCAAAGGGAGTGCCAGCGTGAGAGCAGATAGTGGCAGATGGCAGCAAAATGGCAGAAAAAAAGGCTTTCTGTAGCAGGTGGAAAGGAACTGAAATGATAAAGCAGGCCTGATTTTTTTGCTGCTTTCATTATTTAACAATTTCAACCCAAACACATTTAGTAGGCTTTTTAATCTTGAAAGTGAAGAAAATTTGTATATTTAAAACCTTGAAGCGCCTATTCATTGAAAAAATGTGAGAACTTATCTCTTGCTACCCTGATAAGTGCAGCATTATAATGGGCTGGCCACTCTTCTTCAGTCATTGCTGCTCAATGCATATCTCTACACGCACTCTTTCTAATGAGCAGAGCTTTTTTTTTTTTTTTTTTTTAAGATGAACACTCCTCTGAAACATATTGCACTTGCCAAACAACCTGGTGCAACTGAACACAACCCCTGTTTCAAATCATACTGCAAATCATGTTACACAGTAAAAAATGTATGAAAACAACATTGCTAAAGTTTCCACGTTTTCTACACAAAATGAAAAGGTTATCACACATTTCTCAAAAGCAAAGAGCAACGTGCAAATGTCACAGTTCAGTTCTAAAAAACCACGTGCTGAGGTCAGGGGAAACCATTTGCTTTGTTGAAACATGATTCCCTAGACGTTTTCTTCTCCACATGTGCCATATGCCAGAGCCCATAGCATTTATTTCAGTTCCTACTTACAAAATTGTTCAGACTTGTAACTTGCTTCTGAGAGTCCCCAGACTCCACTGATTTTCTTCTTTGACTTTATGTTAGTACTCTACATTAGCAGCTCAGACAGACATGGGGAAAGATTCCTGTTTAGTGTGGCAAGAGCACTTGAGTTCCCCTAAGTGGCACGTGTTTGAATGGCTACAATCACCTTTTTCGCCTGAGGCTGAGACATGCCACACCTTTCGTGAAACAAGGCCAACTTCTTCCGTGCCAGGGCCTGCTTCCGCCCCTCTGGGCTTGGCGGGAAAGTCAGTTCCTCAATGGGACAGACTTATCTCAAACTACCCTTTCAACTGTCACGCTCAGCTTTTTACACTTTTTATTTTTCCTCTGCTTCCCTGTTCATTCACTAAAGATAAAAAAGACAGGTAGCCTTGAAAGCTATTTTTAGGGAAGTCAGAGTTCTGACAAGTTTCCGAAAGCTATATTTAAACAGCAATAAAATGATTAGGTTAGCATATGTGACAGTTTGAACTGCTTACCGCCTCAGAATCAGATATTTTGCCCCGCACCCACATGATCACACCTGGCCAACAGTGAGCAAACACACTGCACTGGTTTAACTTGACTTTAGAAACTTTTTCTGTGTTTGTCACCAGTAGTCCACTATTAATGAATTTTAAAGAGAGTGCTCAGATTTCAAATGCTCTAGCAATGCGTGTGTAATCTGGCAGCAATGGACACAAAGAATGAACCCCTAGACGAGATGCCAGAGCCCCAATGTATTCAAATTCTGAACCAAGCATTTTTGCCTCAAGCCAGGACTGTAGAAAAACCAAACTTTAAACCTGGTAGGACACTGTGGGTGTAAACCTGAATGTGCGGAAAAATTCCCTTACTCTGACTTATAAACCTTTCTTAAGGACTAGCTGAAATAATTGTATTTTTTCTAATTCACTTTTCTTATGTGCCCTGCTACTGCAGTTCTATCAGGCATACAGGTGTTAAATACATACTCACTCCCTCAGAGCCAATGCTGCGTAATGTCTGTTGAAATTTTATTTATTGATGTTCTCTGAAAGGCAACAGCTGGCCAGCAGGTCTCACTTTACAAGATGTTGATGTTTATATATTTGGTGACTAAGCCACCGTTTAAAGGAAAAAAAAGGGAAACAGAAGATACACAGATACCCCCTAATCTACATTACGAGTGCCCCTGAGTCATTATTCAGTCACTCTGCATAGCTTAAACTCAGGGAAATGAATGACATGTGGCTGCATTTATACTTCTGAAAGTAGGTGAAACCACATGCTGGTGATTCATCACATTGGCAAGCCTCAACAGGATGATAAACCAACCAACGTGTGTGCATTTACTCAATGGCTCAGCCAATCGCGGGCCCATTCACAATGCCCATCCAATGAGATGGGCATGATGGGTGAGCGTCATACAAACTGACCATCAAGTAGATTGCAGCTGCGCACAC